>NC_045961.1:19053024-19400812 GCF_010909765.2 Amblyraja radiata
TTAGATGGGACATCTTGGTTGGTATGGACGAGTTGGCCAAAGGGACTGTTTCCAATTTGTATGACCTGCTTCAGCAGCAATCAGGCCTGTGGCATCAAGTCTGGTTCTGAGGCACAGTGGGGAAAGGATGTCGGGCAAAGCAATGATAGGAGACACTAATTAGATGGACTAATAAGGGATTCTGTGGCGGCAATTGGGACTCCAGAATGGACTGGCGTCTCCGTGATACCAGGGTCCCTGATGTCTTGGAGTGACTGCAGAACATTCTAAGAGAGGGGGGGAGCAGCCAGAAGTTGGTACAAATGACATGGGTAGGAAAGGGGATAATGTCTTGCGGAATGAATACGGGGCATGAAACAAAAGTTTAAATTGCAGGACCTTGAGGGTAATAATTTCTGGATTGTTCCCAGTGCTATGTTGTAGTGAGTGGAAGAACACGGAGATAGGACAGGAGAATGCCTGGTTGCAGAACTAGTGTAGGGGACAGGGATTCAGATTTATGGCCCTCTGGAATCCCTTCTGGGGCAGAGATGACCTGTACAAGAGGGATGGCTTGTACCTGAACTGGAGGGGAACCAATATCCTGGTAGTCAGGTTTTCTGCTGCTACGGGATGGACTGAGAGGCTGGAAGTCGGTGTGGAAGGTGATGAAAGAAAGTTCCATGGACATGATAGGCAGGAGCACAGCAGGGAGTGAGGAAGGACTATTGGATTAAAAGCCCTGTCCCACTGTACGAGTTCATTCAAAGAGTTCTCCCGAGTTTGCCCTGATTCAAACTCGGAGATTTACGGTAATGGCCGCTCGTCGGTACTCGGGGCTCTCGTGGACATTTTTCAACATGTTGAAAAATCTTCACGTGTCTTCCCGAGCTTACCGCGTTTCCCGAGTACCTGCTGTTAGCGTTACGAGCCGCTAAGAGACGCCCCCGAGCTCTGACGTACCCGCTACGTTCATTCTATGTGCTTACCACAAGTTTGATTTTTTTTAAAACTCGGGAGAGCTCTTGAATGAACTCGTACAGTGGGACAGGGCTATTACTTGCAATTATTTCAATACAAGAAAGTACTGACTGGTAAGGTAGATGAACTCGCGTCGTGGATAGGTAGTGCTATTGGGATGTTATAGCCATTACAGAAACCTGACTAGGGAAGAGACAGAACTGGCAGCTGAAGGTTCCAGGGTACAGGTGCTGTAGGCAAGATAGAGGTGGGGTAAACGAGTAGGGGGGGGGGGGGGGTTGCCTTACCAATCAAGGAGACCAACATAGCAGTATTTGGAAATGACATTACTGATGGTTTGTCTAATGAAGTTAGTGGGTGGAACTGAAAAATAAAAAGGGGATGATCACCTAGTTGAGAGTGAACAAACATGCCAGGAGATTGCAGGCAGCTGCTAGCCTAATAGGGCTGTCATAGTTGGGTATTTTAACGTTCCCAGTATTGACTGGGACTGCCATCATGTCAAGGGTTTAGATGGGGTGGAATTTGTCAAATGTGTACAAAAAAATATATTCTTAACCAATATGTACGGGGCCCTACAAGGGGCCTACTCTTTGGAAATTGGGAAGGGCCAGCGACTACAGTTTTCTTATTGTTATTGATGAGGACAGGGCTGGTCCACAGGTTAAAGTTCTGAATTGGGGCAAGTCCATCTTTGGTGGATTAGACACAAACTTGATTGAGTAGGTTGTTTGTGGAAAAAGGACCTCTAGAAAGTGGGATGCTTTTAAGAGTATGATAGTGAGAGTTCAAAGCAGCATGTTCCTGTTAAAGTGTAGGGCAGAGCTGGTAGGAGTGTTGGAGAGCAGAGGGACCTAGGAGTACAGGTGTACAGTTCCTTGAAAGTGGCATCAAAATGCGGGCAAACTGAACCAACTTGAATGGGACATCTTGGTTGGCATCAGCGAGTTGGCCTACGAGCCTGTGTTTGTGCTGTATCACTCTATGATCTACTTAGTTCCACCAGCAGATTTTTTTTTTCACCAGATGTGTTAGCTGTTTTTGTGATCACTGAAATTGTTTGTGCTCATCTTTTTGATTTTGACCCATTCCCTGCAGTTTATGTGCTCTGGTTGCTTCATGTTCAATCTGTTTTAAGAACAGAAAACCTGGCTTTGGAATGTTTTTCTTTTTGACTTTCGTTGAGTTTTGTATGTTATTATATCAATTGTGCCATCGATAAAATGTATAGTGTCACTTAGTTTAAAAATACACCTATCAAGGTTCTCCAGAGATGATCCCTGACCTGCTGAGTGGACTCCAGACTTTGTGTCCTTTTTTTGATGTAACATCTGCATTGCTTCAACAGGTCGTATGCTGCAGTATTTTTTTAAATAAAATGACCATGCATCATTTGAAAAACAATGGTATAAAGGTTACCACTTTAAATTGTTTTCCTTTTACCATTTGCCTGCAAATATTCCCCACAAGTTATGCTACATTCAGTTGCTCTCCCCTAGTGCAACCTGCTTACACTGTGATTAAGGACATTGCTGGATTTGTACCTCAGATGTATCTAAGTGCGAACAAATATTAAAAAATGAGCATTTCTTATTTCAGACATACCATGCTGCTCAAGAAACAAAATCTTTGCAAACTGAGGAAGAATTGGACACTTTGAATGCCACAATTGAATGTGAGCAGCCCCAACCTGATTTGTACAAGTGAGTGACCGTGTGGATTGGGGTCAGCAGTGACAGTAAAGGGTGGGTGGTTCCTCACTAATCGTGTACCTCTTTTTGTAATTTACCCAGCCTAATGACACCAACTCTTTTATCCACGCAGCCTTTGATTTCCTATTTACTTTAATTCCTCATTTCCCGCACCCTTTAGTATTCCAGAATCGAATTTCAATCCTTATATCCTTTAATATTCCAATCACATATCCTGTGGTCTAAAATGTTCTAATCCTTAGGTGCATGGCCAAGGACCTAGTGAAAATAAAATAACACTGGGAAAAATTAGGCCATTCACTTTGTTTAACTTTACTTAATTTGTGAAAGATTAAAAGATATGGATAGACATTCATACAGTACAGAAACATACACAGTATGCAATGAGCATTAAGTAGCATTTTTACTAACCCTACAATTAATCCCATTTTGCCCTTCCCATATTCCCTCCTCTCCCTTGTTCTCATCCCAAATATCTGTCACTCACCTACACAGATAGGCAGCACAAGGATAAATGAGTGGACATGCTTGGAGTCAGTGGATGTAGGTGAGGTACGAAATGAGTTCTTTGCATCTGTATGCATCAATAAGATGAACATGGAGGACAGTGAGATCAGTGTGGAGAACACTAATATGCAAGGGCACTTTGAGATTAAAAAGGAGGAAGTGTTGGGGCTCTTGGAAGTGCATTAAGGTGGATAAATCCCCAGGGCCCAATGGTATCTCTCTAGATTATTGAGAGAGGCAAGAGAGATTGTGGGCGCTTTGACAAAAATCTTCCAGTGTTCCAGGCATACACTGGCCCTTTCCCCAAACTCTACCTCCTGCACCCATGCAGAACTCACTGACTTCATTAACTTTACTACTAACTACTAATTTCCATCCTGCACTCAAATTCACTTGGACCATCTCCGATATTTCCCTACCATTTCTTGATCTCGCCGTCTCCATCACAGGAGACAGACTGTCAAATAATATAGCACGTAAACCTCCGACATTTTCGCCATCTCCAACGGGATCCCACCACTAGCCACATCTGTACCCCTTTCCGCATTCCGCAGAGACCGTTCCCTCCGCAACTCCATGGTCAACTCATCCCATCCCCTCCTCAGGTACTTTCCCTTGCAACCGCAGGAGATGCAACACCTGTCTCTATACCTCCCCCCTCGACTCCGTCCAAGGACCTCGACAGTCTTTTCAGATGATGTAGAGGTTCACTTGCACCTCCTCCAAACTCATGTATTGTATCCGCTGTTCTTGGTGTGGACTCCTGTATATCGGAGCGACCAAGCGCAGGCTTGGCGATCATTTCGCTGAACACCCTCAGTCTGCCTGAACCTACCTGATCTCCCGGTTGCTGGACACTTTAACTCCCCCTCCCAGTCCCACCCTGACCATTATGTCCTGAAGAGGTAGTTGAGGCAGGTACTGCAACAACATTTAAGAGACATTTCGACAGGTACGTGGATATGTAAGGATTAGAGCGATATCGGCCAAATGTGGGCAGATGGGACAAACGTATATGGGCATCTTGGTCGGCTTGGGCAAGTTGGACTGAAGGCTGTCTTTCTGTGCTCTATAACATTATCCCCCCTGCCACAGTGCGTGATGGTGGTGGAGGAGATGTGTGGTGGATGAGATGTGTGGTCTCTGGACCTTTTCTCTAATTTCAGTAAATCTCACTAACCGTATTATTTGGGATGCTTTTTTTATACTTGCAGTTTCGTTGGCCGTATCAATATTTACCATGAGTCGGAGGGGCCAATTGCAAGGTAAGTAGAACTTATTTTATCCTGAAATATTTAATGCCTTAAAAATCAGGACTGAACATTGACGAATTATTAGTATTCAAGTTGTACAGCATGGAAACTTGCCCTTCAGCCACCAAACCCACACTGACTATCAAACACCTATTTACATTTAATCAATTTTATTCTTTCCTTATTCCCATTAATTTCACCCAGATTCTGGTACTTGCCAATACCCTGGGGGCAATTGCCCTCAGCAAGTTAATGTACGAACCCTTGAATGTTCCTTAGAAGAAAACCAGAACAGAATATATGGGGAAACCATACTGTCACAGCGAGAACATGCAACAGCGCCAGAGGTCATCATGGGAACTGAATAGCTGCAGCAATGAGGGACTAGCTCTGTGAGCTACACCACCCTCTTGCCCTGTATACCAAAAAAAATCTAGTGAGCCCGAGAACTGGCAATAGATTTCCAATGTAGACAAAAGTGCTGGAGAAACTCACAGGGTGCAGCAGCATCTATGGAGCGAAGGAAATAGGCAACGTTTCTGTCAGAGAGGAGGTTGTAAAACTGTCTTTGGAGGGAGGAGGTGAACTTCTTCAAAGTAGGCATACCTTGAGGAGATTTCGCAGTGGAGTAGACAAAGTGTTTAAGAAGGAACTGCAGATGCTGGAAAATCGAAGGTAGACAAAGTGCTGGAGAAACTCAGCGGGTGCAGCAGCATCTATGGAGCAAAGGAAATAGGCAACGTTATAGACAAATAGGCAATAGATTTCCAATGGTGGGAGCAGTTCACTCTTTTTTCTCTTTTTTGGTTCATGCATTTACCTGGTGTTAGAAAATATGCTTTATTGTATGTTCTTGCTCCATCTCGTCTATTATTTCCCCTTGATCTTCTACAACCAAATCAATCCATCATAATCCTTCAGTTACTTTGGGGCATCCTGTGCTTAACTAGTACGATTTGATCCATACTTTCCCCCTCGTTGTCTGAGTGAGAGACATCTGTAAGTGAAGCTCACCTAGGCTGAGGAACTTTGCTAGGTTCTCAATTTCTAAAACTTGTCATGTAAAAGTCTAGCTTGCCAATAACTTGTTGAAACTTTCTACAGGCCTTTGGGATCCGAAAATGTCCTGCTAAGAGGAGCAACATTAAAAAATACCAAGATTGTTTATGGTAAAACCCCTTTTCATTTTGTACCACAAATGTACATGTTGCTCCACTCATCATGATGTGTATTGACTTTTCTCTGTTCAGTCTGTGTATGTGGTTTATAATGTTTGGGTCAGCTGTAAGTGCTGTCTTGGTATGGCAATCCTGTTGACTCCTATACATGTCCCAGCATCTTGTGTTCAAGAATATGTTTGCCAAGCTGAACACAGAAGCAGCAATGATATACAAATTCATAATGTTGGATCCCCACCTTGCTATCAAAGCCAGGAAGCCTGATTTATGATTTGCAGAAGCCTGAACAAATTTTAGTACAATGACAAATTTAGTACAACACCGGAAATTGGAGGAACAGCACCTCATATTCCGCCTGGGTTGCTTGCGTCCGGATGGCATGAACGTTGAATTCTCCCAGTTTTGCTAGCTCTTGCTGTCTCCTCCCCTTCCTTAACCCTCGAGCTGTCTCCTCCCATCCCCCCGCCCTCGGGCTCCTCCTCCTCCCTTTTTCCTTCCTTCTCCCCCCCCACCCCCCATACAGTCTGAAGAAGGGTTTCGGCCCGAAACGTCGCCTATTTCCTTCGCTCCATAGATGTTGCTGCACCCGCTGAGTTTCTCCAGCATTTTTGTGTACCTTTAGTACAATGAAACTGGTTATGAATTGTTTAACTGCTTTAGTTTGAAAAAATAAAAAATATGCATTTTAAAAAGTGCTGTTCACAAGCTAAAGATGTCGTATTGCCTATGAAATACTTTTAAGCACTTAATTATTTTGAAAATGTGTCAGAATAAAGGAATGTGGAATTGGATAGGATTGTAAGTATGAGGTAGAGAATTGGTTGTAATCTTGGGTGCCAGGGTAACCCAAGCAGCTGAATATCTGTTACCTCTGCTTCTTTAGTTTTTAATAATAATAATAATAATATATTTTATTGTCATTGCATATAAGCGCAACGAGATTTGTTATGCAGCTTCCAACCGATGTCATAACATAAATAACTAATAACATTTGGATTTAGAAATGTGAGCATACTGAGTATTAATGATTTTTTTTCAAATTTTCAGTTGAATTGTCTTTCTTGCTGATTTTCATAAGATGTCTCTAACATCTTCCTTGCTCTATATACTCGGTAGATCAGGTGTCATCTTTGGTTAGGGAAATAGTTGACATCTCAGGCTGTGGGAGTTATCAAGATGCTTCAGATGAATTTAAGCTGGGATTTCTGTTGGATTTCTGGAACTGGCATCTTGAGCTTAAATATTCAATTTTAAATATGCATGTTTGGGAAACAAGATGAACAACACTTCATTAGCACCTGGCTTCTGAACAACTCTTTCTCGGTTTGCCAGCTTGAATTGAAATCCAATGAGAATCCACTTAATTTAAAACAACCGTTTACTTCAACATAGACACTAAGAGATTGCTAATGCTGGATTCTTGAGTAAAATGCAGCGTTTGATTTTGAATAACAGTAATAACACTAGAAATTAAGAAGGCAGAGGACACCGTGGTCTTTTTTGCAGGATGTTTGAGATCAGGAGAAGATGTGGAGGTCTCTAAGATCGTACCTTCAGGACCGTCTGCAATTTTGGATTCATCCTCGAGAAATAATGTACTTGCATGGATAGAATGTAATAGAAACATAGAAACATAGAAAATAGGTGCAGGATTAGGCCATTCGGCCCTTCGAGCCTGCACCGCCATTCAATATGATCATGGCTGATCATCCAACTCAGTATCCTGTACCTGCCTTCTCTCCATACCCCTTGATCCCTTTAGCCACAAGGGCCACATCTAACTCCCTCTTAAATATAGCCAATGAACTGGCCTCAACTACCTTCTGTGGCAGAGAATTCCACAGATTCACCACTCTCTGTGTGAAAAAAATGTTCTCATCTCGGTCCTAAAAGACTTCCCCCTTATCCTCACACTATGACCCCTTGTTCTGGACTTCCCCAACATTGGGAACAATCTTCCTCCATCTAGCCTGTCCAACCCCTTAAGAATTTTGTAAGTTTCTATAAGATCCCACCTCAATCTTCTAAATTCTAGCGATTACAAGCCGAGTCTATCCAGTCTTTCTTCATGTGAAAGTCCTGCCATCCCAGGAATCAGTCTGGTGAACCTTCTCTGTACTAATAAAGGTTCATCAGATTGATTTTTAGAATTACAAGACTGGATCGGTTAGCTGATTATTTTATAGTTTATTTAAAAGAGGAAACTTCATTGAAGCATTACAAACTTCTGACCGGGCTTATCAGGCTGGGTGCAGCGATGATGTTTCACCTGCATCTGAAGCTGGTGCAGACGCAGTTTGTCGGACAAGTCATTTAGGCCTGTGATCAGTGGACCCATGGATGACTGTACCACCAAAGTCAGTGACTGCCATAGATAAGCTATAGATATAGTTCTAGGCCTGAGAGGCAATAAGGGGAAAATATGGAGATGTATTGAGTTGGAGGATCAGTCCTGGTTGTATTGAATGGCAGATGAAGTTTAAATTATTATATTTGCTTATATACTCATCAGGCCGTCACTTTCTCCAGGGAATTTTGCTCTTGGTTTGAACTTTGTGTTTGAAGACAATGCTAGCCATCTATAGTGAAATAGCATGAGGCAGAGATTAAGTTTATTAAACTGCCAAAACATTGTAGTTGAATAACTTCCAGAGTTTCTATTCAAATTGTATGAATTTTCTACATCTATTTATCAGCTAGCTAGGGATATTCGTCCAGAGGTAGAATTAGCAACCGGGTTTACTCATTGTGCTTGCAGTGGGGCAATGGTTGCCTTTAGTGCTTCCTTTGGTAATACTAACATCACTGGATTTGAAACCGTACTAAGATGTGGGACTTTATTAAGTTAATTATAGGTCACTGAACTGTGCTCCTTGTTGAAGATCTAGTAGAATAATTATTGAAAATCTCTGAAAATTGTGAATGCTAATTGTGTACATCAGTGGTATTACATATCATTTGTATTTTGCTCCAATAGTTTGCTTGTATTTCAGGTGTGGCAATATACACCGGCATGGAAACCAAAATGGCATTGAATTATCAATCCAAGTCACAGAAGCGTTCTGCTGTGGAAAAGTAAGGTTCTATCTGTGCCTTGCATATCACTGAGTGGAATTCTTGACACTGGGGTCTCAAATCTATCCACTCTTACCTTAAGCTTGTGCCCTCTAGTTTTAGAATCCTATCTCAAATCTATCCACTCTTACCTTAAGCTTGTGCCCTCTAGTTTTAGAATCCTATACTCGGGGGGGGGGGGGGGGGGGGGGGGGACAATGAGCAATCACTTTATCCGTTCCACTCATTTTATATACTTTAATAAGCCTGCTGCACTCCAAAGAAAAAACGTCCCAGTCGATCCAGCCTCTCCCTGTAACTTAAACCTGTAAATTCAAGTGACAACCTTAATCATGTATAGTCTTTCCACTGACTAGTTAGCATGCAACAAAAGCTTTTCACTGTACTTCAGTACACGTGACAATAAACTAACTAACTAAACATCCTGGCGACTCTTTCTTCTGCACTTTTTCCAACTTAATGACATCCTTCCTACAGCAGGCTGACCAGAACGTGTCTCGCCAAGACTTGTACAACTGCATTCGGATATAGTAACAAGGAATTGCAGATGCTGGTTTACACTTTTGCATCATGATGTCTCAGCTTTTGTATGTAATATTCTTCCCAATGAAGGCAAGTATGCCAAATGCTTTCTTCCCTACCTTGTCCACCTTAAGCTTAGGAGCTTCAATACCACCTCCTATTTGCTCTCAAAATGCCCTTACATTTCAGTATACCGAACACTGATCTTGCTACCTTCCATACCCTTCTCCTTGACGAATACCAATACAAAGTATTTGTCTAGTGCCTCACCCATATCCTCTTGAGTCCAAGCATAAACTTTGGAAACTATGGGTTGAAAGAACTGTCAACGTTTAACTTGGAAACCCTACACCAGGATCTTGACCAGAAATGTCAACACTTTAATACCCATTACAAATGATATGCAACATAAATCAATGCTAGGGCCCTTGGTACTTACAATATATGAAATAGAGTCATACTGCATGAAACAGTCCCTTCAGCCCAACTTTCCCATGCCGTCCAAATGCCCCATCTACATTAGTCCCACATGCCTGCGTTTGGCCCATACCCCTCTAAACCTATCCATATACCTGTCTAAATGTTTTGTAAACATTGTGAAAGTACCTGCCTTGACCACTTCCTCCGGCAGTTCGTTCCATATACCTACCACCATTTGTGTTTAAAAAAAAAGAGTTGCCCCTCCAGTTCCTATTAAACCCTTTCCCCCTCACCTTAAACCTATGTCTTCTGGTTCTCGATTTCTCTACTCAGGGTAAAAGACACTGTGCATTTACCCAATCTATTCCTCTCATGATCTTGTGCACCTCTATAACATTACCTCTCATCTTACTGCACTCCAATGAATCAAGTCCTAGCCTGCTCCCCCTACTGCTCAGGCCCTCGAGTCCTGGCAACATTCTCGTAATTCTTCTCTGCATCCTGCATTCTCTACAGCTTAAAAACGTCTTTCCTAAATGTGGCCTCACCAATGTCTCGTACAACCGTAACATGACCTCCCAATTTTTAATACTGCAAACTCTGACTGATGAAGGCGTATGTGCCAAAAGCCTTCTTGACCAACCTGTCAAGTGATGCCACTTTCAAGGAAGTATGTACCTACACTCCTAGATCCCTCTGCTCTACAACATTCCCCAGAGCCCTGTGTACCCACTGTGTACCTTCCAAAATTGTAACACCTCAGACTTCTATGTATTAAATTCCATTAACATAGAGCTGGAGAGGATGTAAAGGACATTGACCAGGATGTTGTTTGGGAAGGGCAGATTTAGCTATGACGAGGGATGGGAAAGGCTATGTCTGTTCTAACTGAAATGAAGGAGGTTAAATGGGGACATGATTGAGATGTATAAAATTATGCAGGGCAAAGATATACACCAAACCCAAACCAATTAGGAGCAGACAAGGGCATTCGATCCAATTTGTGATCCCAGCTACAAAGACAGATGTATACAGCAATTCGTTCTTCCCCCGCACAATTAAAGCATGGAATAATCTCCACCCAACTATAGTTACCCAACCAGATGCAACTAAATTTAAAGTAGCTCTTTCTTCCCAATAACCCTTTCTGGCTTAAGCCCTCCCTTCACCACCTCCAGTTTAAATTCCATTTGGAATATTTTGGAGGACCAAGAAACCAAGAACCAAGATAATGTTAGAGTTTGGGATTTTTTTTTCCCTCTTAATAGAGGTGAATAAAACTAAAGGATGTAAATTTGGGTTAAGGGGTTAAAGGAGATCTGTGGCGGACTGTTTTCACTGTGTACCTGGAATACACTGCAGGAGGGAGTGGTGGAAGCAGAGCCACTCACGATATTTAAGAAAGACAAAGTACTGGAGTAACTCAGCGGGTCAGGCAGTATCTCGAGAGAAAAATGATGGGTGAAGTTTCGGGTGGGATCTTTCTTCAGATGCTCCAGTCTGAAGATGGGTCCTGACCTGAAACATCACCCATTCCTCTCCAGAGATGCTGCCTGACCCGCTGAGTTACTCCAGTATTGTGTCTCTATCCTTGGTATAAACCAACATCTGCAGTTCCTTGTTTCTACTAACGATATTTAAGAGTCTAGCCAAGCACTAGAATTGCCAAGAGCAGGAATATAGAATAATTGCAAATGGGTGCCCACTGATCATCATGACCATGGTGGGCCAACTTCATTGGAGCGAAAATTAGCAAGTAGGCTTCTTCTTCTTTTCGTGTCCATCTTGTTACAAGTGTTGACCTCGTTGTCATCGTCCGTCCTGAAAAGGACGCAAGCTTCCAGCGACAATCAGTGGAAGCCATCACTTGTCGCAATAGATGATGGTGGTAGCAGAATTAGCTCGGGATACTTCCAGTTTCCAGCCCCGCGACGTGGACGCTTCTGCTATGGGGCTGACTGGTGTGATGGCGGAATGAAGAATTCTGAAGTGACCTTGCAGTTAATTAACCAGCCATCTGCCATTTTCCCAGTTGTGACATATTATACGCAACTGGTTGGTGTGGCTCTGATCCAGAGTAACAGATGTCCTGCATAATTTCTGGTTTTCTTAACAGGTCAATGAATGCATTCCTCGTTGTGTACTTGTGTATCCTGGTCAGTAAAGCGCTGATAACCACTGTCCTGAAATATGTATGGCAGAGTGATTCCATGAGAGACGACCCTTGGTTTAACATGAAAACACAGACAGAACGTCGGAAAAATAAGGTACATGCCAATGTGGATTGTAATTTGAGCTTGAAATCCTGTTACAAATGCAACAAAAAAAATCAGGATTTTTCATATCGCTGGTATTCTTTACACTTATCTAAAGCTAACGGCGAATCAGCTGCGATATTAGCTGCTCCTTAGAATATAAAGCATTGAAGAGTTTCCGGCAGTCTTTTACTTCAGCAGTTGAAATGGAAGAAAATCAGCGTTTCCACATAGATCTGAAACATTTAAAAAATGTAATATTTTCTTAAACATTTGGAACAATGTCCCGTTCAAACATGTCTAGATTATGTGCTTTTTTACATAGAATGTAGAATCTGGTACAGCGCAGGAACTGGCTCTTTGGCCCTCAATGTCTGTGGCAAATATGATGCCAAGATAAATTCAGCTCATCAGTCTGCATGTGATCCTTATCCCTCCATTCCCTCATATCCACGTCCCTGTTTAAAAGTCTCTTAAACACCACTATCAAACCTCTCTCCACCACCAATCCTGGCAATGCATTCCAGGCACCCACCACCCTCTGCAAACAAAAAAAAACTGATCCGTAAAACTTTACCCCATTCACCTTAAAGCTGTACTCTATTCCTTGATATTTCTACCGGAGAAAGGTACTCTATTCTAATATGATTGTCATAATTTTATGTACTCTATTAGATCTTCCTGCATTTCAGAGAAAACAATCCGCCCATCTAACCTCTCTTCATAGCTAATATCCTTGAATCCAGGCATATTCCAGTAAATTTCAACTGCACTCTCCAAATCCTCCACATTATTAGTTTCGGGGCATCCACAACTGCACACAATACTCCAAGTGTGACCTAACCAAAGTCCTATAAAGCTGCATCATTGCTCTTATACTCAATGTCGCAACCAATGACAGCATGAACACCATGTGCCTACTTTATCACTTTACTAATGTTGGGAATCATTGAACCAATACAGACAGTCAAAGACAGAGGTCATAGTGGGAATGAGATGAAGAATTCAAATTGGAGATGAGGGTAAGATGGTTGGTTGGACGTTCAAGGTTACTCCATTGGACTCGACCAAGGTGCTATGCAGAGCGGTCATCTTACTTGCAATTGGTTTCTTCAGTATAGTGGGGATCATATCGTAAGTACTGAATGTAGTTCACTAAATTGGATGAATTAGAAGAGTCACTACTTCACCTAGGGTTCCTGGATGACAGTGGAGACACAATGGTGTGTAGGATCTCCTGCAGTTGCATAGAAAAGGCAGAATAGGAATAAAGATCCCATTTGTCTTTATCTTTCTGCTTTCCAGGGCCACATTTGACTGATCATCCCACATAATTTAGGGCGATGTCAGTGGTATACCAATGCTCGACACCTCTTTCCTCTTTTCACCATACGGACTGCATGCTATTCCCCAATTGACTTTGCAATTTCAACCAACCATTCCCCTCTCTTTGCTCATTCCCATGCAGGTATGGTACAATACTTGTCCATTTGTCTCATCACAGTTATACAGTGCAGAATCAGACCCGTTTGCCAACTCGCCCATGTCAACCGATGCCTTCTTGACCAAGTCCCAATTTGTTGATTATTCCTGTAAACTTCGTAATATATTAAATGCGTTCACGAATGCACCAAAGCAAACTCCTTAGATTTATTTTAATTAACTGGTTGAAGTCCTGTATTATTTTTACATGTAATGAGTTTTGTTTTTTGCGATATTGCAGTGTTTTGAATTTATAAACAGATTTCTAAAAGGTTCGTAGCACCACTCAAGTTTGAAAGTTCTTATGGAAAAAAAAGCTGTAATGCAAGTTTCTGAGTTACCTTTTCTGTTTTTTTTCTAGTTCTTGTCATCGTTTACAGATTTTCTGGCCTTCATGGTTCTGTTCAATTACATTATTCCAGTCTCCATGTATGTCACTGTGGAAATGCAGAAGTTCTTCGGCTCCTACTTCATTACTTGGGATGAGGAAATGTTTGACGAAGAACTTTATGAGGGACCAACAGTAAATACATCGGATCTTAACGAAGAATTGGGGCAGGTTGGTTGATGACAAACTTATGATATTGGAGAAACCAGGAACTGCAAATATTAGTTTACACAAAAGGATACAAAGTGCTGGTGTGGCAATGGATCAGGCAGCAGCTCTGGAGAACATGGATAGGTGGCATTTTGGGTTGGGACCCTTCTTCAGACCCGAAATGTCACCTATCCAAGTTCTCCAGAGGTGCTGCCTGACCCGCTAAGTTTGTGTCCTTGTGTGAAACTGGAGACCTTTGTTTTAGCCAGAAAGAGATGGTGAGCTAGGGTTTAGCCTGGAACTCATCCATAACGGTATGCTGCCTTCAATCGACTGCAGTGGACTCTCTACTGAAAGGATTTGGATGACTGGCTCACCAATAATTTATTGTAAACCAGGACTGAGATGGGAAAAATTGAGTAAGAGAGGGACTTGCTCCTTTTTTCGGGATAATTGACTTGGTGGTTTGGACTCAAAATTACTAGTAAGATTAAACGAGAACTTACCAGTTTGAAGTTTGATCTTTATTTTATGAGGAGTTACGATGAGGGCTTACGTGAAGACCCCACCAGCACACATGCACGACATTCTTCAAAGCAGCGGTGTGGAATCACAGAAAACACAGTAATTGAAATAAACATAATAAAGATAAGGAGAACTAAGATACCAGTTGACCTTTATAATTGAGGGTGGGAGCGGAGGGCACGTAATCCCTCATCGTAGCTCCTCATAAAATAAAGATCAAACTTCAAACTGGTAAGTTCTCGTTTAATCTTACTATTTTACTTCGGAGTCATGTGAGTGACTACGTGAAGATTTTAAAGCTCTGTGATTTCAAACCGTGTAACAGTCCATGCTTCACTCACTGCCGAAGTCATCCAAGGGAGGAAGTATGTTATCGTAATTAAACATGAATCAGTTTTTTAAAAAACAATAACAATATTTATTTAAAAAAACAAAGACAAAATAATGCTCCCCCGGGCTTAAATTATATATTTGCAGAATTTAAAATCCTCTCTGCAAATAATACAGGTTTAACAATCGGCTTATTATAGAACGTTTGGAAAGTTCTTTCCGTGGACCACCCCGCTGTTGCCAGGATATGGTCCAATGGCACGTCCATATTCTTAGCCGCCGATGTAGATGCTGCCCTGGTGGAGTGAGATGTGTAAATGTCAGTATCCACCCCAGCAGCTCCCAATACCTGTCTGAGCCATCTAGAGATGGTTTGTACCGACACCCGACCATGTGGCTTTTTGTAGCTGACCCATAGTGCCTTTTCTCTCCCTCGGGGTTCTTTGGTTGTGTTGAGGTATTGTAGCAAATGTGACTTGACATAAACGGGGGTCAGGTGGGTACGCCCGGAATTCCATAATTAGTCCTGATGTTCCCGGTCTGCTCTGTTTTACCAGCTCCCAGATAGTAAAAGTGACTTGGTCCGCTGATATGACCATGTTGTTCAGTCTGAGAAGGTGTAGGGACTGGACCCTTTGGGCTGAGACTAAAGCCATCAGCATTGCCGTTTTCAGGGTGAGCTGTTCCAGAGTGAGGGATCTGGCTGGTGACCATCCCCTTAGGTATGACAGGACGACACTGACGTCCCAGATCCGGGTGTACCTTGGTCTAGGGGGGTTGGTATTAAAGATGCCTTTCATTAATTTGGCCACCAGCGGATGTGACCCTATGGATTGTTGACCTGGTGCCTGCCACAGATAGGCTGACAGTGCACTCCTAGCACAATTGATTGTACTGTAACTCAGACCTTCATTGTAGTGAAGGCTGGACAGGAACTCCAGTACGTTTGTTATGGTTGCTGTTCTATATGTTGTCCCTGTTCTTGAACAGTATGCTTCCCACTTCCTGATGCTGGAGAGGTACTGTTTCTTGGTGGATTGTCAGTGAGATGCTGCCATCATTGAATTGAATTGAATACCTTCATTGTCATTCAGACCTTACGGTCTGAACGAAATTTCGTGCCTGCAGTCATACATACAATCATACAATAATAAACAACAATAAACACAAATTAACATCCACCACAGTGTATCCTCCAAGCACCTCCTCACTGTGGTGGAGGCAAAAATCTTAGGGTTACTGTCTCTTCCCTCCTCTTCTCCCTCTGCGCTGAGGCGATTCCCCACCGGGCGATGGCACAACAGTCCCGCGGCTCACCGAACCCCGCAAACAGGCCGGTTCAAACACCGCGGCCCGGGGGTGGTCGAAGCTGCCGCCCTCCAGTCCAGCACACGCAGCCGCTGGCCCGCGGCTGAACCCCGGACTCAGGTCACCGCCGCCAGAACGCCGTCCCAGCCACCGGAGCATCGTTCCAGCCCCGAGCCGGATCGCCCTCACGTGAGTACCGTTCTCCCTTGGGCTGGGCCACTCCGACGGGAGTGCCGTTCTCCCTCGGGCTGGGCCACTCCGACGGGAGTACCGTTCTCCCTTGGGCTGGGCCACTCCGACGGGAGTGCCGTTCTCCCTCGGGCTGGGCCACTCCGACGGGAGCGCCGTTCCTCCCTCGGGCTGGGCCACTCCGACGGGAGCGCCGTTCCTCCCTCGGGCTGGGCCACTCCGACGGGAGTGCCGTTCTCCCTCGGGCTGGGCCACTCCGACGGGAGCGCCGTTCCTCCCTCGGGCTGGGCCACTCCGACGGGAGCGCCGTTCCTCCCTCGGGCTGGGCCACTCCGACGGGAGTGCCGTTCTCCCTCGGGCTGGGCCACTCCGACGGGAGTGCCGTTCTCCCTCGGGCTGGGCCACTCCGACGGGCCACAGCCCCTCACGGGAGAGTCTCTCAGCCCCTCGCCAGGCCGCTCTCACGAGAGCGCAGTTCCAGCCTCGGGCTGGGCCACCCTCACGGGAGCGAGCTCAGAGCGAGTCCTGTCAGCTGCCTCCCGAGTCCTGAGGTCGCCAGCTCCGCCATTAGGCCTCAGCGTAGACGGAGGCAGAGAAGGGGGATACGACAAAAAGGTCGTATTCCCCCGAAGGGAGAGACAGCAAGCCCCGTTGCACCCCCCACCCCCCCCCCCCCCCCCCCCCCCCCCCCCCCACATAAACACAACCTAAAAACCAAAAACGTAACTAGACAAAACGAAAAAAAACAACACAAAAAAGTAAAAGACAAACGGACTGCAGGCGAGCCGCAGCCGTTCCCAGCGCCGCCACTTCCGGATACTGTCCACGGTCCTGTTTGACAGTCCCAGGTCCAATAATGGTCTTTTTAAATTCTGCAACCCAACAGATTTATTTTGTCACGGCACGGGTGACTCTCGCCTGTGACAGGGTGGACCAACAGATCTGGTCTCCTGGGAATGGTCATGGGTGGTTCAGTGACCATGTCAAGGACCACAGGGAACCATTACTGTGTAGGCCAGTCGGGTACTACCAAAATACCTGAAGCAGAGTCCATCTATATTTTGCGTAGTACCCGACTGATGAGGCAGAAGGGGGAAAAGGCATAGAAAAATAGTTTTCCCCAGTTCAGTGAGAATGCGTCCATCGCTGCTGCCTCAGGGTCTGGTTCCCAAGCGACATATGTTGATACCTGGTGATTCAGTCGGGATGCAAAGAGGTCGATATCTGGTGTTCCATATTGCTTTGTAATTTCAGCAAATACTTTGGGGTTTAACATCCATTCGGTGTTATCATTGAATTTGCGTGACTTGGTGTCTGCCACTGTATTAAGCTTACCTGGTAGGTAAGTTGCTGATAGCCAAATATGTCTGTTGACACACCATTGCCAGATTGTGTTGACCAGATTATCACATGATATCGATTTTATCCCGCCCATATGATTAATATAGGCCACCACTGTGGTATTGTCAATTTGTAAGCGGACATGCAAATGGTGCATAGTTGAACAGTAAGCTTTTAGCCCATAAAACGCACCCAACATTTCCAAATAGTTTATACCCAGTGTCTGTAGTAGTGATGATTCTTGAATATTCCATCTACCATCCGTACTAGATATATTGTTAGTTGCACGCCAGCCTTGAGCACTAGCATCCGTTTGTATCGTGTATGTTGGATTATTGATAACGATGGGGCTGGAACTATTCCAAATGTTCACTTTCCACCATTGTAATTCTGATATTGCTTCAGCTGATAATTTCATGGTTCGGTCAAAATGACCTGCATGTTGTTTTAGCGCTTGCACCTTTGCTCTTTGTTAGTTTTGGTAATGCAAAGATCCAAGCTGGGTAGCTGGAAATGCTGCTACTAATTTCCCAATTACTCTTGCCACTTGTCGAATGGTTGGTTGATTGGTAATCATTAATTTGTTGTAGGCTTGTGCCAATTCTGCTGCTTTTTCCTTTGGCAACGTTACAGACATGTGGACTGAGTAAATTGTGAATCCCAGATAGTCCATAGTTGTGGATGGCGTCAACTTAGATTTATCTGGATGTATGACAAATCCCAGAGTTTCAAATAAATGTTTCGTAGCTAATTCTGCTGATTTAGCTAATTCCAGGGTTTTGCCTACTATCAAAATATCATCAAGATATGCCATGACAATATGTTTTTGTTTTCTTAGTATTGCCAGGGCCGGTTTTAATATCTTGGTAAATAGTCTTGGGGCTGATGTTAGGCCATTAAGCAACACTTTGTACTGCCATGGTTGCCCCATCCAGTTAAACTTTAGGTATCTATGATGATCCTTATGAATGGGTACTGAATAGTATGCATCTTTATAATCGATGCATGCCATGAAGTATCCTCTGGAAATCAGTTGTTTGGCAGTAACAAATGTTTCCATCTTGAAATGTATATACTTAACAAAAGTATTCAATGTCGTTAAGTCAATGATGATGCGACATCCACCATCTCTTTTGGTTTTAGTAAAGATATTTGATACAAATTCCAAAGGGTCATGTTCCGATTCCTCTATGATTCCGTTTGTATGTAGTCTCACCAGTTCTGCCTGTCCCTCGCATATTTCTTTTTGTGAGAGGGTAAACTCCCTGTGGGGTGCATGCTGAACTGGCGGCATATATTTTTGAATGAATTCAATTTTGTATCCCTGAATACTTTGTAGTATATAATTGTCGAGAGTGATAGCCCTCCATGCTTCCAAAAACAGGAGTAACCCTCCCCCTGTTAGTAAAGGCCCTGCACCTTTTATGTTCTGGAAGGAACCAGACCCACCTACCTCCATTGTTACCAGTAGAATATTCATTTCTTGGGCTTCCGGCTTATCATCTGTCGAGGTGTTGCTGTGTGGGGGTGTGCGCATCTTCCATGGGATTCGCTCTGGGCCCTTTCCTAAAAAAGACTTCCGGGGATGATATGCAGGCCCCATGCTTTCACCAGTACCATGTTGTAGACGCCTACTGGTGGATGCGTAGGGGTGCTGCCATCTGGGTTGCGTGGCCTTGCTCGTTCCGGGGCCTGCCCTCACGAGTCCAAGTGCTTTAGACTCCTCGTCCAGATCTTTTACCTGCTTTGGCAGGTCTTTGCCAAATAGCAGGATTTGTGGTTGTGAGGTCGGCGTTTTGCACAGCCCTGCAAATTTGGGTTTGAGGGCAGGTCTTATGGCTTCTTTCCGGAGGTTATTGATTTCATACTGTGTGTTACACAGCAGAGCCAGGGTGTCTTGTTGGTTATTGGTCATTTCGACACCGTCCACGGAACGAGCGTATGAGGTTATGGCTGACGTCAGGAGCTTCAGAATTTTTTGCAGTTTTAGTTCTTGGGTCCAGATACCCAGCCCAATGTACCCCCAGATTTGGCTATTAACGGCCGGTACATTGAGCGATATACAATTTTCTGGAGGCGTGTATAGTTCCATCGCCTCATTGACTACCTGTTCTTGGAGTGGGTTAAAGGACAGGCAGTCAATGCCAGCCGCCAGTTTAGGCTGCAACGGCTGTCCCGCTCGCGGTGTTACAGTGTAGCGGTTTACCACTCCCAGCAGCTCTTCCTGTTCCTGCACCCCCAGCATACTGCTGCTGTCTTCAGCCAATGACCCCTGTTCTTGACCAGCCCAGCCCTGGTCGCCAACGCTCCCCTCTGCTGAGGGAGATGCGATAGCCAGTGCTGGGTATTGCACTAATCAGCTTGCGACGTTGGGCTCGGCTGTACAGAAATTTCGTCCGTGACTGTGGACCACAGCGAGTGCGGTCCAGGTGCTGCCGGTCGCCCCCCACTGCTGGAACCCTCCTGGGCCATCACAGTCGGACGGGGTGCGACCTTCTTCATTTGTCTTCCCTTGTTCATGTTCTCTATGAAGATAAATCACAACAAGGGTTTTTCAAATACGACCTCAGAATAAGTTTTACTTACCTGGAGGTCCCGTTTTAAACTCTTTTGCGGGAGAGCTCGTTCTCCCGCCCGTCGCTGTTGCACTGCGTGAGACGCTATGTCACGCATGCATGCTGGCGGGATCTTCACGTAGTCACTGCCGTGACTCAGAATTAAAATTACTGATACAAGACACAGGGTTGTGCTGGAAGCACAATATGCAGGCTGGTGGTCTGTGACCAGTGGAATTCTGCAGGGATCTGTGCTACAACCTCTGCTGTTTGTGATATAAATGTATTGGATGTAAACGTAGACAGATTGGTTCGTAAGTTTGCAGATGACACCAAAGGGGTCACAGACTCTGAAGAAGGCTGTCAAAATATATAGCGGGACTTTGATTAACCATATAACCATATAACAATTACAGCACGGAAACAGGCCATCTCGGCCCTACAAGTCCGTGCCGAACAACTTTTTTCCCTTAGTCCCACCTGCCTGCACTCATACCATAACCCTCCATTCCCTTCTCATCCATATGCCTATCCAATTTATTTTTAAATGATACCAATGAACCTGCCTCCACCACTTCCACTGGAAGCTCATTCCACACCGCTACCACTCTCTGAGTAAAGAAGTTCCCCCTCATGTTACCCCTAAACTTCTGTCCCTTAATTCTGAAGTCATGTCCTCTTGTTTGAATCTTCCCTATTCTCAAAGGGAAAAGCTTGTCCACATCAACTCTGTCTATCCCTCTCATCATTTTAAAGACCTCTATCAAGTCCCCCCCTTAACCTTCTGCGCTCCAGAGAATAAAGACCTAACTTATTCAACCTTTCTCTGTAACTTAGTTGTTGAAACCCAGGCAACATTCTAGTAAATCTCCTCTGTACTCTCTCAATTTTGTTGACATCCTTCCTATAATTGGGCGACCAAAATTGTACACCATACTCCAGATTTGGTCTCACCAATGCCTTGTACAATTTTAACATTACATCCCAGCTTCTATACTCAATGCTCTGATTTATAAAGGCTAGCATACCAAAAGCTTTCTTTACCACCCTATCTATATGAGATTCCACCTTCAAGGAACTATGCACGGTTATTCTGTTCAATCCCTCTGTTCAACTGTATTCTTCAATTCCCTACCATTTACCATGTACGTCCTATTTTGATTTGTCCTGCCAAGGTGTAGCACCTCACATTTATCAGCATTAAACTCCATCTGCCATCTTTCAGCCCATTCTTCCAAATGGCCTAAATCAATCTGTAGACTTTGGAAATCCTCTTCATTATCCACAACACCCCCTATCTTGGTATCATCTGCATACCTACTATTCCAATTTACCACACCTTCATCCAGATCATTGATGTACATGACAAACAACAAAGGACCCAACAGAGATCCCTAAGGCACCCCACTAGTCACCTGCCTCCAACCCGACAAACAGCCATCCACCATTACCCTCTGGCTTCTCCCAACTACAGAAATAAGTGAAGAAATATAATGCCCTCCATAATGTTTGGTACAAATACCCATCATTTATTTATTTGCCTCTGTACTCCATAATTTGAGATTTGTAATAGAAAAAAATCTCATGTGCTTAAAGTACACATTGTCAGATTTTATTAAAGGCCATTGTTATACATTTGGTTTCACCTATGCTGTTCTATGTTCTAGAAGGTGAATCAGAAGTGGGGAGGGATAGGGTTTCAAAGAGGAGGGAAATTAATTTGGGATGAATGGATTGAAGAGAAGATTGAGAGGAACAGTTGTATTGAGGAATTTAAAAAATATTGTTGCTGGGATTACTCAGTGGAATGAAGATGAAATACATGCAAAACTGACAGACAAATTATTTGAAACCGAAGACACACAGCATCATTGCAGGGAGAACCAGGCTAATAATCTGAATCATTTTTGAGGGCCACTCATTTGAAACCTGTTTTATTTTGCCATATGTCTAATTATCACTTTGTCTTTAGTTTAAATGTACACACCAGAGTTAGTTAATAATCTAGTTTCTGTTGGATTTAAAAAAAATAATAAATGAGAAAGCTGGCTCGATACTGGCCAGGCTCTGATTATCTTTATCTCCTGGCATGATCATAAACGCTCTAAAAGATGGTCTCCATGTGATCACTGTCTTTTGCTCAGCCAGGCTGACATAACTGACATCTTATTTGAGATAGAAATGTATTCCACCTTTGTACAAAGGAAAAGTAAGCTTGAAAAATAAAATACCACAGTTTCACCTGTGAATTATATCATAGCATCTCATCTCTATTTATCTAATTAATATCCCTGACTATCAGATATTTTGCTGCCCCTTCTCTTCAACAGCCCATTTGTTTCTATAGCTCTCATCTTGTTTTTATTAGCTCCAGACGTGGCTATTCCAAGGTACATTTCTAATCATATGCTCTAACATCTGCTACTCTTGAGAACAAGTTGGGCCATCACAGTATAGCTGTACAAGATGTTGATGAACCTGCACCTAAAATATTACGTGCAATTCTGATCTCCATACTAATCATACTATTGGAAGGTTATGTCTTAATCATATCCTTCTCATAATATGCAGATCAGAATTGCATGTAATGTGAATAAGCTTGAGAGAGTGCAGGAAGGATTCACAAAGATGTTGCTGGGACTGGAATGTTAGAGCTGTGGGACTGGTTCCCTCATTCAATGGAGACTGAGCGGTGATGGGCAGATACCGTTGGGGCAGTATACCTATTTTTAGATAGGTATATGTATGTATGTACAGGAAATGTAGTGATATGGATCATGTGCAGGTGGAGGAGATTAGCTTAGCTTGGCATTGTGTTTGGCACAGACATTGTGGGCCGCAAGGCCATGCTGTCGTGTTCTATGTAAAGTGCATCAGGAAATTATATTAACCACTGATCGTAATTAATTAATTACAGACATAAGAAATCGAGGCAGGATTAGGCCATGTGCCCTTCATTGGATGATCCCTAATTTGAAACTATTCTGCTTAAAGTAGGTCCCCACCAAAAGAAACATCTCTCAAAATCTACCCTACGACATGTCAGCCAGATGAGGTTAGAGGTATTTTCCTTGAAGAGATTAAATGTTGCATTTGTAATGAAAAGTATTGCAAGTGTAATCCTGAAATGGATCAAGCAGAAATTCCATGGGCCATATCTTTGTCCATGGAACTGATGCGCTTCAATGCTGGGAACTAAATTAGGCACTTTGCATTTTATCCTTTGCTCCATTTATTGTACTTTAGCTTGACTTCATTGTGTTTATGTATAGTGTTATCTAATTTGTTTTGATAGTGTGCAATTTAAAGCCCTGTCCCACGGTACGAGTTCATTCCAAGAGCTCTCCCGAGTTTAAAAAAAATCAAACTCGTGGTAAGCACGGAGAATGAACGTAGCGGGTACGTCGGAGCTCTGGCACGTCTCTTAACGGCTCGTAACGCTAACGGCAGGTACTCGGGAAGACTCGCTAACGGCAGGTAAGCACGGGAAGACTCATGAAGATTTTTCAACGTTGAAAAATGTCCACGAGAGCCCCGAGTACCGACGAGTGGCCATTACCGTAAATCAGGGCAAACTCGGGAGAACTCTTGGAATTAACTCCTACCGTGGGACAGGGGTATTACAGTTTGTAACTCTACCTCGTTGTAATTAATAACCTCAACTAAGCGCTGCTATTCTAACTGGTGGCTTGGAAATGATCCACGGCTGAATCTAATCTTGATTTTGATCGTTTTTCCTTCTTTCCATCACAGGTTGAATATGTTTTCACAGATAAGACGGGAACGTTGACAGAGAATAACATGGAGTTTATTGAGTGCTGTATTGATGGCCGTGTACATGTATCGCAATCTATCTCCAATGGACAAAGCTTTTACAGCCACATAGCAATTGATTTCATTGATGCACCTGTGGCAGTGGTGGACCGGGTAAGAAAGCGATTCATCATCAGCTGGGGGAAAGGATTGAACTTGCACTTTCTTTGGAATATCATTGGACAGCAAAGCAAAAGACTATGACTCAAATGTTGCAAATGCTCTAGAGCCTTTGCCTCTAAATCTACTCTCATCCCTCGTGTTTATGTCAAAGTCATATGCAACTATCTCTCTTTAACTATCTTGACACTCAAATCCGCTCAATATACCTTTCCCCTTAATGCAAGCCTCTGGCATCTTTATACTGATCCCTCTGCAAAAATGTTCCACTATCTGCGATATCCATTCATCTGTATGGGGTGACGAATGTCATATATATCATGACATCCTGACTCTTGTACTCAATGCCCCAACCTATGAAGGCAAGCATATCATATGCCTTCTTTACCACTCTTAATTACTAGTGTTGCCACTTTCAGAAGTTGGGGACTTCAAGATTCTTCTGCACATCAATGCTGTTTAGGGTCATGCTATTAATTGTATATTTTTCCCTTACTTGCACCCTCCCAAATTGTAACACCTTGCATTTGCTCAGATTACATCCTATCTGCCATTTTACCACCCATTTCTGTAGATCTATGTTTATGTCAAATAATTTATATATATATTACAGACAGCAGAGGTCCAGGCACAGATCCCTGTGGATCGATCGCCACTGGTCACAGATCTCCAGCCTCAATATTGTCCTTGCACTGTAACGCTCTCTTTTATCAGTAAGCCATTTCCTAATCCATTCGACCGAGTCACTGTTAAACCTTGCATCTGAATCTTCTGAATCAGCTTACCTGTGAGTCTTTATCAAATGCCGTCCTAAAATCCATGTGGACAACATTCACCGCCTTACCCTTGTCGATCACTGACGTTCCTCCTCTTCAAAAAACTCGATCAGGTTCGTAAGAGATAACCTGCCATGTACAAAGCTATGCTGACTGTCTTTAATTAATCTATTATCTTTCAAATGGGAGTAAATCCTATCCCAAAGAATCCTTTCCAATAGCTTCTCTACCACTAACAGGAGTCTCACTGGCCTACAATTCCCTGGATTCTCTGCTTCCCTTCTGAAATAAAGGAACAACATTATCTGCTCTCCAGTCCTCTGGAACCTCGCTTGTGGCTCGAGAAGATGCAAAGATATATCAAAGCATCAGCTACCTCCTCTTTTGCCTCTCTCAATAACCTGGGATAGGTTCCATCAAGTCCGAGGGATTTAGACAATAGACAATAGGTGCAGGAGGAGGCCCTTCAGCCCTTCGAGCCAGCACCGCCATTCAATGTGATCATGGCTGATCATTCCAATGAGTACCCCATTCCTGCCTTCTCCCCATATCCCCTGATTCTGCTATTTGTCCATCTTCATGCTTTAAGAGCCCCAACACCACTTTCGAGTCATAGAGTGATACAGTGTGAAAACAGGCCCTTCAGCCCCACTCGCCCACACCGACCAACAATGTCCCAGCTACATTAGTCCCACTTGCCTGCGCTTCGATCATATCCCCCCAAACCTGTCCTATCCCATGTGCCTGTTTAACTGTTTCTTAAACGATGGGATAGTCCCAGCCTCAACTACCTCCTCTGGCAGCTTGTTCCATACACCCACCACCCTTTGTGTGGAAAAAATGACCCCTCGGATTCCTATTAAATCTTTTCCCCTTCACCTTGAACAATGTCCTCTGGTCCTCGATTACCCTTCTCTGGGCATAAGACTCTGTGCATCTCCCTGATCTATTCCTCTCATGATTTTATACACCTCTGTAAGATCCCACCTCATCCTCCTGCTCTCCATGGAATAGAGACCTAGCCAACTCAACCTCTCCCTATAACTCACACGCTCTAGTCCTGGCAACGTCCTTGTCAATCTTTTCTGAACCCTTTCAAGCTGGACAATATCTTTCCTATAACCTGGTGCCCAGAACTGATCACAATATTCTAAATCCGGTTCTCACCAACGTCTTATACAACTGCAACATGACCTCCCAACTTCTATACACTTTCTTAATCTTAAATTACTCTTGCATATTGCTCACTGTCCTCCGTCCTTTTCCTTAAACAGAAACAAAGTTATCTGTTAGTACCTTGACTAAATCCCCAGACTCCAAGCACAAATTCCCTCCCTATCCTTGAGCGAGTCTACCTTCTCTTTGATCATCCCCTTGCTTGTAAATGTAGGTAATAAAAGATTTGGGATTTTTTGAATCCGACTTGTCAAAGCCATTTTGTGGCCCCTCTTATCGCCCACGTCAGTTCTTTCCTCCTTTCCTCAAAGGCCCTGTATGATTGCACATACTTCCTCTTTTGTGTTTTTACTTTTGACCAAATTTACATCCTCTTTGGTCATCTAAAGTTCCCTTACTTTGCCATAATTATCCCTCCTCCATACTGGAACATGCTGGTTCTGAACTATGATCAACTTTGATCAAATGTTTGATTTTAGTTCACTGAATGTTTCAATGTCCAGAGGAAGGGATGCCTGTGTGGGCAGTTGGTATTTTCTATAACTTATCTTGATGAGACTTTGGAAGAAACAGTCAATTAAATTTCCTTCTCTTACGTTTCACAGGCCAGTTGATACCATTAACTTGATGCTGAATTCTTCCAATTTGTGGTGTACCGTTTAGAAAATAACAATTTTGTTTGATGCTACTTAGATACATTATAAGGATTGTAGCATCAGGGATAACGGCGGATTGACAATGACTGCACCGAGACTCGCGTTAGGGTGAACTCGCTTGATCTGGTTTATTTATAGTGAAGGACAAAAGTGACGAGAAGGTCTGGCTCCGATGAGGGGAGCGCAATCCTTTGTCGTCTGTGTGCAAATGAGTAGGCACCGGCAATCTCGGGCTTGTCCCGACAGCTCATTCTTGCCTCAAGTCAGGGTGCTGGCATTCTGTGGCTTTTCCTGTCAGCTCAGTCTTGACATCTAAGGAGGCACTGTCTGTCTAGGGTTTGTCTGGCAGCTCGGTCTTGACCATGTAGAGAAGGTCCTGGCGGTCTCGGTCTTGCCCTCATAGGAGCCTTTTGCGATCTAAGACTTGTCCTGCTTCTCAATCCTGACCTTAAGGGAGAGCTGGCTGTCTTGGCCTTGCCCAGTTGCCTTGCAGAGGAAGAGCTGGCCATCTTGGTCTTGTCCCGGCAGCTCAGTCAGAGTTGCTGGTAGTCTCAGGTTTGTCCCAGCAGTTCTGTCTTGGTCTCTGGTTTCTCTCAATAGGTCAGAAAAGGGGTGCTGGCTGTTTTGGGGTTGTCCTGGCAGCTCAGTTCATGCCTCAAAAGAGGTGCAGTAATCTCAGGCTTGTCCCTGCACTTCACTTTTGCCTCAAGAGTAGATGCTGGTAGTCTTTGGCTTGTCCTGGCAGCTCAACCATTGCCATGGAGGTGATGCTGGTGATCTTGGGTTTGAGTCGGTGGCTCACTCTTTGCCTCATGAGGGGATGCCGGCAGACTCTGGCTTGTCCCGGCTGCTCATCTTCACAATCCATGTGCGGACGCAGTCCCTTGTTACTTGTAGGCAGGTGAGGAGACACGGCCGGTCTTGGCCTTTTCCCGGCCTCTCAGTTTTGGCCTCACAGGATTTGCTGGCTGTCTCAACCTCGGAGCCCCTAAGGCAGCTCTGTCTTTCATCAAGCCTGCAAAAGAAAAACACAGCTTCCTCCCACTCTCCCTTCGCCTGGAATTGCTATGGTTTTCAAGGAGGAGGATGATGAGGCGCAGGTGCGCCAATCCAATAAGAGCTGTTGTCTCACCTCAACCCAGACCTCTGTCCAGGATGCCAGTGGTGTCTGGTGCTGAGGATTGCCTTCCCATTGCCCATGGTCTCTCTCGTGTATTATATAGTTTACAGTGTACTCTGGGCAGTGGGGGCAGGTGCTATAGACCTGCACGGGAAGGTAGACGCTCCCGCCCCCATGAGTCTCGGGCAGATGGGGCTCGTCAGCATGGGAAGGCAGTCCACCTAGGAGAGGGAAAACTCTGATTTAAATCCTCCACTGCCATATCCCGTCATGGAAAAGGCTCCAGGAGTAAACCTCAAGAAAATCCGGAGTCGGAGCCCCTAAGGCTGTTCGTCGTTGTCTACAACCTCGCTCTGGCAGCTCCTGCGACGGCGCTGGTGCCACACTGTAATGGCCCTGCTGTTCCCTTGGATCGATCAGCGATGTGGAGAGGGGGGACGTGCTGCATGGGCAACAGCCTGTCCTCCATATGACATCACCCAGGCGAGCATCCGACCACACATCACCTGCAAACTAGGATGCATCACCCATGGTCAGTCATGACCGAGAGGGGCTACTATAGTGTACTATGTTCACATTTTCTGTTGTGCTGCTGTAAGTAAGAATTTCACTGTTCTACCTGGGACATATGACAATAAAACACTCTTGACCTGTGTGCCGATAATGGAGATCTGAGCGATGCACGAGGGAAGAGGCGCTGTCGTAGGATATATAAATGCCAAGACAAAGTAGTGTACAGAATAAATAGGTGTGTGACCAATCACTGTCTACTTAGCTATTATTGATTTGGGTTATTTTACTTCCAGGGAAGAGAGGACTTGTTTTTCCGTGCATTGTGTCTTTGCCACACAGTCCAGGTGAAGAGGGAAGACCAGACAGATTGTCCAAAGCAGGACCAGGAAAATCGAAGATCTTCAGTTTATATCTCCTCCTCGCCTGATGAGATTGCTCTGGTCGAAGGTGTAAAGAGGTACTGAAACGTGATCTAATTATGCACAGTGTGGGAAGGAGGGTGGTGGGCATTTGTGTGAAAGGTGAGAATCATTATTTTTTACTTACTGATACTAATTTCTATTCAATAGTACATGCCTGTAACTCAAAAGGACACAAGGTGTTGGAGTAACTTAGGTCAGGCAGCATCTCTGGAGAACATGGAAGATGATGTTTCGGGTCGGGACAACTTCTTCTGACCTCCTTTTGGAGAAGGGTCTCGACCTGAAACATCACCTATCCGTGTTCTCCTGAGGTGCAGCCTGACACACTGAGCTACTCCAGCACTGTGTCCTTTTGTGTAAACCAGCATCTGCAGTTCCTTGTTTCTACACGATGTCTAACTTCTTGAGGATTTTTTTGTTGCATATCTGTGTTCTTTGCAACGAAAATATTGAAACTATTGCACACTATTTACTCCATTGAGTCTGTTGCAAGGACTGATGATGGAACCTTCAACTTTTGCTGGATATAACACTTCTGAACTAATGGTCCACTACTTTCAACATGCACTATTCACAGGTTGTTGCTCGCCAAGAACTACCCCATCTTGCATTCGTTTTGTCCACAAGCTTACTTGGTGACTGGCTACTACTGAGATATTAACCAACAGATTCAAGATTCAATCCTGCTATATCTGTGCCAAAAAATAAAATTGCTTTGCATGAGAAAAAAAAGCAATGTTTTTGTGGGGAAAATTCAGTTTTTACTTTCCAGATCAAATTCAACTAAAATATTTTAACACTTTGCCAACCTATGGTTCCTTCAGGTGGATAAAATGACCCAATATTTAGGGACACAATGATGGTGAGATGCCCCTTCTTCCACCTCTTCCGCTGCCCAATACAAAGTTGTATCCGTTGCATGTTCACTCAAGCCACCCTTAACCATGTCTCCCACATTCTTAAAACAATATCTTCAAACTGAGGGACTGAAGCAGTACTTTTTCAAACGTTGATCTGCTACATATGTTTACTAAAGGAAATCAAAATGTTTTAATTGTTAATATTCTATATTAAATTCTATACACTAGCCCATCAAACTTTATGTTTAATTAGATCATCGAGTACAACGCAGAAACAAACTCCTCGGCCCAACCAAGGTGCTTTCCTCAGCTGGCCCCATTTGTTTGCATTTGACCCATATCCCTCAAAAACTGTCCAAATGATGTTAAAACATAGTAATTAGCTGCAGATGAAATACCAGGAGCACATAGGAGAGCTGACTTTGTTCCTTTATTTTAGAAGGGCAGCGGGGATAACCAAGGTAACTAAACCCATTGCGTTTTACTTCTCTAGTAGAGAAATTATTGCAGAAAATTTTACGGAACAGTAATTTTAAAGAACAACAATACATTTGGAAACACAGAGACTGATTAGGTTAATCAGCATGGTTTTATGTGGGGGAAATCCTAAATCATTAAAGTTATTGTTTTTTGAGGAGGTTACAAATGAGAAAGATGAAGGCAGGTTGATAGATATTGTCTCTGTAGACTTTAGTAAGACATTGGTTAAGATTCTTCATGGTAGGCTGGGCCTAGTAGGATACTAAGAAGCGCTGGTGAACCGAGAAATCTTGGTTCCAAGTCCATAGTTCCCTGAAAGTGGCAACCACCGGGTTAACCACTGGGTGGCGCCAGCCACGGCTGCCTCGCCAACAGTCTGTCTGTCCCTTCCTCCTTTGTGTTTTAATAGTATGTGTTAAATGTATGTTTTAAGTGTCCTTTCGCTTGTTTTATGTGGGGGGAGTTGGGGGAAACTTTGTCTAATCTCTATCCTCGACGGAGAAGCGATTTTTTTCCATATCGTATCTCCGTCCGCACTGCGGCCTAACATAGAGGAGTTAGCGGCCTTTGCTGGAGACCGATTTTGAGAGCTCCACCCTGGTCGCCTACGGACTTACCATCGCGGAGCTCGCGATCCCTTTGGCAGGGATCGACCTCGGATCCAACTGTGGATGCCTGCGGACATAACATCACGGAGCACGTGGTCTCTGGTCAGAGACCGACTTCGGGAACTCCAAGCCGCAGGAGCTTCGACCGCCCCGATCGGTAGCTTCGATCGCTCTGATAGATGGTTCCCCCGACTCCCCCGACCGTGGGAAAATAAAGAAGCAGTAGATTGGACATTTGTGTCTTCCAGCACAGCGAGGAATGTGGGGAATCCACTGTGTTGGATGTTTATGTTAACTTTTATGTAATTGTGTGTCTTGTTACTTTTGTTCCCTCGTATGGCTGTATGGTAATTCACATCTCACTGTACCTTCATTGGTACATGTGACAATAAAAGACCTTTGAAACCTTTGAAATAGATAGGGTGATGATGAAGACATATTGTATGCACATGGACACCAAGGTAAACTGGCTAATTCAACACAAAACTGGCTTAGTGATAGGAAGCAGGTGGTTGATGGATGTTTTTCTGATTGGAAGTCTGAGCATTGGTCTGCTGTAGGGATTGGTGCTGGTAACTTTTGCTGTTCAGTGTGGCAGAGCGGCGCAGTGGTAGAGCTGCTACATTACAACGCCAGAGACCTGGGTTCGATTGTGCTGTATGTATACATAGAAACATACTGTAGAAACATAGAAAATAGGTGCAGGAGTAGGCCATTCTGCCCTTCGAGCCTGCACCGCCATTCAATATGATAATGTCTGATCATCCAACTCAGTATCCTATACCTGCCTTCTCTCCATACCCCCTGATCCCTTTAGCCACATGGGCCACATCTAACTCCCTCTTAACTATAGCCAATGAACTGGCCTCAACCATCCTCTGTGGTAGGGAATTCCACAGATTCACCACTCTCTGTGTGAACATTTTTTTTCTCATCTCGGTCCTAAAAGACTTCCCCCTTATCCTTAAACTGTGACCCCTTGCTCTGGAGGTCCCCAACATCGGGAACAATCTTCCTGCATCTAGCCTGTCCAAACAAAGATACAGTTTGTATCTTTTCCTTGTGACCTCGTGGATTTTCTCCATGTTCTCAGGTTTCCTCCCCACTCTCCAACCATGCACAGGGTTGTCAGATAATTGGCTTCGGTAAAAAAAATAGTAAATTGTCCCTGGTGTGCTGGTACACAATCGCTGGTCGGCACGGACTCGCCCAACCAAAGGGCCTATGTTTGCGCTGTACCTCTAAAGTCTATGGGTATATATCAGTGATTTGGTTGTGAATGTAGGGGATAGGATTAGTAAATTAGTGGATTTCTTGAAAATTGGTGGAGTTGTGAATAATGAGTAAGGTTGTCTAAGGCTGCAGCGGGATATGGATCATACGGGAAAGTTGGGTGGAACATTGGCAAACAAAATAGTAAGATTAAATGAGAACTTACCAGTTTGAAGTTTGATCTTTATTTTATGAGGAGTTACGATGAGGGATTACGTGAAGAGCCCGCCAGCCCGCATGCGCCAATCTTCAAAGCAGCAGTGTGAAATCACAGATAGCAGTTGTTGAACTGAATATAGGAAGATTCGAGAAACTAGAACTACCAGCTGACCTTTATGAGAGAGGGTTGGGAGTGGAGGGCACGTAATCCCTCTTCGTAACTCCTTATTAAATAAAGATCAAACTTCAAACTGGTAACTTCTCGTTTAATCTTACTATTTTACTTCGGAGTCACGTGAGTGACTACGTGAAATTTTCAAAGCTCTGTGATTTCATGCCATGAACACGAGTCCATGCGTCACACACTGCATCAGTTGACCAAGGATGAGTGAACATTAATAATGCATTCAGACATGACATAGATATAGACATGCTGATGCTTTTTAATGAACAAATAATAATAATAGTAACCCCTCTCATCTGGGAGGAAACTACAAAACAGAACCTAAAATTGAATTGGCAAATAGAGTTGTCAAGTACCCTCGGTCTGGCAATGGGTTTGTTATAAAATGTTTGGAAAGATCATTAGTTTGACCATCCTGCAGCCACTAGGATGTAGTCCAGCGGAACGTCCATAACCATGCTGCTGATGTTGTTGCAGCCCTGGTGGAGTGAGATTTGAAAATGTCAGTGTTCACTCCTGCATAAGCCAGAACCCATTTTTAACCACCTGGAGATGGTCTGTACTGATACCTTCTTATGAGGTCTTCTGTAACTAACAAACATTGCTAGTTCAGAGCCTCTAAGGCTCTTAGTGACCTAACATACTGTTGTAGATGTGTGACCACACACAACCGAAGGTCCATGGGATATGCCAACAAATCTAGTTTGAGACCTGATGCCCCTGGTCTACTCTGCTTGAGTAAGTCATAAACATAAAATGTTATTTTGCCTGCAGATGTAACCATCCTGTCCAATCGCAGCTTATGCAATGACTGGACCCGTTGCGCTGAAACCAGTGCCATAAGCATAACCACTTTGTAAGTGAGTTTGACCAAGGACAGGGATGTAGCTGGAGCCTACCGGCGAAGCGGCGTTAGAACAATGTTAACATCCCATATCTCTGCGTACCTGGGCCTGGGAGGTTTTGAGTTGAAGATACCCTTCATAAATCTGGATATCAGAGGGTGAGGTCCGACAGAGTGGGTCCCGCTCCCCGCAGCAAATATGATGAGAAGGCACGTTTGGCACAGTTAATGGCACTATAACTTAATTTTTGTCAAAAACCCATTCGAAAATGAACTTCAAGACGTCAGTCATCCGTGCCATATTATATGTAATATTAGCATTTAAACAAAATCTCCTGATGAGGAAATGTACTGCTTTTTTGGTGCTATTCCTTGAATCTGCAGTGAGCACGTCCATGGTTCAGTCTGACAGCCCAAGCCGCAGGAACGGTCTTCTCAGAGTCTGCGTCAATGAATTGATTTTATCATACAGAGGATGGTTTCGCGAGTCATGGGCTAAACCAGCAATTTTAGTGTCTAGAAATAACCATATAAGGTTCTGTTAGCATTCCAAACATCAGCGGGAACCATGACTGTATAGGCTTTGAAGCTGCCACCAGCTTCAGTGAACCGCTTACTGCCGATGGAGGCGTGGGGTGTGTTGTCGCCGAAACGATGAAGCTTTGCTCATCGTTGGTACCTTGATTAGTCCGACAGCTTTTGCTTCCTCATCCAGGTCTTACCTGTTGGATAGGTCTTCCCTGAAGAGAAGATTCGGTGGCTGGACATTGCTGTCCTTACATGAGCCTGTAAATTTGGAATTTAAGGCAGGTCTGATGGCGTTCTTTTGAAAGCAGTTCATTTTGAAGTGTGCATTGCACATTAACACCAGGCCAGTAATTTTTAAAATTTGTTGGAGTTTCATCTCCTAGATTTTCATGCCCCCTCCAATGTCACCCCAGATAGCGTTGTTCACTGCCGGACTTTCAGGAACAATTTACAGGTGCATGGTATTTTACAGCCGTCACCTGTTCCTGTAATGATGTGACGTGAGGTAGCTGAAGCTTGCAAAGCTTGTAACGTGAAGGGAACCTCTGGGCCCCTCCGGGTTTTCTGCTAATGGCTGGAAGCCAACTCATGACAGACATTTCTTGAACCTCACACATGTACTCCAGTATGTTCCACGGACATACTTCCGAGTTTGGAGTCAGTTACACACTGGCCCCTCGCACTCCCTTCCACAGAGAGTAGCAATGTTACAAAATTTTGAGATTTTAAAAATCAAGTCTGTAACTTATCCCATCAGATAAAGCATAAAAATAAGTTTAATTTGACACCTAATTCACTTTCATATCTCAAGTATTTAAAAAGTTATGGCCATTTTCATACTGGGAAATGAGCATCTTGTTCCCTATTGATTTTTAAATAGCCTAAATGTCAAAATAATATTCACAAATAATTCACAATAAAACATGATTTTAAAATCTCATTTACATTAATTTATAGGCCAAATGGAAGGAATTTAGTGTTTAATTGCTGTAAATAAATGCCCATTTAAATCAGCTTTCCAGTGGGTCCCTGTGGAACGCGCTGGTTTAGAACGTCTAAGGATGGCAGGTTTAGGCCAAATTTAGGCCAAAAACTTCAATTTTGGTCTCATCTGACCAGAGCACCTTCCTCCAGATGTTTGCTGTGTCCCCCACATGGCTTGTGGCAAACTGCAAACGGGACTTCTTATGGCTTTTTTTTCAACAATGGCTTTCTTCTTGCCACTCTTCCATAAAGGCCCGATTTGTGGAGTGCACGACTAATAGTTGTCCTGTGGACAGATTCTCCCACCTGAGCTGTGGATCGCTGCAGCTCCTCCAGTGTTACCATGGGCCTCTTGGCTGCTTCTCTGATCAATGCTTTCCTTGCCCGGCCTGTCAGTTTAGGTGGACGGCCATGGTAGGTAGGTTTGCAGTTGTGCCATACTCTTTCCATTTTCGGATGATGGATTGAACAATGCTCCGTGAGATGTTCAAAGCTTGGGATATTTTTTTATAACCTAACCCTGCTTTAAACTTCTCCACAACTTTATCCCTGACCTGTCTGGTGTGTTCCTTGGGCTTCATGATGCTGTTTGTTCACTAATGTTCTCTAACAAACCTCTGAGGCCTTCACAGAACAGCTGTATTTATACTGAGATTAGATTACACACAAGTGGACTCTATTTACTAATTAGGTGACTTCTGAAGGCAATTGGTTGCACTGGATTTTATTTAGGGGTATCAGAGTAAAGGGGGCTGAATACTTTTGCACGCCACACTTTTCAGTTTTTTATTTGTAAAAAAATATGAAAACCATGTATCATTTTCCTTCCACTTCACAATTATGCGCCACTTTGTGTTGGTCTATCACATAAAATCCCAATAAAATACATTTACGTTTGTGGTTGTAACGTGACAAAATGTGGAAAAGTTCAAGGGTATGAATACTTTGCAAGCCACTGTAGAAACATAGAAAATAGGTGCAGGAGTAGGCCATTCTGCCCTTCGAGCCTGCACCGCCATTCAATACGATAATGTCTGATCATCCAACTCAGTATCCTATACCTGCCTTCTCTCCATACCCCCTGATCCCTTTAGCCACATGGGCCACATCTAACTCCCTCTTAACTATAGCCAATGAACTGGCCTCAACCATCCTCTGTGGTAGGGAATTCCACAGATTCACCACTCTCTGTGTGAACATTTTTTTTCTCATCTCGGTCCTAAAAGACTTCCCCTTATCCTTAAACTGTGACCCCTTGCTCTGGAGGTCCCCAACATCGGGAACAATCTTCCTGCATCTAGCCTGTCCAAACAAAGATACAGTTTGTATCTTTTCCTTGTGACCTCGTGGATTTTCTCCATGTTCTCAGGTTTCCTCCCCACTCTCCAACCATGCACAGGGTTGTCAGATAATTGGCTTCGGTAAAAAAAATAGTAAATTGTCCCTGGTGTGCTGGTACACAATCGCTGGTCGGCACGGACTCACCCAACCAAAGGGCCTATGTTTGCGCTGTACCTCCAAAGTCTATGGGTATATATCAGTGATTTGGTTGTGAATGTAGGGGATAGGATAGTAAATTAGTGGATTTCTTGAAAATTGGTGGAGTTGTGAATAATGAGTAAGGTTGTCTAAGGCTGCAGCGGGATATGGATCATACGGGAAAGTTGGGTGGAACATTGGCAAACAAAATAGTAAGATTAAATGAGAACTTACCAGTTTGAAGTTTGATCTTTATTTTATAAGGAGTTATGATGAGGGATTACGTGAAGAGCCCGCCAGCCCGCATGCGCTCAATCTTCAAAGCAGCGGTGTGAAATCACAGATAGCAGTTGTTGAACTGAATATAGGAAGATTCGAGAAACTAGAACTACCAGCTGACCTTTATGAGAGAGGGTTGGGAGTGGAGGGCACGTAATCCCTCTTCGTAACTCCTTATTAAATAAAGATCAAACTTCAAACTGGTAAGTTCTCGTTTAATCTTACTATTTTACTTCTGAGTCACGTGAGTGACTACGTGAAATTTTCAAAGCTCTGTGATTTCATGCCATGAACACGAGTCCATGCGTCACACACTGCATCAGTTGACCAAGGATGAGTGAACATTAATAATGCATTCAGACATGACATAGATATAGACATGCTGATGCTTTTTAATGAACAAATAATAATAATAGTAACCCCTCTCATCTGGGAGGAAACTACACAAAACAGAACCTAAAATTGAATTGGCAAATAGAGTTGTCAAGTACCCCCGGTCTGGCAATGGGTTTGTTATAAAATGTTTGGAAAGATCATTAGTTTGACCATCCTGCAGCCACTAGGATGTAGTCCAGCGGAACGTCCATAACCATGCTGCTGATGTTGTTGCAGCCCTGGTGGAGTGAAAATGTCAGTGTTCACTCCTGCACAAGCCAGAACCCGTTTTAACCACCTGTAGATGGTCTGTACTGATACCTTCTTATGAGGTTTTATGTAACTAACTAATAGCTAGTTTAGAGCCTCTAAGGCTCTTAGTGACCTAACATACTGTTGTAGATGTGTGACCACACACAACCGAAGGTCCATGGGATATGCCAACAAATCTAGTTTGAGACCTGATGCCCCTGGTCTACTCTGCTTGAGTAAGTCATAAACATAAAATGTTATTTTGCCGGCAGATGTAACCATCCTGTCCAGTCGTAGCTTATGCAATGACTGGACCCGTTGCGCTGAAACCAGCGCCATGAGCATAACCACTTTGTAACACCATCTACAGGGATGTAGCAGAGCCTACAGGTGAAGTGGTGTTAGCACAATGTTAACATCCCATATCTCTGCGTACCTGGGCCTGGGAGGTATTGAGTTGAAGATACCCTTCATAAATTTGGATATCAGAGAGTGAGATCCGGCAGAGTGGGTCCCGCTCCCCGCAGCAAATATGATGAGATGCACGTTTGGCACAGTTAATGGCACTATAACTTAATCATTGTCAAAAACCCATTCGAAAAATGAACTTCAAGATGTCAGTCATCCGTGCCGTATTATATGTAATATTAGCATTTAAACAAAATCTCCTGATGAATATGCTTTTGCGACGGGGTCTTCCAGCGATTTTTCGTTAATAATTAACTAGGCTGAACATTTTCGATTGGAACAGCTTAGAGAAAATCGCGTTTTAAACCCGCCCCCTCTAAACGGCGCCAAAATCGCGCACACCCTCAGCAGCAGATCTTCAACGACGCTTCAGGTAGGCTTTGCAACATACCTACAGAGAGGGAGATTTGTATGCAGCCCTGAAACAGGTGCTGCCGCAGGCCCCCGAGGAGACCTGCGCTGATATGGCCCTGTTCCTCGGACCAGATCAGGATGGAGCATCACATTTGTGGGATAAACGCCCAAGGATGCTATCCATGCTCCATCTGGGATAAATGTCCGAGTCAACAGGCCTATCTGTCTTACTCTTGGCCTCGCCCCCCTTTTGGGGAACCACAGCGGTTTCAAGAGGCACTCGGAAGTCGCTGACCGCACTGTCAGCGACTCGGTCTCCGTAGCCGGTTTCCCGTGGTCCGTAGCCGGTTTTCCCCCGCGGTCCGTGACCGGGATTCCCCGCGGTCCATAACCGGTTTCCCCGCGGCCGTCCGGACTTTGACCCATATATTATATCCAGCAGGAAACTCTGTAAAAGAGATTCCTGCAAGCATAAAACAGAACCTGGAAATAAGTTTGAAAATTACCTGCAGGGTTTGAAACTTACCGCTGGAGGAGCGACGAGCCTGCCAACCAGTCGTTGCGCCATGCGTTAGACGATAATGGCGTGCATGCGGGCTGGCGGGCACTTCACGTAGTCACTCACGTGACTCCGAAGCAAAATTGAATGCTGATCTGCATGATTCAGGAAGCATCTGGAGAAGTCGAATATATGTAGAACATTATCAGTGAATAGCAGGATATAACTTTGTTGATGAACTCTTATCCTGCTATTCAAATCTTTAGTTCCCTGAATAGGTCAGGACATAGAATAATAGAGTTGGCACAACACAGGTGAGGCCATGCTGCATTGTGAGCAGTTCTGATTGCCGCACTAGATGTACTGTGGAGAGTGCAGAGGAGATTCAGCATGATGTTGCTTGAATCGGAAGACTTTAGTTATGGGGAAGAGAATGGACAGGCTGAGCTTACCACAAACAAAGGAATTTGAGGGGTGACTTGATCGATGTATATAACAATATGAGAGGCCTAGATAGAGTATGCAGCCAAACCATTTTCCACAGCATGGCTATAAAAAAAAACCATGATAGTTTTAAGATGAGAGGTAGGAGTTTTAAAGTGGTTTTAAGGGGCGTTTTTATACACGGAGCAGTAATATCTAAAACATATTGCCAGATGAAGTGGTGAACAGATACAATTAATATGCAGGCCTTTAGATATGCACTTAAATAGGCAAGGCACAGAATACAGTGGGCTGTTCCACTGCGGCGACCTCATCTGCGAGTTTAGAAGAGTTTGCCATCGACTCAAACTCTCAGCATGGTCGACACGTGGTCCTAGGAGGTCACTGGAACTCTCCATCATGCTCGAGGGAAGTTCCCGCATACTCGCGCCCTCAGCTAGGTCACTGAAAACATTTCAGCATGTCCCCCCCCCCTTCTACCCTCCTCCTCCTCCCCTCCTCCTCCCCTCCTCCTCCCCTCCTCCTCCCCTCCTCCTCCCCTCCAGCCCCTTTATGTGGACAATTGTGATTTGTGTAGATGGTGGATATGACCAGCTGAATGGCCATTTTTGTGCACAAGATTCTGACTTGAATCACACAAGGGTGGTAAGGATGAGCAAGAGGTAAGGATGGCAGGTCCTTGGCAGAATTAACTGTCTGCATTTTTATAATAATCCTTCATCTTCATGGTAATAATATACTCATGGATTAATTGAACTTGATTTTCAACTCGCTCTTTCCTTGTCCCGAAGCAGAACCATTGTTTTTGTAAACCATTGTGATTCTATCAATGACGGTCACATTTCTTTGTGTTGAGTACCTTTAATTTGATTTTTATTTTAAATTTGTAGGTATGGGTACAGTTTCCTGCAGCTGAGGGACAATTATATGGAGCTTGAGAATACAGAGGCTGAAGTTGAAAGGTATGAGATTCATAACTTGAAATGGAATAAAAGATTGAGAAAACAAATTAGTCATACAGCGTGGAAACAGGCCATTCAGCCCAACGCCTACACTGATCAACATGTCCCATCTACACTAGTCCCACCTGCCTGCATTTGGCCCACTAAACCTGTCCTATCCTTGTACCTTTCTAATTATTTCTTAAACATTGCAATGGTCCCTGCCTCACCTACCTCCTCTGGCAGCTTGTTCCATACACCCACTACCCTTTGTGTGAAAAAGTTAGCCCTTGGATTCCTGTTAAATCTTTCCCCATTCACCGTAACCCAATGTGCTCTTGTTCTCGATGAGAGACAGCACTGGTTTTGTCATTATAATTGTAATTAGTTTATTAGCCAAGTATATGAAAACATACAAAGAATTTGATTTGCTATACAGTCATACCAAAAAAGCAACAAGACACACAACTACATAAAAATTACCATAAACATCTACCACAGTGCACTGTGATGGAAGACAATAGCGTATTAGTTTCTTCCCTCCTTCCCTCGCTGGGTAATGAGAGACAGCACTGTTTACACTCGGCCATTTTCCATAACATTTTCAAATTATTTCCATCGCGGTCTGGCCAGAAAATATAAAATATTGGTATATTTATGCAGCATGGAAATGGACCCTTCTGCCCAACTTGTCCTTAGCGACCACGATGGCCCATCTACACTAGTCCCACCTGCTGACTTTTGACCTCTATCCCTCTGTCCAAATGTATTTGTAAATGTTGTTACAGAGCTTGCCTCAACTACCTTTCCTGGCTGCTTGTTCCATGTACCCTATGTGGGGAAACAAAATGCCAATCTTTCCCCTCTCACCTTAAACCTATATCCACTGGTTCATGATTTCCCCAACTCTGGGTAAAAGACTGTGTGCATCTACCCTGTCTATTCCCCTCATGATCTTATACCCTCTATGAGATCACCCCTCAGCCTCCTGTGCTCCAAGGGTTCTAGTCTGCCCAACCTCAACCAGGTTCCCCAAGTCCTGGAAACATTCTTGTGAATCATCTCTGCATTCTTTCCAGCTTAACATCTTTTCTTCAGCAGGGTGTTCAAAATTGTACCCAATACTCCAAATGTGCCCCACCAGTGTTTTGTACAACTAACATAACAACCTAAAGGGCCTGTCCCACATTCACAACCTAATTCACGACCTCTGCTGGGTTTGCCCTTGACTCCTACTCACAGCATGGTCGTCACGAGGTCGTAGGAGGTCGTAGGTAGGTCGTAGCAGGCCGTGATGCTAGTCGTAGGTACTCGTGGCATCAAGTAGGTCGGGGCGTTTTTCTAGCCTGATGAAAAATGTCCACGAGTAAAAAAGATCGTGAATTAGGTCGTGAAAGTGGGACGAGCCTTTAACTTCTATACTCAATATCCTGATGTGCTGAAACCCTTCTTGACCTTGAATGAATGGATAATTTATTAGCACACGTGACAAATCACCGTGATATTCTTTGTTTTGCATATCCAAGGATTGCTGTGTCCTCCTTTGTTCTTCCTCCAACCCCCCCCCCCCCCCACCCCCCTCCATGGCGGCAGTTCCCCCACACCGGGTCCTCCTTTGTTCTCAGCAGCGCGTCCACGTACATCAAGCTTTGCACTCTCCCTTGTAGGGCCCTCCGCATATTGCTTGAACATTCCTGCGCATATTTGACAAATTCCATTCCATCTAAACCCCCTGCCGTGTGACAGCCCTGTCCACATTGGGAAAGTTAAATTCTCCAAAATCCCCAATGACAACCCTATTAATTTTGCAGGCGCCTGCAATGTCCTGGCATATTTATTCATTTAATTCTCATTGATTATTTGGGGGCATACAATATACTCCCAACAAGGTGATCATCTCCTTCTTATTTCTCAGCTCCACCCACATAACTTCACTGGATGAACCGTCAGTAACGTCATTTTGGACTACTGCCTTAACTTTCTCCTCAATAAATAAAGCAACACCCCCTCCTCTTTCCCCCCCACCTCACCCACCTGCCCTGGAACATTAAGCTGTCAGTCATGTCCCTCTCTCAGGCATGTTTCCGTAATGGCTACAATGTCCCAGTTGTACATACCTGTCCGCACCCTGAGTTCAACCGCCTTAGGGATTTCAAGTGTGAGGTGTTACATTTTGGGAAAATAAATCAGGGCTGTCTTGCACAGTTAGTAAATGGCAGAACACTGGAGAATCTTGTGGAAAAGAGAGACCAAGAAGTACAGGTACATTGTTCCTTGAAAGTGGGGACCCAGCTAGACTGGGCGGTGAAGAACAGCTGCATTGAGTGCGGGAATTAGGAGGTCTTCTGCAACTGCACAAGTTGTTGGTGAGTCCACACATGGAGTATTATAAGGAGCGGCTCTTGTCAACTGGAATTTTCTTCCCTGGAGCATGGAGCATAAGACTGAGGGGTGATCTTAAAAAGGTTTATAAACTAATGAGTCGTGTAGATAAAGTGGATGGTCGCAGTATTTTCCCCAGTGTGGAGGAGTCTAAAGGGGCTGTCCCACTGTATGAGGTAATTCAAGAGTTCTTCCGAGTTTCCCCTGATTCGAACTCGGAACATTACGGTAATAGCCGTTCATAGGTACTCGGGGCTCTCGTGGACATTTTTTACAGTGCTGAAAAAACTTCACGAGTTACTGCGTTTCCCGAGTACCTGCCGTTAGCATTACGAGACGCTATGAGGCATCCACGAGCTCCGACGTAGCCGCTACGTACATTCTACGTAGCACGTGTTTGATTTTTTTTAAACCCGGGAGAGCTCTTGAATTACCTCGTACTGTGGGACAGGCCCTTAAACCTAGAAGAGATGGATTTAAATTGAGAGGAGAAGGTATAAAAAGGGGACCTGAAGAGCAACATTTTCGCACAGGGCGATGGATAGTAGAAACAAGGAACTGCAGATGCTGGTTTAAACCAAAGATAATACAAAGTGCTGGAGTAACTCAATAGGTCAGGCAGCATCACTGTAGAAAATGTTGACGTGACGATTTGAGTTGGGATCCTTCTTCAGACTGATGGGGATGGGTATTTGGAATGAGCTGTCAGAGAAAGTGGTTGAAGCAGGTACAATAACAATATTAAAAAGAGATTTGCTCGAGTACATGGATAGAAAATGGTTGCAGGGGTATACGCCAAATGCAGGATGAGCTTAGATAGACATCCTGGATCAGAGGGGCCGAAGGGACTGTTTCCTTCAGTATGAGGCTTTGACTCTCAACGAAGCCTACCCATGGGTCCTCTGGTCTTAAGCAAAAGCTGCTTCACCCAGAGTTCATGCATGGGATGTACACTGAACTGGAAACATAAATATAATCTAGTTTCGCGCAGTGTCCTCAGATATATCTGATCAGGCCTGGGAGATTTAGTTATCTTCATACGCCTTAGGATCGCCTTGATATGGGCGGTAGGTGGGACTAGCATAGATGGGCCATAGTGGTTAGCATGGACAAGTTGGGCCGAAGGGCTTATTTTTATACTGTATGAATCCATGACTGTAGAGCTCCGGAATCTCATTATCCTAAAATGGTTAAATTTCTCTTCTTCCTAAGGTATGAATTACTCGAGATATTGAATTTTGACTCCGTGAGGCGTCGGATGAGCGTCATCGTTCGATCAGAATCGGGTGAGTGGAAGGATGGAATGTAGATGTGCCTGATTGGATCAGAAAGCCTAGATTATAAGGTTTGTGTTAATCTGGAACATGATCAGTGTTTTACAAGCTGGGTTCCTGGTGCGTTGAGGACTGTCCAGAGGCCATGAAATATCTATTGTTGATGGATTGTTAAATCATACAAACTGTCTGCAGATACTTAAGTAATGTTTGCCTTATTGCCTGTTAACTAGGTGAAATAATAATGTTCTGTAAAGGGGCTGACTCATCGATTTTTCCCCGAGTGACGGAAGGGAAGTTGGACCTTGTACAACAACGAGTGCAGCACAACGCAGTGGTACGTGAAGACAGCAGTGCCCACACCATTGGGCTTTGTCATGTGACTTCTCATATGGGCATGCTTTGTACAGCTTAACCTTCCAGCTTATTGCATAAGATTAAATCATGAACATTGAAGGAAAGATTCAGCTTTGTTTTCCTGGGGTTTGTAGATTATTGGTGCTATATGGCCCACAGACGTTCCTTAATCAAACCTGTCTTCAGAATCCATTGAAATTGAAGGGAAAGGGGTGGAGGGGCAAATTATGCCTGTTGTCATTGTGGGTGACCAAAGAATATACCTGGAGAACAGTCATTCCATCTTCAGCTTCCTTCCAGGCCAACAATCTTTGATTGAAAGATTCAATACATATGTACAATTTTGTTATCAAATGCATCCTACTCACTCTAACACGATATTGAGATTTTTGTAGTATAGTTCATTACAAATTTCCACTTTGGACAAAGTTTTGCTACGTTTTGTAGAGCTCCCTAGCTCTATTTTGTTAGTTACATCTGTGTGCATACGGTCACGGTGGCGCAGCGGTAGAGTTGCTGCCTTACAGCGAATGCAGCGCCGGAGACCCGGGTTCGATCCCGATTACCGGTGCTGTCTGTACGGAGTTTGTACGTTCTCCCCGTGACCTGCGTGGGTTTTCTCCGAGATCTTCGGTTTCCTCCCACATTCCAAAGACATTCAGGTTTGGAGGTTAATTGGCTTGGTAAATGTAAAAATTGTTCCTAGTGTGTGTAGGATAGTGTTAATGTGCGGGGATCGCTGGTCGGCGCAGACCCGGTAGTCCGAAGGGCCTGTTTCCGCGCTGTATCTCTAAACTAAACTAAACTAAGTGCATATGTTTCAAAAGTGCAGTTTTCACCATCTCCATCCTATCAATTTGTCCCCAAACAGATGCTTCCATCAGGTAAATAACTTTGACTGATTCCCATTAGCAAGGAGGCCAGGTGTGGAGACACGGACTCCAGAAATGATCTTTTCTCAGTTGTAATGACCCGCCTATATCACAGGAAAATAGAGTTATGGTGTCATACTGCACGGCAACAGCCCAACACGTACATGCTGACCAAGATCTGCATCTAAAGGGCCTGTCCCACTTACGTGACCTTTACAGGCGACTGCCGGCACCCATGATAGGTTGCCGAAATTTTGAACATGTTGAAAATTCAGCGGCGACCAGAAAGACGCTAAGACTCTTTGGAGACCTCTCACCACCATAGGAGACCTCACTCAACCATACAGACTGTATGGTCATGAGAGGTCTCCTATGGTCTTGAGAGGTCACCCGCGACATGTCGCCAGAGGTCACTTGTATGGTCGTGAGAGGTCTCCAAAAGTCGTGAGAGGTCTCCAAAGAGTCGTGGCGTCGTTCTGGTCGCCGCTGAATTTTCAACATGTTCAAAATTTCGACGACCTATCACGGGTGCCAGCAGTTGCCTGTAAAGGTCGCGTAAGTGGGACAGGCCCTTACGTTAATCCCATTTGCCTGTATTTGACCACATCTCTTGAGACCTAGCTGGAGAAAAGACAGCAACAAGTTCACTCTGAATGAAGGCAGGATTTTATCACTTGTGAAGGTCTTGTGAGTGCAGAGAAACTCCTTGCTCTCTGCAAGTTTGATCTTCACTCCCTGAGACTGATCACTTATGTATTTTGTGACCTCTGAAACCTTGCGTTTCTTATTTACATTTTGGTTTCAATATCCAAACTGTTGCAAGATTTCAAGATGTGGATTTCATGTTACAATTAAAATGAACAAAATTGATCAAAAATGTTAATAAGCTTGAAAGTTGTTTCTGGACGTTGAAGTTGTTTGAATATTTGCAGATGCCAAATATGTTTTAATTCTGTAATATATGCAGGATCTATTTACTCTGGTTGCATCAGAACTGTTGCAGTATTGAGTGGAATTTTACTAATTTTAGGAAGGACTGCGAACATTATGTGTCGGCTACAAAGTTCTGACCTGTGAAAAGTATGAAGAAATTCACACACTCCTTCAGAATGCAAAACTCTCTCTCCATGACCGGGATAGGAAGCTTGCAGAAGCTTATGATGTGGTTGAAATGGACCTGGATTTGCTGGGAGCAACCGCTGTAGAGGACAGGTTAGTCATAGAGATAGGGTTATATAGAACGGAAACGGGCCCTTCGGCCCAGCTTGTCCATGCCAAAGAAGGTGCCTTCTTAAACTTGTCCCATGAACCTGCATTTGGTCCATATACCTAGAAACCAGTACAAATGTCCTTTAAATGTTGTAAATGTACCACCACTACTATATCCACAGTTAACTCATTCCATGATTTCCATCGCCTTCTCGTGAAAATCATGCCCCGTGGATCTCTTTAATTCTTTCTCCTCTCACCTCAAACCTATGCCCTCTAGTTTTAGACTCCCTTACCTCTATACCTCTATAAGGTATATAAATCTCTATAAGGTCTCCCCTTTCCTTCTTCGCTCGAGGGAAAATAATCCCACCCTACCTAGTTTCTCCTGATAACTCAACCCTGCTTGTTGTGATGACATCCTTGTGCATCTTTTCTGTACCCTCTCTAGCTAAATCATGTCCATTATATTGTTTGGTGAACAGTACTGCAGCCAATATTCAAAATGCTGCCTCACCAACGTATACCGCAGCTGTAACCTGACAAACCAACTCTTGTACTCAGGACCCTGGCTGATGAAGGCACGCATGCTGTCCAGCTCTTTCACCATTTCCATGCCTACCGCCACTTTAATTACTAGGATTCATTCAATGGTTTCTTACTGTCACGTGTACCAAGATACAGTGAAAAACGTGTGTGCTATCCATCGAGTGTAAGACAGGACCAATTGGGCAGTTAGAACATTACAGCACAAGAACAGGCCCTTCGGCCCACAATGTCTGTGTTGAACTTGATATCAAGACCAACTTTTATCTGCTTGTACATAATCCATATCCCTCCATTCCCTGCATATCCATAGGCCTATCTAAAAGTCTCTTCAACATCACTGATGTATCTGCCTCCACCATCACCCCTGGAGCCACATTCCATGGACTCATCACTCTCTGTGTAAATAGAAAGTCGCCCTGTACCTCTCCTGTAATCTTTGCTCCTCACGCACTGGATCTATGACCTGTAGATATTTCCATTGTAGTAAAAAACTACTGACTGCCTGCCCTATCTATGCCTCTTATAATGTTATTTACATCTACCTGGTCTCCCCTCAACCGACGCTCCAGAGTAAACAATCCAAGTCTATGTAGCTAAGGCCTCCCAGGATATAATTAATTCTCCGACCTATGCAAGCAAGCATACCATATGCCTTCTTTACCACTCTGGTCACCCATTCCAGGAAAGATGTGTAGGCTTGGAGAGAGTGTGGAGGAGGTTTACCAGAATGCTGCCTGATTTAGCAGGTTTCAGCCTCGGGGAAAGGTTGGAAACTGCTTTGCAAATCTGGTCTTTCTGGGTCATTGCTGTAATATTCAAAATGTAATTCTTCTTCCTGGTAAAGATAGAATATAGAACAAGAATAGGCCCTTCAGCCCACAATGCTGGTGCTGAACATGATACATAGAAAATAGATGCAGGAGTAGGCCATTCGGCCCTTTGAGCCTGCACCGCCATTCAATATGATCATGGCTGATAATCCAACTCGGTATCCTGTACCTGCCTTCTCTCCATACCCCCTGATCCCTTTAGCCACAAGGGCCACATCTAACTCCCTCTTAAATATAACCAATGAACTGGCCTCAACTACCTTCTGTGGCAGAGAATTCCAGAGATTCACCACTCTCTGTGTGAAAAATGTTTTTCTCATCTCGGTCCTAAAAGATTTCCCCCTTATCCTTAAACTGTGACCCCTTGTTCTGGACTTCCCCAACATCGGGAACAATCTTCCTGCATCTAGCCTGTCCAACCCCTTAAGAATTTTGTAAGTTTCTATAAGAACCCCCCTCAATCTTCTAAATACCAAATTAAATTGATCGCATCTGCCTGTACATGATCCACAGCCCTCTATTACCTGCATTTCCATGCGCCTATCCATAAGCCTTTTAAATGCCACCATCATATCTGGCTCCATCGTCACTCTTGGAAGCTCGATCCAGGCCCTCACCATCCTCTGTGTATATAAAAAAAAAAATTAAAAATGTAAAAAGTTGCCCCGCGTACATCTCAATTAAACTTTCCACCTTATAACTATGCCCTCTGCTGTTGGACATTTATATCCTGGGTTAAAGGTTCTGACTATCTACCCTGTCTATGTCTCTCAGAATTTTATAGCTTCTATAAAGTCTCACCTCGATATCCGACATTCCAGAGAAAACAATCCATCTGTTCAACCTCTCCCTGTAGCTGAAACCCTCTAATCCAGGTAACATTCTGGTAAACCTCCTCTGCACCCTGTCCAAAGCTTCCACATCTTTCCAGTAATGGGGAAACAAGAACTGCAAATAGATTCCAAAGCAAAGTCCTATAGAGCTGCAACATGACTTTGATAATTTCCTTCCCACCTCCAATGTTCATTGCAAATGTACTTTCCCAGATGTCATCTGTCATGACCATCCTCATTCCTTCCCTGTCAACACCTAGCTATTGATTTTTGTCTCTGACTCCCCTCCTTGGCCATGCACTGCAGTCCTCTGCACCAATCACTCTTCCATTTTCCTCTTTTACTTTTCCTCGCACCACCCCCTCCTCTTCATTCTCGACACTGCAGCTGTGTTTCCACTTTGAATGAAATGACCAGAAATTCGGGAAATTCTGGTTGTCTTCGGGTAATTTTAGGGAAATTAAATAATTTCGGTAAAATTTCCACATCCGGCCCGCGAAGGGGTCCAATCCGACCCGCGGGATGATTTGGGGGAAACAAGTATATTTACGACAATCCTTGCCTGCGCAGTTGGGGGAGGCCCGTCAGCCGCGTCGCAATTGAAAATGGCGGTAGGGACGCAAAATGACGCCGTCTCCTTGCGCGTGCGCAGTGGACCCAGTACCCTCGCGTGCGCAGTTGGGGCGTCAGTCGCACATGCGCAGTTGAGGAATTTCAGGAAATACCATCAAATTCCAGGAAATTTGGGATTCTATTTAAGGAAAAAAATGTTTTGAGGTGTGGAAGCTGCAGTCCTCTATTTAACCTGTGATTTCCACTCCCTTAATAACAGGAGATCAGGAAAAGAATCCTACAGCACAGGTTGTTTTGAGCTTTGTGCATTAAGATATGTTCAACTCTGGCTATGAGGTGCTAGAACAAGCCAAGGGTTAACCATGAGTCATGGTTTAACTTACCTGATATCAAATAAATGACAATGCCTGTTGTTTAAATTTGTAATGCAAGCAGGGAACAAGAAATATAACCAAAGTATCAGGGTTATTCCCTTTATCTTCATCACATCCACATCTATATGTTTCCCACCTGCCCATATCCCAACACACATACATGCATTGACAAATTAAGGAAATCTACTGAGAAATCTCCCTGCCTAGACATCGGTTATCAAACCACTTGTGTGCATTTTTTAATCTTTGGCTATATTTTGGTTCTGTTATAACAAATCTGCTGATGTTAAAACTGCTCCGATATTTTTCAGCAGTCAGAGTTTGTTTAATGTTATTTGTTTTCAGGCTACAAGACAAGACTGCAGAGACTGTAGAAGCTTTGCAACAAGCTGGAATCAAAGTCTGGGTTCTCACAGGAGACAAAATGGAAACCGCTGCAGCCACATGTTACGCATGCAAGCTTTTCAGAAGAACTACACAACTCTTTGAGCTGACAACTAAACGAATAGAGGAGCAAAATTTACATGATGTGCTTTTTGACCTGAGTCGAACAATTCTCAGGCAAAGCGATAACTTGCGGAGAGACAGTTATTCAGGGTGGGCATCTCTGTGAATAAATGGACTGTCAGAAAATGTTAAGCTTTTCAATTGTAAGGGAAGCTAAAGATTTATTGGCTGAAATTTGTTTTTCATTAAAATGTTGTTTCATTTGATTCTAAGAGAATATATATTAGTTGGTGAGGAAGCTTCCAGACAACACAGATATTGGTGGGGTTGTGGAGAGTGCCAAAGGCTGTCATAGGATATAGCAGGATCGAGAACAGGTATGGGTGATATGGGTGGAGAAGTGGCAGATAGAGTTTGCTTCAGGAAAACGCAGCAAGGAAACGAGCCGTTAGCCCAAGTTGTCCTTGCCAACCAAGATACCTCATCTACACATTCCTATGCTGTGCTTGTCCAAATGTGTTTTAGATGTTGTTATAGTATTTCCCTTAGCTCCCTGGCAGATCATTCCCTATGCCCACAATCCTCTGTCCGATAAAGTTGCTCCTCAGGTTCTTATTAAATCTTTCCCCTCTCACCTTAGACCCATGTCCTCTTGTTCTTGATTTCCCCTCTTTTACAATGATACGTTAGTTGATTATCGTTGCTTATTGCATTAATTTATCCTAAGTACTGTCCATATCTCTCGTTTCCCTTTCCCCTGACTCTCAGTCTGAAAATGTTCTCCACCCAAAACGTCACCTTTTCCTTTTCTCCATAGATGCTGCCTGACCCGCTGAGTTACTCCAGGTTTTTGTGTCTGTCTTCAAGACAAAATGCAGAATTGAAATAGGAGATAATACGTTCTGTAATGACTAACAACAGTATAATCTTTGATAAAAGATTTAATTTCAATTATTAGATTGCACATTGGTGAGCAAAGTGTTACAAGTTAAAGGCCATGCAGGTTAGAGTGAGTATGTGAAGTAGAAACACTGAGCCTGTCAGTGTTATGCCTGCAGTCCTGTACATCGAACGTTCTGCAGAGGACAAGAGGCCAGAGGAAAAATCCTGATGCTGCAAGAAAGGCAAGAAAGGCCACATTGCCTGAGGTGGTTATCCAAAATAGGTGAGGTGAGAGACGCAAGGAACTGCAAATGATGAATCTTGAGCAAAGCACAGTGCTGGAGGAAACTTGCGGATCAGGCAGCATCTGTGGAGGGAATGGATAGGTGATGTTTTGGATGGGGCCCAGTTGGTAAGTGGTGGAACTAGGCGAGGTGGGGAATCAGCGACAAAGTGGTGGAGTTGGGAGACAATGGCTGGCACAAGCAGCAAGGTAGGCAAGCATCAATCTGATCTGATGCAGTCTCCATCTGAAACGTCGACCATCCCTTGGCCTCCGCAGATGCTGTCTGACTCCCTTCCCTCCTTTGAGGTCTGATAAATAACGAGGCAGAAATTGCTGCTCATGGCAAGCAGCCTTGCCTTTTTGTGGATTCACTATGTTAACTTGATGACCAAAGTGGCAACACCCTATACTATAGCTGGGTGATGTGCAACATAGTGCTGTCAGGGCAAACCTCACCTAAGCAGTAGCTGAAAAATAAACTCTGAAGCTAGCAGAGCCGTATCCTCAGTTTTGTCAGTTGTTTAGCCATGAAGAATTTTCAATTTTTATGAATTCAGCAGCATTCAAAAATATTGAAACTAATAATTTAAAAAAATATTTTAAACTCAGGTAGTTCTAAAATTAACTCTTAGAATGTTAAAGAAGTCAGCATTTAGTCGCCAATTCCTTCTCTCCATAGATGCTGCCTCACCCGCTGAGTTTCTCCGGCATTTTTTGTCTACCGTTATAGCATGGTTTCTCAAAGTGATAAGATGCTACCTCATTGAACCACGGAAAATAATTTAGATACAAATCTGGTTATCATTAGGCTACTGAGAGAGCAATTAAGAACTAACCACTCTCATGTGGACTGGCCACACAAAGGCCCAATGAGAGCTTTCTTTCTGTTCACCAGTTGTGATTTTACCTTCCTTGAGTTTGTTTCTATGTATTTGAAACTCTTCAAATGTTTGCACTGCCTTTGTCGTGTTAACCAATATGCTTAACCATATCCAAATCATAAAGTAGTTGTATAATTAGAATATAAATGTTGCATGGTTTTGCTTAGATTTTCTGCTGTGTTTTAGATTTTCTCAGCTCGATTTACATGATTATGGTCTGATCATCGATGGGGCCACACTCTCACTTGTCATGAAGCCTGGTGAAAATGGCAATTCAAGCAGTTACAAAGATCTCTTTCTGGAAATATGTCGCCAATGTAGTGGAGTTTTATGCTGCAGAATGGCACCTTTACAGAAAGCACAGGTTAGCCTTGAATGTTTCACGGTAATTATATCCGTTAAGTGCGTTCTTTACACCAAAATGCCTGATGCCAAGTTCAGTTTCTCCAGGGCCACTGTGCACCAGACATCATAGTTTTGGCCCCGACATAGTGGAAACAGCTGAATTCCAGAGATACGGTGAAAGTGACTGCCATTGATCTCAAGACAACATTTGGCATTAGAGTCCATTATAAAAGATGAGGTTTCTGAGTGCGTAGAAGCACATGATAAAATAGGCCAAAGTCAACATGGTTTTGTGAAAGGGAGATCTTGCCTGATGAACCTGTTGGAATTCTTTGAAGAAGTAAATAGCAGGATCGTCAAAAGAGAGTCAGTGGATGTGGTTTACCTGAGTTTCAGAAGGCCTTTGATAAGGTGCTGCATGTGAGACTGCTAAAGAAGATGAGAGACCATGGTATCAGAGGGTAGATGCTAGCATGGATAGCAGGTTGGCTGGATGGCTGAAGGCAAAGAGTGGCAAGAAGGGGGCCTTTTTCTGGTTGACTGCTGCCAGTTTTCTGGTTGACTGCCAGTGTTTACTGCCAGTTCCGCAGGTGTCGGTGCTGGGGCCGCTACTCTTCACGGTGTATATCAATTATTTGGATGAGGGAATTGAAGGCTTTGTGGCCAAGTTGACAGATGATACGAAGATAGGTGGAGGGTCAGGTAGTGTAGAAAAAGCAGGCACTCTGCAGAAGGCTGTGGACAGGTTGGGAGAGTGGGCTGAGAAGTGGCAGATGGAATAAAGCATAGCAAAGTGTAGTCATGCATTTTTGGTAGTAGGAATGAAGGCGTAGAATATTTTCTAAATGGGAAGAGAATTCGGAAAATCAGAGGTGCAAAGGGACTAGGGAGCTGTTTTCCACTATGTCGGGACCAAGACAGGATTCACAAAACGTTAATTTGCTGGTTGAATCGATAGTAATTGATAGTGAATGCAATGCTAGCATTTATTTCAAGAGGGCTAGAATACAAAAACAGGGATGTAATGCTGAGTCTTTGTATGGTATTGGTCAGATCACATTTCAAAGGTCAAGAGTGTTTTATTGTCATATGTCCCAGATAGAACAATAAAATTCTTGCTTGCTCCAGCACAACAGAATATGTAATCATAATAAATAATATGACAAAAACAAAAACTCAGGAAAAAAAGAACAAACAATAACAGTGCAATAATAATAATAATAATAATAATAATAATCTATTGTAGTTCAGAGCTTATGAGGATGTTGTGTTTAATAGCCTGATGGCTGTAGGGAAGAAGCTGTTCCTGAACCTGGACGTTACAGTTTTCAGGCTCCTGTACCTTCTTCCCGATGGCAATGGTGAGATGAGAGTGTTGCCAGGATGGTATGGGTCTTCGATGATGTTGGCTGCCTTTTTGAGGCAGCGCTACGATAGATCCCTTCGATGGTGGGGAGGTCAGAGTCGGTGATAGACTGGGCAGTGTTTACAACTTTTTGCAGTCTTTTCCGCTCCTGGACGTATTGTGAGCAGTTTTGCGTCCCATATCTGAGGAAGGATGTGGTGGTGTTGGAGGGAGTCCAGAGGAGGTTTATTACAATGATCCCAGGTATGATTGGATTAACATATGATGAGCGTTTGAAGGCACTGGGCTTGTGCACGCTGGAGTTTAGGTTCAATGTACCTCATTGGAACTTACCAAATAGTGAAAGGCCTGGATAGGGTGAATGTGGAGAGGATGTTTCCACAAGTGGGAGAGTCTAGGACTAGACGTCATAGCCTCAGAATGAAAGGACATATATTTAGAAAGGAAATTAGGAGGAATTTCTTTAGTTAGAGGGTGGTGAATCTGTGAAATTCATTGCCACAGACGGCTGTGGAGGCCAAGTTAATGGATATTTTTAAGGCAGACATTGACAGATTCTTGATTAGGAAGAGTGTTGGGTGATGGGACAAAGGCAGGAGAATAGGGTTGAGAAGGAAAGATAGATCAGCCATGATTGAATGACAGAGTAGACACGATGGGCCGAATGTCCTAATTCTGCATCGAGAACGTGTGAACCTATGACTTAAAGAGGCATCTCACACTCTGGTAAATTCTGATCAAGGGAATCAAAAACAACACACTGAAGTGTTTGGAGCTACACCACAAGAGAAAGATTGTTCTGGTTGTCATAGATCAGTCATCTTAGCCCCAGAACAGCCCAGCAGAGGTTCCACAGGGCAGTGTCATTGGACCAAACCATCTTCAGCTGCTTCATAAACAACTTTCTTCCATCATAAAGTCAGGTGAGGTTATGCGCTGCTGATTGCACAATGCTTAATTCCATTTGCAACTTCTCAGCAAATAAAGCAGCCCATGTCTGCATACTGGAGAAACTAAACAACATTCAGGCATAGGCTGTTGGGTGGCAAGGAGCATTCATGCCTTAAAGGTGTCAAGCAAAACTGTCTTCAACAAGAGAAATCTTACCACGTATTCCTTGTTTTCAATGATATTACAATTGCTGAGCCACTATTGGTCAGAAACCAACTAGATCAGTCATATAAATACAGTGCCTACAACAGCAGATCAGCGGCTGTGGTGGGCGACTCATCATCTGACATCCCAAGGCCTTTCCAACTTTTACAAAGTTCAAACCAAGAATGTAATACGTTGCACGGCACCTGCCTGGATGAATAGAGCTCATCCAACTCGAGATGCTTGATGGCATCTAGGAGAGAGCAGCCCTACCTGTTTATCACCATCCGAAACATTCAGTTCCCCCACACCTGTTTTACAGTGGCTGATGCGCATGCCCAAGCTCCAAATTAATTACCTCTACCACTGAGAACAGAAGAGCAGGTGCATCAGCACTTGCCACCTGCCGATACACCTTCAAACCACTGACCATCTGATTTGGAAATATATTGTTGGTCCGAAGAAAACTGAGGCTAAGGGTCATTTTGTGCCCTGTAATTGACCAGAATTTTGCAGAGGTCCAAGAAAATTGGAAAATTACAAATGTGTTGGTACTATTTAGGAAAGTTGGGAGAGAGAAAGCATGAAACTATCGGGGAGTGAGCATTGTTTTCTCCCTTCATAGGGAGCTAATAGCAACACATTTTGAAAAACCGTGAGAGTCAAACAAAATGAACACAGTTTTATCAAAGAAAAATTACATTTGAAAATTTGCTGTAATTCTTTGAAGATGGTCACTTAAAAGTGAGGTCACAGGTAGATAGAGTGGTCAAGAACGTTTTTGGCTCATTTTCCTTCATCAGTCAGAGTATTGAGTATAAAAGTTGGGTGGTTATGTTATAGTTGGGAGATCATGTTGTAGGAAAGATATTATTAAGCTGGGAAGGGTGTGGAGAAGATTTACGAGGATGTTGCCAGGACTTGAGGGAATGAGATTTCGGGAGACGGTTGAGAAGACTAGGATTTTATTCCTTCGATGCAGGAGGATGAGGAGTGATGTTATAGAGGTGTATAAGATTATGAGAGGAATAGTTAGGATAAATGCTCAGAATCTTTTGCCCAGAGCAGGGGAATCAAGAACTAGATTGCATAGGTTTAAGGTGAGAGGGGAATGGTGTGATAGGAACCCGAGGAAAATGCTGACAGAGGAGGTAGTTGAGGCAGGTACTATCACAACATTTAAAATACATTTGGACAGGTGCATGTATAGGATATGGGTGAAATTCAGGCAGGTGGGACTTGTTTAGATGGGGCATGTTGGTCCGTGTGGGCAAGTGGGGCTGAGGGCTCTTTTCCACGCTGTATCACTATGACAATGTAAGATAGGGGGTAGGGAAGGAATATATTGGGCTGGATAAGAAAATGGCTAACTAACAGAAAAGAGCAAGACAAATAGGTCATTTTGGAGTTGTCCATCTATATTTAATGAGGTGCCACAGGTTCAGTACTGAACCCTCGTAGTCATTTGGATGAGGAAACTGATTTGTCTGATTTACTGATGTTTACGATTTACTGATGGTCATGGCAGCCACAAGCTGCAGAATTTTTATATTTTTCTTCAAGTTGCAGACATTTAAACTACAAGGGAGAGTGCAGGACTATGGTCTTGAGGTCAAGATTGCATCAGCCATGATCTTAATGGTGGAGCAGGCTCAAGGAGCTGATCACCTACTCTTAGTCCTGTTCAATGTCACCAGATCTAAATCCTGGAACCCACCGTGCCTTTGCTGTGTCGGCACCCAAATTATGGAACGATCTGCCTCTGCCACATTAAACAGGCCTCTTCTCTGTCTGTTTTTAAATCACTTCTTAAAATCCATCTCTTCTCTGTGGCCTTTGATACCCAGTAAGATGTCGACTTTATTTACTTGATTTAATTTCTTATTTTGATTGCTTTTATTGCGTAGCTATTATTTTTACTCATGTTTTATGTCTTTTAATTTATTGTTGTATTTCATATGTAATTTTTGCGCCTTATGTGAGCTGTTATGTTATGTTCTGTTATGTTGTCTGTTTATGATGTCTTGTTTGTTCTTCTGTACAGCACTTTGGTCAACATTGGTTGTTTTAAAGTGCTTAACAAATAAAGTTGGATTGGATTGGATATCTTTGTCAGAAAGACTTAAGGATTTTAAAAGTTGATTTATCACCAACTTCTAATGGATAATTCAGAGTGGGCTATAAAATACTGGCCTTGATCATGGCACTTAGACCTCAAAGGTGAAATCTGAAGGGCACTTGGACCTCAAAAATAATGATCATGGCACTTAAACCTCAAAAATAAAGATAAACCTGGCTGTTCCTTTGGAAATCAAATTATTAATTCTGTGCTTTATATAAGTAGCAAGACTCATGACTTCACTTTGGTTAAGCTGCAGGTTTTGTTGGGAGTAAGTTTGTTTGTGCCGAGAAGCATGAACATCCTTCTGATGGAAGTTATTGGAATCTAGAGGTCAGAACAGGTGATTGGAGTGACTGGATGATGCAGCGGATGCAGAATGTTAAACTCCATTGAGCTACACAGCAGAGAAACAGGCTCTTTGCCCCAACTTGTCCATGCCAACCAAAATACCCATATCTGTGTAGCACGATACAGTTCCAATGCCATCTTTAAATTCACCCACAGTACCACAGTTGTTGGATGAATAACGGGTAACAATGAGTCAGAGTAGGAGGAGGGAGATCAAACTGGTTCAGTGGTGCCAGAACAACAATCTTGCTCTTAATGTTAGCAAGACCAAGGAGCTGGTTGTTGTCTTCAGGAATGAAGGGTCCATGAACCTGTCTCTTTCGGCAAGATGACGTGGAGAGAGTCAACACTTGCAAGTTTGAGGTGATTTGGCATGTCAACAAATAGACCATTGATCTGTAGATATATATAGTGGAGAGCATACTGAATTGTTACATTATGGCCTGATTCAGTAAATCATATGCCCAAGAACAAAGAAGGCTACAGAAGTTGGTAGACATTGGCCGGTCCATCAGGGGAAATGGCCTCTTCGCCATCATGGCGAAGAGGCCATTGCCCCTGATGGACCGGCCAATGTCTACCTTGGCAATGACAAAAAGGCCATTTCCCCTGATGGACCGGCCAATGTCCACCTTGGCAATGCTCTCATCTCACTGCTACCATTGGGAAGAAGGTACAGGACAATGAGAGCTGTTACCTTCTGGTTCAAGAACAGCTTCTTCCCATTGACCAACAGGTTCTTGAACAACCCTGCACAATCCTAATAATAACCCTATCTCAGCATTGAACTGCAATGGACTTTTAAGTTGCACTTCTTGCTTCAGCTTGCTCTATTATCATCTGGTTACCCAGTATCTGATAAGTTATAGGTATTATTGTTTATGGTATATGTATTTGTAGTATTATTTTGTTAATGTGCCTGTAAAGCTACAGCAAGTAGGAATTTTATTGGTTTCGATCCCAGTACACGTGATTCGCAATGATTACCTGAATAGGTTACACTTGGCCCATATCTCTCTAAACCTTTTCTATCCATGTACCTGTCCCAATGTCTTTTAGATGTTACGCTCCTGAATGAATCTGTATTGACTTCCTTGTATAGGAATTGGCAAGTGATTCTTTACCATGTGTTCTGTTCCTCATTTGCAGATTGTTAAACTGATTAAAGTTTCAAAAGAACATCCCATAACCTTGGCAATTGGTGATGGCGCAAATGATGTCAGTATGATACTGGAAGCTCATGTTGGAATAGGTAAATGCCTTCATTTTTTGTCAAAAATAATGTTTTCATATTCTCCAGGATGATTTATTGTGACTAATACTTAGTATAGTGTCCGAGTATTTTGTGAAAATGACACCTCGTAAATCATTTGTGTATATATTGTTTCCTTTCTTCTCCCTTGACGTCTGTGGTAGAAAACTTTTGTTTGCAAGTCATGTAGCGTGGAAACAGTCCCTTCAGTCCAACTTGCCCATGTTGACCAACATGCCTAACTACACTAGTTCCACCTGCCTATGTCTGGCCCATCTCCTTCTAAATCTATCTTACCCATGTACCTGTCCAAATGTATTTTAAAACATTGTGATAGTACCTGCCTCAACTAGCTCATCTGGCAGCTCATTTCATATACCTACCACCCATTGTTTAAAAGAAAGCTGCCCCTCTGGTTGCTATTAAATATGTTCCCCTCTCACCTTAAACCTATGTCCTCTGATTCTTGATTTCCCTACTCTGGGTAGACGACGATAATCTGACTGATGAAGGCTAATATATCAAAGCCTTCTAGGCCACCCTATCTACCTGCGACATATTTTCAAGGAACTCTATACCCCCACTCCTAAATGTCTCTGCTCTACAAAATTCAACACTTCACACTTATCTGCATTAAACTCCATTAGCCATTCCTCAGCCAACTTACATACAATCTAGCCTTCCAGAGCAGCCTACCATGCAGAACATTATCAAAGGCCTTGCTGAAGTCCATGTCGACAATGTCCACAATCTTGTTCTCATCAACCTTCTTCTTTACTTCTTCAATAAAAACAATCAAATTCATAAGACACCATCTCCCATGTACAAAATCTTACTGACTATCCCTAATCAGCCCCAGTTTATCTAAATGCATATATATATTGTCCCTCGGAATCCTCTTACCTAGGTCAGTAATGTCCCTACCACACATTAGGTTCACTTGTCGATAGTTCCCAAGCTTTTCCTCACAGGCCTTTCTGAATAGGGGCACAACATTAGCTACCCTTTAGTTATTCAACACCTCATCCATTTCTAATGTTGATTCATATATCTCAGCCAGGGCTCATGCAATTTCTTAGCCAGCTTCTGCAGTGTCCTTGCATATATCCGATCCGATTCTGATCTAATATACCTTGGAAAGCTGCATGAAGACACTGGCTTTTAGAAAATAGAATTATACAGCACGGAAACTGACTCTTTGACCCACCATGTCCTTATTAACTATCAAGCACCCATCTGTACTCATCCCATTTTCCCATTCAGATGACACCCCACTCTGTTGTTTAGCTACTCGCCGAGACTAGATGGAATTCACAGTAGCAAGTTAATCGACACCTAAAAGTTCTCGGCCTTCGTGGTGTTTTGTAGAACCAGAATGGAAACTTTTGCAAGTCTCTAATGGACAACATGATGGAAAATAGATTGGTTTATTTGCTGGCCTTGTTGCTTTTCATTGCTTTAACAATAAATGATCTTAATTCCTACCAGAGTGTTTCTTACATGCCTAAATATATAAGTGAGTTGAATCCTATGAGTTCCAGCAAACTATTGTTACACAGCACTGTTTTGATCTAACTGTAATACGAATAAAGTGTGCCTTCCTAATGATAGCCACAAGAGCAAAATCAAGGGATATGTTCATTGAAGCAGAGCAAGCAAGCACATTATTTGAATACCTATTTTATTATTGTGACTGCTTTTAGCCTTTCAATGGTTGCTCAGCTGATGCTTGGTTTCCTCAGGTATTTTGGGAAAGGAAGGTCGACAAGCTGCACGGAACAGCGATTATTGCATTCCTAAATTTAAACATCTCAAGAAGTTGCTGCTTGTCCATGGCCATTATTATTACGTTCGAATTGCTGAACTCGTCCAGTATTTTTTCTACAAGGTGAATTAATTTTTATTTGTTCTTGTGAGGAAAGTGAATGACTTTAGAGATACAGCGGGGAAACAGGCTGATAGGCCCACAGAGTCTGCACCGATCAGCGATCACCCCAAACACGCTAGCACTATCCTGTACACTAGGGGCAATTTACAATTTTACCTAACCTAATTAACCTGCAAACCTGTACGTCTTTAGAGTGTGGGAGGAAACCGGAGCACCCGGAGAAATCTCACACTGTCACAGGAAGAACGTACAAACTTCATACAGACAGCATCCATAGTCAGGATTGAACCTGGGTCTCTGGCGCTGTAAGGTAGCAACTCTACTGCTACGCCACTGTGCTGCCCCTGATAATGACATGAAAGCTTTTCAGTCAGTTTTTAAAAGAAATAAAAAAGTTAATGGCACAGATGCTATTGTTTGTATGGTGTTTGAAATATTAGTAAAGAGTACACCTTCAATACATTTCCATTAATAGTCACTTTGTTCACGTATGGGCAGCGGGATAAAGCAAAGTTAGGGTTGATGGGGGAAGTGCCTGGTAGATTGCAGTCCAATCAGAAACTGATGTATGAGGAAAGTAGGAATGACTCAGATTTATGAAAAATACGGACTTGACTTTGCTCAAGTGCAAAAGGTTATTCTTACTTTCCCCAGTCTCTGAAGAGATTTTAAATGTACAGTTAGGATTAATATTTGATGTCCTTTAATGGCAATTATTTTTCTCGGTTTCCTTTAAAAATTGACTTTGGATAAAATTAATAAATGATTGAAGATTTGGAGCGATACCCAGCATAAACTTTTATGATGGTTAAAGACCGATCACTTTTGGCCCAACCATATTCATGAATGTTCTTTCCATGAGAAGGTCAAATGTTTGCTAATAACTGTAACATACTCTTTGCAACCCAAATATGAAGCAGTCTAATTCATCCTATTGCTGTTCCTTTATCATCATTAAGTCAAAATCCTGCAATTTCCCACCCAAGAGGAGTATCTTCTGCCATAGATATTTGCATTTCAAGGTAGCAGATCAACATTACCTCTAAGGACAATTCGGGATTGACAAAAAAGTTTTCTTTGCCAACTACATCCATATTCTATAAATTAACAATAAAATAATCTTTCACCTGACTCCTACATGGTAATTACACACATTCCTGCCTGTGTCTTGACTACAGTTTGCTGCATGTCTGCACTTTGCTGCTGTTCAAAGTTTGCTTTTCTGGGAATCTCTATGCTCCGTAGTGAATGAATCACTTTTGACACCTTGATGGTCTTAGTTTGATGGGTTACTAGTAAATCTCCCTTTCGCACACCATCTCACAGATTTACACTGGACACAGGATGATGAGCATATTCAGGCATTCCGTTCCTGGAATTCTTGACCCATAAGCTTGAATTCAAGCATACAATGTGACTCCTGTGGTTGTCAATTTTGTCGCAAGCACCATCTTGTCCAATGGCCGTTGCCCCTGGCCACCAATCCCTGGCCTATGCCTGTCCCAGGCTTTCCCCTATTCTCCTTTACCATCGCTCTATTCCTCCAAACATTAGTATAACAAAATTAAATGTTTTAAGCATCAACAATTTGACATCAAGATACAGCAGTTTGGCAGTATATTTGAAAGCAGAGCATCCTTTTTACACTTCTCTTGACACTAACCCCTGTTTTTAGATTGTCAAACTGCATGTCAAACATCCAGGATGAGAATATATTTCATAGAACATAGGACCTTACAGTGCAGAAACTCAGTTAAATATTGGGAAAACCTTGGACCCCCCTCACCTACTCAGTTCTCTGGTCACATTTTTCATCCTCCATGTCTGACTCAGTTGAGCCAAGTGGGTTGGATAGGCTAGGTTTGCATTCACAGATCACAGACGTTCAGATGGGTTAAAGGCCTTGTGATAGAAATATGTAAGATCTTGAGATGTCTGGACACAGTTGGGTGAGGTGAGACTACATGTTTTTGTTGGAGAATCTGGAACGGTGCCACCATTTAGAAATAACAGCATTTATGCCATTTAAAACAGAAATGAAGTAACTTCTCCCTGAGCATTGTGAGTATTTGGAGCTTCCTTCCCCAAATTACTGTAGAAACATCCAATATTGTTTTTACTGGTATATGTTGATGTATACTCTATGGAAAGGGCTGATAGATTATCATGAATAGGGTGTTGAAGTTTAGATTGCAGTCAAGTCAAGAGAGTTTATTGTCATGTGTCCCAGATAGGACAATGACATTCTTGCTTGCTGCAGCACAACAGAATATTGTAAGCAAAAATACAGAACAGTTCAGCTCAATATACACACAAATAAGCAGATAAAGTGCAATAGGCTGTTACAGTTCAGAGTCTGTTTGTTGGCCAGTTAAATAGCCCGATGGCTGTGGGGAAGAAGCTGTTCCTGAACCTGGATGTAACAGATTTCAGGCTCCTGTACCTTCTGCCTGATGGTAGCGGAGAGATGAGTGCATGGCCAGGATGTTGTGGGTCCTTGATAATGTTGGCTGCCTTTGTGAGGCAGCGACTGCGATAGATCCCTTCGATGGTGGGGAGGTCAGAGCCGATGATGGACTGGGCAGTGGTTACAACTTTTTGCATCCTTTTCCGCTCCTGGACACTCAGGTTGCCGAACCAAGCCAAGATGCAACCGGTCAGCATGCTCTCTACTGTGCACCTGTAGAAGTTGTTCTTATTAAATCAGATGTTCTTTTTAAAAGATAGAACAGATTTGAGGGGCTAGATAGCCTACTTTTACTTCATTTGTAGTTAAGTTTCTTGATCTCTACAAACACTGTTTCCCTATATGAGCACTAAGAGGCAGTTAAGTCGTGCTTACCTGGTTCTATGACTGCTTCAAATGTTGATTAAATTAAATTAAATTTCTTTATTTATATAGCACATTTTTAGTCAACTTGCATTGACCCCAAAGTGCTTCACATAATTACATCCACACACACAGGCAAAGGTGGGTGAAGTGTCTTGCCCAAGGACACACACAGGCAAAGGTGGGTGAAGTGTCTTGCCCAAGGACACAACGACAGTATGCACTCCAAGCGGGATTCGAACCAGCTACCTTCCGGTTGCCAGCCGAACACTTAGCCCATTGTGCCATCTGTCGCCATCTGTCCTCATCCGTACCTTGGGTACTTCTGGATCCGACAATTCCATTGGAATCAAGGCCTGCCTCTTGTGTAACATCATCCATAAACTCAAGGCCATGCACAACTTTACTCCCTGCCTTAGTTCTTTTGTCCAATTGATCTATGTCTCATATGCTTGATCTTTCCTGAATAGTACTCTTTGCATCTCCTTGCATCTTTCCTGAAATGTACCCTTTGAAAGCTATCTGTTTGACCAGCTTTGAATATTCCCCTCCAGAGTCCAGTGTGAAATGTTATTTGATGATTTTGCTGTGACGTATTTTAGAAAACATTTTATAAGTGTAAATTCTCGTCCTGTCACTTTTAAGTAAAATGGTAGTCCTCCTGGAATTCAAGGTAGAATCCTCACTTTCTGTCATTTGGCTTTTGTTTAAACTCTTTTGGTCTCTTTTGTAAATTGAGAATTGCTTTTAGATTTTGTATCCCTATTCATCCACAGGCAATTAACATTGATGTCATCTGCCCGGAGTTTAATCAATATGTTATTCTTCTACATTCTCTAAGAATTTGTTGACCTATTTCTTAGGCTTCCAGTAGCATGGTGTGCAGATGCTGTTATCTTTCAGTGTTTTCTTCAGGGGTTTATGTCACCATTTTCTTTACTTTTTTTTCCTCACTGTATTTATCAATTGGGAGTCTTTCAATACTTGCATAACATCACCTGCATGTGGGATTTGAATGTTGTCTTAAGTCAGTGAGTTTGAAATTCCTCTGATGTCATTGTTAGTGATGTTTTGTCTTATCATATATTCTGTTATTTTCCAGAATGTTTGCTTCATATTTCCTCAGTTTTTATACCAATTCTTTTGTGGATTTTCACAGCAGGTTAGTATTTGCTTCGTAAGTTTTTTTTTGTACACTTGTAACATTCTGTGCTCGATGTGTCCAGTGTTGCTGTGAGCATAATTGATCACATAGTTCCTTGGAATGCATAGAGTCCTTTACCCAGGGGAGATTAATCAAGAATCAGAAGACATGGGTTGAAGGAGATAGGGGCAAGATTTAAAAAGGACACAAGGGGTAACTTTTTTAGACAGAGGGTGTGAAATGAGCTGCCAGATGAGGTAATTGAGGCAGGTCATATAAAATAAACTTGGCCAGGTACATGAACAGGAGAGTTTTTGTAGGGATATGGGCCATCTTGGTCAACATGGATGAGTTGGGCTAAATGGCCTGTTTCCATGCTGAATGGCTCTACAGCATATGTTAAAGCATGGGTTGGCAACCTTTTCTGTCAAGGGGCCAGGACATACGTCTGTGAGCGGATGGCGGGCCACATCTATCACGTGTCACATGGATCCCGCCCCGGATGGCAGGCATCAAATCGCGTGTTCATATAGATCCCGCCCCTTCGAGGACGCCACCTGGGACATTGAGCTCAAATATCATACTCACTCGTCCCCGGCCTACTGGCAACCCCGATCCCAACAGCGAAGCCCAGACACAGAAGGTGCGTGGCCGTGCCGGCGGCTTTGCGCAGGATGCAGTACAGCCAAATCACCTTCCAAGTACCAGAGGTAGAAAAAAATGCTGGAGAAACTCACTGGAGAAACCAGCATTTTTTTTTCTACCATCGATTTTTCCAGCATCTGCAGTTCTTTCTTAACCTGAGGCAGGCGATTAATTTGCTTTTATTTATAACTAAAGTTTTGCATGGGTTGCCATTGCAGAGGTGCAAAAGTAGAGGAGATTGTTCCTGCCTAACGCTGTTATTAATGCCGGGGGGGGGGAACAAGACACTCCATGTTTTGAGAGGTGGGGGACGATACCCCCCCCCCATGTTTTATAATCCGGATTTTGACATTTGGTGGGAAAAAAATCTATTAAAAATCTCCGCTTTCCGCGAGACAGTGGGGGTGGGACTGATGATCGAGGGCTCCGATTGGATGAGAGAGACGTCGATCAGCAGGCAATGTGTGGGGGGGCGGGACATGATGATTCAGCACGATGATTGGAGGAGGGAGGTGTCAGTCAGAGGCGGATGTAGGGGGTGGGACTGAGGATAGAGAGCGGTGATTCGGAGCTGGTGGAGCGTGGAGCAAGAAATTGTGTCCCCCCGCATGTTTTGATAGTGATTTCTGCCCCTGGCTGTTAAGGCTTTCTTTTACCTGAGTTAGGGTACATTGGATTCCAATCTTGCTCAAGGATGCAAGTGTTCCAGCACAATTCTTAGGGGTTACACTAAGAGCATGTTTAGGTTTACATTCAGTCATTGTCACGCATACGGATGTACAGTGAAAGGTACCCGGACGTGGTGCCGACAGACACGAAGACGAAGCAAAGAAGTCGAAGCCAAAGAACCGAATAGAAATGGGGCCGAAACGCCAATAAACCGAAAGAGTCTGAAGACGAAACACCTACTAACCGAAAGGATGGGACGCCTAAATGCAAACTAACCGAAAGGGCGGGACACGTAAAAGCCAACGAACTGAAAAGCTGCGTAGCCTAAAAGCAAACTTACCGAATGGCCGCTCTGTCGAAACGCCATCTACACGCCAAAGGACCGACTGCCGTTCAACAGAAACGTCCAATAACGAACATGATGTTGCCGGGGGGCGGGACTTGTCAGCGATTGGTCCAGACCCCCGCGTCCATCACATCACTGTGATGGCATGAACATTGTCCCACCGGCTGGGTCACTGTGTGACAGCAGCCTCAATGGCCGGGCCACTATGTGACAGCAGTCTCACCGGCTGGGTCACTGTGTGACAGCAGTCTCACGTGCTGGGTCACTGTGTGACAGCAGCCTCACCGGCTGGGTCACTGTGTGACAGCAGCCTCAATGGCCGGGCCACTATGTGACAGCAGTCTCACCGGCTGGGTCACTGTGTGACAGCAGTCTCACGTGCTGGGTCACTGTGTGACAGCAGCCTCACCGGCTGGGTCACTGTGTGACAGCAGCCTCAATGGCCGGGCCACTGTGATAGCAGTCTCACCGGCTGGGTCACTGTGTGATAGCAGTCTCACGTGCTGGGTCACTGTGTGACAGCAGCCTCACCGGGCAGCATCTCTGGAGAGAAGGAATGGGTTGCGTTTTGCATCAAGACCTTTCGGACGCACTCCGAAGAATGGTCTTGGCACAAAACGTCACCCATTCCTTCTCTCCAGAGATGCTGCCTGTTTTGTGCGTGGGAGCTTGGGCGCGTTCCGCAAGCACCAAGACGGTAATAAATAAAACATGTCCCCGCGGCCGGGGTGAATCACCCGGTGTGGTTGTCAGGGTCCGATGGCGGTGCATCGCGGTCTGTGACTGAGGGATGCTCCCGTGGGCGGAGACGGAGGGGAGAGAGAAGGGGGAGAGAGAAGGGAGAGAGGGGGGGTGGAGAGGGGGGGGGGAGGAGAAGAGAGGAGGAGAAAGAGAAGAGGGGAGAGAGAGGAGGAGAGAAAAGGGGAGAGAGGTGGAGAGAGAAGGGAGAGAGAGGGGGGAGAAGCGGAGCGTGGGGTTCATTTTCCCACACAAGCCATAGGTGACTGGGCAATCTGAACTCAAGCACCAAGTTGAAAACGGCCGAAGGTGTGCAGCCACCACTCTCCCACGGTCACCCTCCGCGGGCTGTGGGTCGGGTGGAGCGGAGGTTTGGGACAATGTTCATGCCTTCACAGTGATGTGATGGACGCGGGGGTCTGGACCAATCGCTGACAAGTCCCGCCCCCGGCAACGTCATGTCCGTTATTGGACGTTTCTGTTGAGCGGCAGTCGGTTCGTTGGCCTGTAGGCGGCGCCGCCTTTCAGGTAGGTGGCGTTTCGACAGAGCGGCCATTTGGTAAGTTTGCTTTTAGGCTACGCAGCTTTTCGGTTCGTTGGCTTTCAGGCATCCCGCCCTTTCGGTTAGTTTGCATTTAGGCGTCCCATCCTTTTGGGTAGTAGGCGTTTCGTCTTTGTAATCTTTCAGTTTATTGACGTTTCGGCCTCGTTTCCATTCGGTTCTTTGACTTCGACTTCTTTGCTTCGGCCTCTCGTCCGTTGGTGCCATGTTCACACACGCAGTGAAATGCCTTGTGTTGCATGCTGTCCAATTAAATCAAAAAATACTGTACATAAATAAAATCAAGTCAAACTCAAGTATATTAGATATAGCAACAGAATATATTTCTCAGCATCCTGGCACACCAGTTCCATAGACAAAGCCTATTGTCCGCAATTAGGTAGAGATGAATGAGAGTACCCTAATTTATGGAAGGACCATTCTGAAGCATGATAAGAGGGGAAGAAGTTATTCTTGAAAGGTCTGTGTAGGAATGGGAAGGAGAAAAAGTGTCCAGCAACCGGGAGATCATGTTGGTTCACGCGGGCTGAGCGAAGGTGTTCCGCGAAACGATCGCCCAGTCTGCATTTGGTTTCGCCGATGTATAACAGTCCACATCTTGAACAACGGATACAGTAGATGAGGTTGGAGGAGGTGCAAGTGAACCTCTGCCTAACCTGAAAGGACTGTCGGGGTCCCTGGATAGAGTCGAGGGAGGAGGTACAGCGACAGGTGTTGCAACTTCTGCGGTTGCGGGGGAAGGTACCTGGGGAGGGGGTGGTTTGGGTGGGAAGGGATTAGTTAACCAGGGAGTTGAGGAGGGAACGGTCTCTGCGGAAGGCGGAAAGGGGTGGAGATGGAAAAATCTGGCTAGTGGTGGGTTCCGTTGGAAGTGGCGGATATTTCGGAGGATTATATGTTGTATGCAACGGCTGATGGGGTGGAAGGTAGGACTAGGGGAACTCTGTCTCTGTTGCGACTATGGGGAGGGCGAGCAAGGGCGGAGCTGTGGGGTACCGAGGAGAAACGAGTGAGGGCCTCATCTATAATGGGAAAGTCAACTAGTTGTTTGGAATAGTCCCAGCACTGGCTCCACCTTAGTTGCAAAATCCCAGCTGATGTGATTGTTAAGAGAGTTTCAAAGATTCATAAACCTGAGAAATAGGTTTTGCCTAACCTCTGTCTTAAATGGGCAATCACATAATTTAAAATAGTGATTCCTAGTTCTACACTTTTCCCAAAAGTGAAAGCAATCTCATGGCATTAAACCTGAAAAGACTTTTCAATCTAATTTATCTTTTAATAAAGTCCCCTCTCACTTCACTGAGCTCCAGTGAACACTAGTCGAGGCTTATTCAACTGTCCTCATAAGATAACCTGTCTGTTCCAGGTATTTATTGAGGAAACATTATATGAATTGCTTCCAATACATTTAAAACCTTTTCCTTAAGTTTGTAATTAAGTTCTGGAACCGTTGCCTGATAGAGATTAGTAATGGGAACGTGGTAAATCTCTAATTATTCCTGGTTGCATCCTATTGCTTGGAGCAGTGAGATGACGATAGAGTTAGTGGGATAATTTACTATCCGTATGGTGATATGCTCAAACTGAAGGAATGTTGGAATAACGTCTGCATCTCCAACCCGTATTTATGCACTCCCAGTCGCGTCTGAGAGGCGAGAATAAACCTTGGTATATTGGAAGCATACAAGTAATGTAATGAAACATTTCTTATTTTACAGCCCTTGTATGACACTGCATACCTTACATTGTACAACATCAGCTTCACTTCTCTTCCCATCCTGTTGTATAGCCTGATGGAACAGCATGTTAGTGTCGATGCCCTCAAAAGAGACCCGACATTGTACAGGTGAGCCAGGAGGCATATAGTGTGATATATAGGATATGAATTTTGCTGCGAAGAGGTTGTTTTGAAAATTCAAGTCTCGGTCTGAAATTAGGTTGAGCAGGGTGTAAAAGAGGAGGATAAGAAATGGGAACCAGATTTTGGTAAACATTGTGATTGTTGGTGACAGGCCTTAAGAAATGTATATAGTTTGTAAAAAATCTGCAATAGCAAAACTTTTACGATGATTAAGGGAAGTCGATACCTAATGCCCCTGTCCCACTTAGGAAACCTGAACGGAAACCTCTGGAGACTTTGGGCCCCACCCAAGGTTTCCGTGCGGTTCCCGGAGGTTTTTGTCAGTCTTCCTACCTGCTTCCACTACCTGCTACTTCCGGCAACCACCTGCAACCTCCGGGAACCGCACGGAAACCTTGGGTGGAGCGCGAAGTCTCCAGAGGTTTCCTTTCAGGTTTCCTAAGTGGGACAGGGTCTTTAACCGTTCAAAGGTAAAGCAAGAGGATTTCCTAAACTCAACGTAATTTCTAATTTCAATCATTGTATATGAAGCATAGGAGTAATGTTGAACGTTTGCTAAAACTTTGAATATTGTTGGAGTTCTCGATAACACCATGATGGACTGTGTAAAGATGGCATTGGAGGTGCACTGGGCAGGGCAAGAGAGGGAGATTAAATTTAGAAGGAAGCCTTCTAAATGTGTTTTCTTCCTTCAGAAGAACGAAAGGGCAATTTGAGCAGAAACATCATCAGTGATGAAAGATTTTTATAATGCATTATAAATCAATAACAAAGATACACAATCCAATTCCATCGTTTTTCTTCTCAACCACCAGGGACATTGCCAAAAATTCCTTGTTATGTTGGAAGTTGTTCCTTTACTGGACATTCCTGGGAGTATTTGATGCCGTGGTATTTTTCTTTGGTGCTTATCTTCTGTTTGACCATTCAGCAATGACCAGCAATGGAAAGGTGAGTACACAACCTCACTAAAGAGACCCAGCACTTAAAAACTTCCACCAATCTTCTGCATTAAGGCTTCTTTTAACACCCTATGTTTTAAATATTTCATCTAAGTCTTTTAAAGATGCATTTAATTTTGCTCTTTATTCAAGTGCTTGTCTATTGAAAGATATTTTAATAAAGTTGTTGATCATTACTTCTCCTTTTTCTTTTGCTCTGTTATTTTATCCAATAATCCTTGTTTGCTTCTGTTTCCCTGTTAATTTACTTAAATGATTCTGTGGGTTTTTGTTTTGCTCTGTTGACTTACTTTGTCTTGTGTTTTTGGCCTTTGCCATTTGCTTCTCTTTCTAATGCCAGCTAATGAAGGCCAATTTGATGGTAAGACCAATCTCTCCTTCTCCCTGTGTCTCACTGTGGGGCAATTCGCATTGAACCATTATTGACTCATACAATGACTTTTCAGAGGAGATTAAGATAGCAAATTACTGGTTAACGTGCATATTTATTTTGGCATTGTTGAATTCTCTCCTCGAAGGAAAGTTTTATCAATTAAATTACTGAACTGGGAACATAATGACGAACAACAGAGCTGCAGAGATGGTGAAGAAGCAGCATAGGTGGCCTAGTGATGTTGTTGCAGTGCCCGATTGTAATGTTATTACAATGGAAATAAGATGGGGTAGTTATTTCACCATTTTTTGTCAGATGAAATATCAAATACCAGAGGGCATAGCTTTAAGGTGATAGGGGCAAAGTTTAAAGTCATGTGCAGGGCAGGTTTTTTTAAACAGAGAGTGGTGGGTGCCTGGAACTTGCTGTCAAGGATGGTGATGGAGGCAGATATGATAGTGGCGTTTAAGAGGCTGTTACATAGGCACATGGATATGGAGGGATATGGAAGATGAGATTAGTTTACTTGGCAACATGTTTGAAATAGACAATATGGGCTGAAGGACCTGTTCCTGTTCTGTATTGTTAACAATTTTTTTTTTAAAGGTATTGAAGAAAGATTGGTTATGTTCATAGACTGCGTAAAATGTAGCTATTGAAAATTGAAGATGAAACCAAATGATAACGTGACTGGGCCTAATATTATTGGATTGTAATTCTTTCTTCAAAATTACCTGCTTTGTGCCCTCTTCAGAAATCCAATTCTTAATTATTTTTTTCTTATAAATTATCATCTCATTTCCAACCGCCTCTACAAATCCCTATTTGTGTTGTTTCCTTCTAAATATATCATCATCTTTTCCGTTCATCTCAATTTAATCTATGGTTTTTAAACAGCACTGAAGGTGCCAATGTTTTAAAAGGTGCAGATGTCTAAGACCATGTTGTACATCCTTCCTTGTCCTTTTTTTCAGAATTTGGCTTTTTTCATGGGCAGTCATACTACCATCCTCTTTCTCTCCTCATTTCACGCACAGGCCTTGCATGAATCTGTAGTCTTATCGAGAACCATATCAGCAATGGATATTCCTGCCATGTAATATGATCTCCAGGAATCTGGAGTATCTGTCGCTGACCGAAATTCTCCCTCATCCACACTGGCCCTTGACACATAATGTATATTCACAGTCAAATCCCAGATGTACACTGATAACATGCACTGCATTAGCATCCTTTGACTTCTCCACCGTTTAGAATCATGCAACAGGCCATTCAGCCAACTTGTCCATATGCACTTCCCTTATTAACCCCATCACCCAGAACTTAGTCCATAGCCCTCTCTGCCTAAGTATCGGAGGGAATTTTGTGCTATATCTGTACCCTATATCTGACTACTCAGATAAGCACAGGCACAAAATAAAATAGCTCATAGATCAGTGGTAAGTCAAACAAACAAGTCTGTTTATTAAAGGCCTTATCGATGCACATCGGAAACCCAAACTGTTTCGACAAGCCATTGTAACTGTAGCATTTTTATATCCTCATGACGCAACGGTTACTACAGTTGAAATAAACCATCATTGATTAATGTCTCTGTAACCTTCCATCTTTGTCTTTCCCCAGAGTTAACTTTAACCTTGCGTTTCTCGTAGTTTTGAAAATCTCTCTCCCAGATATCGAACAAATAGATATCATAAATGGCAATGTTCCTGTAGGGAGAATTGATGGGGTCTACTCGTTAAAAGAGGTTGTTCGTTAACCTTTGGGAAAAACAGTGACAAAGAGTAGCTGTAATCTCAAGATTGCAACAGATAAGAACCTAGGCAGAACTGCGAAGGACTATCTCTTTCCCCCCCCCCCCCACCCCCCCCTCTCCCCCAATAGATAAGAAAGCCTGCTTTCTCAGCATAATGTTTTAGCCATTTTAACTACATTCTATGTTGGCCATTTTCCAATCATGCTTTCCCAGTATGTGAGCCCTAGGGTTAATCATATTACAACCTACTCATCTTCCTTATAATTCTCAAAATTCCCGACAACACTAAGCAATTCAGAGGAACCTCTAGACACATCTTAAATGCTTTTTGTGACCTATCGTCAGGCAGTGCATTTCGGGTATTGAATGAAGTGAAGAAGGTCACCCTCATATCTCCTCGATGTCTCGACCCCTTCATCTATATTAATATCCTCTAGTTTTACAGTCATCCAGCAAGGAAATAGGCACTTTAGCCCAACACTGACGAAGATGCCGCATCTATGCTAATCCCACCTGCCTGCATAAGACCCATCCAAATGTACTTGAAATGTTGTTGAAGTACTTGCCTCAATTACTTTCTCTGACAGCTCGTTCCATACACCCACTCCCCACTGTGTGAGAATGTTACCATCTGGTTCCTATTAAATCTTTCCCCTATCACCTTAAGCCTATATCCTCTGAATATTGTTCCCCGTACTCTGGGTAAAAGACTCTGTGCATGAACCTCACCTATTCCCTCATGATTTTATACACCTTTATGAGATCACCTGTCAGCCTCCTGCGTGCCAAAGAATAAAGTCCTAACTTGCCCAACCTCTCCCTGAAGCTCAGGCCCTCAGGTCCTAGCAACATTCTCATAAACCATCTCTGCACTCTTTCTAGCTTAATGACATCCTTCCTATAAGAGGGTGATGAAAACTGAACACAATACTCCAAATGTGGCATCACCAATGTGTAGTACAATTTTGACTATAACATCCCAACTTCTATGCTCAATACTCTGACTAATGAAGGCCAAAGTACCAAATGCCCTTTTGAACAGCCTATCTACCTGTGATGCCACTTTCAGGGAACTATGTATTTGTACTCCTAGATCCTCTGCTTTGCAACACTCCACAAGGACCTGCCATTCACTGCGATGGCCGTGCCCTGGTTATATAATTAAATATCTGCACTTATCTGCATTAAACTCCAATAGCCATGCCTCAGACCACTTGTCCAGCTGATCAAGATCATGCTGTAATTTTTGGTAGCCATCTTTGCTATCAACATTGCCGCCCACTTTCGTGTCATCTGTAAACTTACTAATCATGCTTGTACATTTACATCAAAATTGTTCAAATAAAACACAAACAGCAATGGGCTCAGCACCAGTCACTGAGACACACCAGTAGTCACAGGCATCCAGTTTGGAAAAAATGCCCTTCCACCATCACCCTCTGTGTCCTTCCATGAAGTCAATTCTCTATCCAGTTGGCTAGCTATCTCTGGAGCCCATGTGGTATAACCTTCCAGAGCCATCGAATGTGCAAAACCTTTTTAAATGCCTTGCCTAAATCCATATGGAAAACATCTACAGCTTTGCCCTCCTCAACCTTTTTTGGTTACTTTTCTTTAAAAAAACTCCAAATGCATAAATATCTCATAATCTTCTGCAGTAGCCTGCCTACCACAGATGTTAGGCTCATTGGTCTATAGTTCCTTAGCTTTTCCTTCCAATTAAATAGAGGCACAATTTTAGCCATCCTCCAGTCTTCCAACACTTCACCAATGTGTAATGATAGTTCATTTTCCTCAGCTAGAGCATTTGCAATTTCTTCTCTGATCGGGCCCAAGAGATTTATCTATTTCAAGTGCCTTAGGACGTCCAGCACCACCTAATACAGACTCTTCTCAAGAAATCTCCATTAACTGTCCCAAGTTCTTCATGTCTTTCTTCATGGTAAAAACAGAGAGTATATGCTCAATGAGGGCCTTGCCCATCTCCTGTGGCTCCACACAGAGATGCCAGCTTTGGTTTCTGAAGGGTCCATTCTCTCTCTAGTTACCCTCTTTCCCTTACCATAATTGGTTTCTCATTAATATTATCTGCCTGAGCTATCTCATGCCCTGAATTCTTGTCATCACACTTTTAAAAGCATTCCACTTTCCTTTTGCCCGCAAACAACCTACTACAATCAACTTTAGCAAGTTCCTGTCTAATACCATCAAAGTTGGCCTTGCCCCAATTGAAAATTGTAAGTCTTTACCCTTAATCAACTTACAGCTAATATAACTGTGGTCAGCTAAGGCTTGCCCATTGAAACTTCAGTCACTTCAATCCCAGGCAACATCCTGGTGAATCTCCTCTGCGTTCTCTCCAGCACTTTCACATCCTTCTTATACATTGGTGACCAGATTGTATGCATTATTCCAGCTGAGGTCCAATCAAGGTTTTATTAAGTTGCAGCATTATCAAACATGCAGTACCTACCTCAACATGGAGTACCCGAATGAGTACCCGAGTATGAGTATGTGAATGTTTGAAGTTCTTTTAAATGGAGAGACACAGTAATCTCGTTGTATGTGACACATGCAATGACAATAAAGCATTCTGATTCTGATTCTGAACCAAGGAAGGTAGTAGCCGTATGCTTTCCAAACCAGTTAATGGATAAATGTACTTTGATGTCCCTCTGTTCTTCACTACTCCCTAATGTCCTGTCCTGGTGCAGGATTCCCAAAGATTAATGTATATATCCCAGCCTCAATAGTACTCTCATATGCATCATTGTACAAATGTACAATGATGTACCATTTATTTTGTCTATTTCGTCCAAAATATAATTGTCTCTCTGAAACCTGCCTATCTTCCAATTTATCAATGACTCTGCTAGGTTTTGCTCAAGTCTGTGGTAATCCCATTTACTGGCCTGCCCGCATCAATGCATTTTGTGGCCTCTTCAAAGAATTCGGTCAAGTTCTTGTACTCATCACTGGAGTATCTGAATAACAAGGACCCCTATGTCAGACTTTTATTTATTGACTATAGCTCCGCCTTCACTTCCAGAACTCATCTCCAAACTCTGGAGCTAGGAATCACCCCTCCCCCCCCCTCCCCCACCCGGCAACTGGATCTCCAACTTACTGAGACAGAGGCCACAAATCAATGGACACAGATGAGTAAACATCCTTGACATAATATTTAACACCCATGCCCTGCAATGATGCGTTCTCAGCCCTTACTATACTCCATATACATTCACAACTGTGTGGCTAAATTATGTTCTAACTCCATTTACAAGTTTGCAAATGACACCACTGCAGTGGCCAGATCTGGAACAATGATGAGAGGGAGTACAGGAACTTTCTTACTTGCACTTTCTCTGTTGCTCTAACACTGTAACACTATATTTTACACTAGTTTTTTTCTCTTATCATAAGCTGCTGTATTTGCGTATGGCCTGATTGTACTCGTGTATGTTGTGTGCTATCCAGTCGGATTATATCATGCAAAGCTTTTCACTGTATCACAGCACAGATAACATATGTGCAGTGTTCAGTTCAACAGAATATGTCCTTAACAAAACCATATTGGTTGCTTCTGATTAGCCCCTGCCTTTCTTGGGGATTATGAACCCTTTCCCTCAGAATTTTTTACCACCACTATTGTTAGGCTCACAGGTCAATAGTTACCGACCTTTTCTCTGCTGCCTTTGTTATAAAGGGGGATTACACTTGCTGCCATCTGGTACCTCACTTGAGTCTAGCAAAGATTTCACAATCTTAGCCAAAACCCCAGCAAACACTTCACTTGCTTCCCTCATAAAATATAAAGATTCACGTGTACCTCCTCAACTTCATATAGGGCATTTGGTGCTCCCAATCTGACCTTTCCTACAATAGCAAAGCAAAGTGGCGGATTTGCAGAGCACCTGCACTCTCTTCTCAATGACATTTCTACTATTACATTCTACTACCATAACCCTATTCCCAAAACAGCCTCTCCAACGGTGGCCTTCTCCAATGCCAGGGTGAGGCCTAATGCAAATTAGAGGGACACCTGGTATTCCACCTGCATAGCCTACAAACCAATGCTATGAACATTAAATCTTCCAATTTCAAGTAAACCTTACTGCTGCTGTGAACAAACCACCTCTTTGGATCTATCTGTGGTCTCCCACTTTTGTACCAGTTCCATATCCGCTTCCAACTCCCCATCACTCATTTTCAATCTCCCTCCTGGTTCCATCCATCCACACCTATACACTTTAGCTCTCCCCTTCCCAATCTGGTTCTGGTTGCGTCTGCTCTTCACCTCTTCCCAATGGTCTTCTGGCATAATAATCCCATCTATTTCCAGGAGATTTATTCACCTTTCAGGCAGCCAAGGCATAAATCATCTCCTCTTTATGGAGACGTGTACTAGACTTTCACCTTGCCCTTCACGGCTTGATGGCTTTATGGCCAAGTTTATGGATGATACGAAGATAGGTTGGGGGGCAGGTAGTGCTGACGATGCAGGGAGTCTGCAGAAGGTCTTGGACAGATTGGGAGAGAGGGCAATGAAGAAATGTAATAGAGTGTTACAAAGTGTGCAGTTATGTACTTTGCTACAAGGAATATTGGCATAGACTATTTTCTAAACGGGGAGAGGATTCAGAAATCGGAGGTACAAAGGGACTTGGGATTGCTGGTGCAGGATTCCCAAAGATTAATTTGCAGGTTGAGTCGGTAGTAAGGAAGGCAAATGCAATATTAGCATTCATTTAGAGAGGATCAAAATATAAAAGCATGGATGTAATGCTGAGGCTTCATAAACTGCTGGTTAGGCCACATTTGGAATATTGTGAGCAGTTTTGGGCTCCATGTCTGAGGAAGGATATGCTGACATTGGAGAGGGTCCAGAGCAGGTTTACGAGAATGATCCCAGGAATGATTGGGTTAATGTATGGGGAGCATTTGATGGCTCTGTATTCACTGGAATTTAGAAGGATGTGGGGAACTCATTGAAACCTACCAAAGGCCTGGATAGATGGACGTGGAGTACTGTCCAGTAGTGGGAGAGTCTAGGACCAGAGGGCACAGCCTCTGAATAAAAGGATGTACCTTGATGAATCCCCAACTGCAAAGTCGGATTCTTTTGTGAATATCGATGATATTTTGGACCTTACATATACCCTCTGGCTCCATGTGTATATTACCTGATTCCATGCTCTCCACCAAAGCCCCACAAGAAGTCTTGTCCCTTTACTGATTCCGATTCACTGAGAGATTCCTCCATCAAACTACCACCCGTGCTGAATACAAACAACTGCTGAAGGCTGGATGGCTGCTTGTAAAGTTGCCTTGCCTCCTTGCAGTTGTTTCAAGGCCAGACAGCAATGTCTGCCCGTCTCAGGTGGGTCACCACCTTAATATCGTTGTATGTTGTGTCTATTTACATGGCCACCACCATTTACCTCCACATTTGTCACATGTTTACACAACTATCTTGACGTGCCAAAGGTTAGCAGGAACAGACTCTTCAGCCCACAATGTCTGTACCAAATAAGATGCCAAGTTAATCTTATCTGCCATCACCCTCCATTCCTTACATATGCTTGTGCCCATATAAAATGTTCTTAAATGCCATATCTTACTTGCCTCCACCACCCCTGGCAGTACCTACAGGCATCCTCCACTCACCCAACACATCTCCAATAAACTTTCTCCTTGCCACCTTAAAGCTATGCCCTCTAGTCTTTGACCTTTCCCCAAGATTCTGACTGTCTATCCTATCTATGCCTCTCATAATTATATAAACTTCCACTAGGTCACTCTGATAGAAGTATATAAGATTATAAGAGGTAACAGTAGGATAGACAATCAATGTTCTGAAATGAAAATGGGACATACTTCTTGGAACGATATTATGGTATGTATCAGGTGCTGAAATACTGCAGACCGGTGGAAAATAACTAAAACTGCAGATGCCAGAATGTGAAACCAGAACAGAAAATTCTGGAGGATCTCAGCCAGTCAAACAGTATCTGTGGAAAAATAAACCAGTCAACGTTTTGGGGCAGCAGCCCCTTCCCACAGTGGCGGCCTCTTCCTGTAGCGACTGCCCATGCCCCCGGCCACCCCTTCCCCCAGCCGCCCCTTCCCCCAGTGCCAACTATTGCCTGGAAAAATACTACCAAACCGCAAATAATTTGAGATGAATTCTGAATATGTTTTTTTTTTGTGTGCAAATTTTTGTTTTTAGGTCTTTGGAAACTGGACGTTTGGCACCCTGGTTTTCACAGTGCTGGTATTTACAGTAACTCTGAAGGTATATTTCTCTCTGTGATTTTTGAAAATATATAGATGAGGATCAGAGCAATACTTTGGAGGGACGATAGTTCAGATAATCCATTCTTCATTCACATTAGTTGCGCTGAAAGCATTATCAATAGTTATTTCCGTTCATCAAGCACCTGACTTTAATTTAGTACAGAGATATAGCATGGAAACAGGCCATTCATCCCACCAATTCCATGCTGACCATTGATCACCTGTTCACATTAGTTCTATGTTATCGCATCAAATCTCCATACACACCAGGGGCAATTTTGAGGCCAATTAACCTACAAACCAGCACATCTTTAGGAAGGGGGAGGAGATCGGAGTGCAGGGAGGGAACCCACGCGGTCACAGGGAGAACGTGCAAACTCCACACAGACAGCACAGACACACAATACCGGATTTCTGGCCCTGTGAGGCAGCGGCTCTCCCAGATGCATTATTGTGCCATCCCATAATCAAATCCATCAATTTGAGAAAAGTTGGGAGAAAGATCTTGGGACTTGATATTTCCTTTTGCATGGTAGGATACACTCCAACAAAGATCAGCAAATTATTCTGCGTGTCCATAATGCAACAGTTGTGTTCAAAAGAAAGCTCATGTAATTAAAAATTGTGATATAAAAGAATTATGTAAATGGAGAAAACCGGATTCAGGGCGAGAGAGTTTCAGACTCACAATAACAACGCTATTTTTTCCCTGCAGGATTTTCAAATGTTAAAATCTTTTTAATAACCAAGCATAAAAAATCCAAGAGTTATATGTTATATTGTATAATGAAGTATAGTAATGTAAGTGGCAGTAGAAGCAATGGCTTGACAATTTCAATGTCCTCTTGTGATTAAAGTAGCAGCTGCGTTCTTAAGAAACAGTCGTGTCTGATTACTGCCGGGAGGTTACATGGAAAGAATGTTTTTTCCAAGACTGCTTTTTCTCTGCTTCCAACATAACTTTTAGTGGTTCTTTAGTTCCTGATCAAAATCATGTTGTAACCATTAGGCCTGCCTAAAGGGGCTGTCCCACTTGGGCGACCTAATTGGCAAGTTTAGAAGAGTTTGAAAAAATAACATGTTGAAGACCTCCTTCCACCTCCTTCGACTATGTTGAAGACTAGCTGCGTCAAGCTACGACTAACTTCGGGAAAATTGGACACCAAATAGTGGAGAGTGAAGACGACTTCCTTCGACCTCCCTTCGACTATGATGAAGACAATCTACAACTACCTTCGATTACCTGCGACTAACATGCCGACCTACCACGGCCTACTACGACTAAACCTACGAGTAAAAAATGTATCAATTTTTTTCCCATGGCGACCTTTTTTTACTCGCGGGTATTTTTTAACATATTGAAAAAAACGCCGTGACCTAACTGAGGCCTCGTGTACGCTGAGACCACTCTCGAGCATGAAGGAGAGTTACGAAGGCCTCCATCGACCTCGTGTCGACCATGCTGCGAGTATGAGTCGAGGGCAAACTCGCCAGACCTCGCGGATTAGGTCGCCCAAGTGGGACAGCCCCTTAATGCAAATGATGTCATAGAACATAAAACATAGATGAGCACAGCGCAAGGACATTTGGCCCACAATGTTTGCGCCGAACATGATTCCAAATTATCTGATCTCATCTGCACATGATCCATATCAGTCTATTCCTTGCACTTGTATGTGCCTATCTAAAAGCTTAAACTCCACTGTAGCATCTGCCTCCACCACCACCCCTGGCAATGGTTTCCTGCCCCCACCCTCCGTGTGGGAAAAAAAACTTGACCTGCATACCTCCATTAAACTTTTGCCTCTCACCTTAAAGCAATGCTGTTCCTCCAGTTTCACCCCGAGAAATATCCCTAAATCATCAATCCTGTTATATCCGATTCGCATAGTAGAAACATGTTATAGCTGAACTCACTGTATGGAGATATGGCATCATTTTGTAGTATGTAGACAGATTCTAAGGGGCGGTAAGATTCTAAGGGGAGCAAGAGGCAACCGCGGCTGACAAGGGAAGTTAGTGATGGAATAAAATTAAAAGAAAAGGTGTATAACATAGCAAAGAGCAGCGGGAAGCCAAAGGATTGGGGAACTTTCAAAGGACCATCAGAAGGGAACAAAAAGGGCAATACGGGGTGAAAAGATGAAGTACGAAGGCAAGCTGGCCAAGAATATAAAGAAGGATAGTAAAAGCTTCTTTAGGTATGTTGAGAGAAAACGATTAGTAAAGACAAATGTAGGTCCCTTGAAGGCAGAAACAGATGAAATTATTATGGGGAAGAAGGAAATGGCAGAAGAGTTTAACAGGTACTTTGGTTCTCTCTTCACTAAGGAAGACACAAGCAATCTCCCAGATGTACTAGAGGACAGAGGATCTAGGGAGACAGAAGAACTGAAAGAAATTTGCATTAAGCGAGAAATAGTATTGGGTAGACTGATGGGACTGAAGGCTGATAAATCCCCAGAGCCTAATGGTCTGCATCCCAGGGTACTCGAGGAGGTGGCTCTAGAAATTGTTGACGAATTGGTGATCATTTTCCAATGTTCTATAGGTTCAGGATCAGTTCCTGTGGATTGGAGGGTAGCTAATGTTATCCCACTTTTCAAGAAAGGAGCGAGAGAGAAAACGAGGACCAATTAGCCTGACATCGGTGGTGGAGAAGTTGCTGGAGTCAATTATTAAAGAAGTACTAATGGCGCATTTGGAAAGCAGTAAAAGGATTGGTCCAAGTCAACATGGATTTATGAAGGGGAAATCCTGCTTGACTAATCTTCTGGAATTTTTTGAGGATCTGACAAATAAAATGGATGAAGGAGACCCAGTGGATGTAGCGTAGCTGGACTTTCAGAAAGCCTTTGATAAGGTCCCAAACAAGAGATTAGTGGGCAAAATTAGGGTACAAGGTATTGGATGTAGGGTATTGACATGGTAGAGAATTGGTTGGCAGACAGGAAACAAAGAGTAGGAATAAACGGGTCCCTGTCAGAATGGCAGGCAGTGGCGAGTGGAGTGCCACAAGGCTCAGTGCTGGGGCTGAAACTATTTACAATATATATTAATGAATTAGATGAAGGAATTAAAAGTAACACTAGAAAATTTGCAGATGACACAAAGCTGGGTGGCAGTGTGAACAGCGAAGAGGATGCTAGGAGGTTGCAGGGTGACTTGGACAGGTTGAGTGAGTGGGCAGATGAATGGCAGATGCAGTATAATATAGATAAATGTGAGGTTATCCACTTTGGGGGTAAGAACAAGGAGGCAGATTATTATCTCAATGGTGTCAGATTAGGGAAAAAAGGAAGTGCAACAAGACCTGGGTGCCCTTGTACACCAGTCACTGAAGGAAAACATGCAGGTACAGCAGGCAGTGAAGAAAGCTAATGGCATGTTGACCTTCATAATGAGAGGATTTGAGTATCGGAGTAAAGAGGTCTTTCTGCAGTTGGACAGGGCCTTGGTGAGACCACATCTGGAGTATTGTGTGTAGTTTTGGTCTCCTAATTTGAGGAAGGACATCCTTGCTATTGAGGGCGTGCAACGTAGGTTGACGAGGTTATCCCCGGGATGGTGGGACTGTCATATGAGGAAAGATTGGAAAGACTGGGCTTGTATTCACTGGAATTTCGAAGAATGAGGGGGGAATCTTACAGAAACATATACAATTATAAATGGACTGGACAAGCTAGATGCAGGAAAAATATTCCCAATGTTGGTTAAGTCCAGAACCAGGGGCCACAGTGTAAGAATAAAGGGGAGGTCATTTAAAACTGATGAGAAAACAAAAATTCACCCAGAGAGTTGTGAATTTGTGGAATTCTCTGCCACGGAAGCCAGTGGAGGCCAATTCACTGGATGAATTTGAAAGGCGGTTAGATAGAGCTCTAGGGGCTAGCGGAATCAAGGGAGATGGGGAGAAGGCAGGCACGGGTTACTGATTATGGATGATCAGCCATGATCACAATGAATGGCGGTGCTGGCTTGAAGGGTCGAATGGCCTCCTCCTGCACCTATTTTCTATGTTTCTATATAATACTCATCAAATTAAGAAATAAGAAGTGTGCCAACTGATTTCAGGAGGAGATAAAACAGAAAATGCTGGAATAATTGAGCAGGTTAAGCAGCATCTGTGGTGAGAGAAGCAGAGTTCACGTGGACTTCTGGTCACCCAATTACAGGAATGAGGCTTTGGAGAGGATGAAGAAGAGATTTACCAGAATATTGCCTGCTTTATGGGGTGTAGGAAGGAACTGCAGAAGGTGATTTAAACTGAAGTTAGACACAAAAAGCTGGAGTAATTCAGCGGGTCAGGCAGCATCTCTGGAGAAAAGCAATAGGTGGCATTTTGAATCAAGTCCCTTCTGCAGACATGGAATCAGGGGAAAGGGAAACGAGAGATATAGGTGGTGATGTCGAGAGATATAGAACAACTGAATGAAAAATATGCAAAAAGCAACGATGATCAAGTAAAGGTGGAGAGCCATACAGCATGGAAACAGGCCCCGTGCCCCAACTTGCCCGTGCCGACCAAGATCACCCATCTAAACCAATCCCACTCCCCTGTGTTATGGCCCATATTCTTCTAAATCTTTCCTATCCGTGTCCATGTACCTGTCCAAATGTTTTTATAATGTCGTTATGGTATCTGCCTCAACTACCTCCTCTGACAGCTCGTTCCATGTACCCACCACCCTTTGTATGAAAAACTGTCCCCCAGGTTCCTATTAAATCATTCCCCCTCACCTTAAACCTATTGCCTCTGGTTCTTGATTCCCCTACAATGGATGAAAGGGTCTGTGCATTCAGCCTATCCCCCTCATGATTTTACACAACTCTGTAAGATCAGCCCTTGGCCTCCTGCGCTCCAGGTGGCTGTACAAGCAGATGAGATAGGTTTCATGAGGCAGCATGTTCGGCACAAAATTGCAGGCCAAAGGACCCATTCCTGTGCAATGCTGTTCTATGCTCTATGAATGGGAATTGCTTAGATGGGACATATTGGTCGGCCAAGAAATTGGGATGAATGGCCTGCTTCTGTGCTGCATTTTTATGCTATAACTGTGAGATTATGAAAATGAGCAAAAACAGCAGGATTGTTGTGGTGGACAACTTTAAGTTCCCAAATATAGACTGGGACTTACTCAGAGAAACAGGCTTAGATAGTGCTATATTTGTGTTGTGTATTCAAGTGAGCAAGGCTGTCCTATAGAAATGGCCAAATAAATGGCAGAAGGAGTTTAATACGAGCAAGTGTGAGACGTTGCAATTTGCTAAGTTGAATATTAGGTGAATTTATACGGTTAATGTCAAGAGCCTTAACAGCATTAATGTACAGAGGGATCTTGGGATTAAAGTCCATAGCTACCTAACAGTGACAACACCAGTAGATAGAGTAGCAAAGGTATATGGTATAGAGTGGAAACAAGGAACTTCAGATGCTGGTTTACAAAAACGAAACAAAAAGTAACTGTGGGTCAGGCAGCATCTCTGGAGAACATGGATAGGTGATGTTTCAGGTTGGGATCCTTCAGTCGAGAGGGGAAAGGAGATATGTGGGCTGAGTTTTTTTACCCAGAGGGTAGTGGCTGCCTGGAACCTGCTGCCAATGGTGATGGTGGAGGCAGATACGTGGCCTTTGGAGGTTTTAAGAGGTTTTTAGATCGACACCTGGATATTCAGGGAATGAAGGGATCCAGATCATGTGCATGCAGAGGAGGTCAAAACTGGCATCATTTTCAGCATGGACATTGTGGGCTGTTCCTGTGCTGTACTGTTCTATGCTCCATCGCTTTGTTTCAGCACTCTCATAAATCAGATTCTAATTATTGACATGTCTGTGTAGAAGACCTGGCAAGGTTAACTTGTTTAGATGGAGTTTTGTTCTGTTCAAATCCAGTGCATGGTCCATGCAGATTTGTCTTCCTTGATTATTTTTTCTCTAAACTTTCATTCAACTGAATGGTTTGGTATTGCTTTTTATTTTTTTTTTTTTTTTTTTTTTTTTTTTTTTTTTTTTTTTTTTTTTTTTTTGAAAATATTTTTTATTGGAGATAGGTACATAACCAAAATACATCATTACATGTCAATAATTATTACATTGTCTCCAATACTTTTTACCTTTTTTTTTTTTTAAACTAGATAGAACTAAAGAGATAGTTGAAGTAAAGAAAGAAAAGAAAGAGAAGAAAAACAAAAAAAAAAAACAACAAACAAAAAAAAACAAAAAAAAAAAAGGTAGTTAAAGAAGAATGGAAAAATTTGTTAAAATAAAAAAGACTTCATTCGAGATATATTCGTACATTTCAGAGTATAATATTTCATCCATTCTTTAGCCCGCGTGCTAGTCAGGTTCCTGTGCTGAACCATTCTGACCCTTTAAGTAATCAATAAAAGGAGACCATGTTCCAACGAATGATTCCTGTTTATCCAACAGGGAAAATCTGATTCTTTCCACGTTTAAGGTCTCCGTCATTTCTATAATCCACATTTTGATTGTGGGGGCCGTAGGGCCTTTCCAAAATTTTAGAATTAATTTTTTTCCTGTTATTAAACTATAATCAATAAAGTTTCTTTGTGTTGTTCTAAGTGTTTGATTTAATTCTAATATTCCGAGTATTATTAATTTTGGATCTGGGTCCAATTGTATGCTGGTTACTTTAGATATTATACTAAAAATATTTACCCAGAATTTTTTTATTTTTATACAGTTTGCAAACATATGAGATAATGTAGCTTCTAAATGTTGACATTTATCACATATAGGTGAGATATGTTGAAAAATTTTATGTAGTTTTGTTTTTGAATAATGTAACCTATGTATTACTTTAAATTGTATTAGAGAATGTCTGGCGTTTAATGAACACTGATGTATGTGTTGCAAACTTTCTTCCCAAGTATCTTTCGTTATTACTTGATTTAATTCTTTTTCCCATGTTTGTCTGTGTAAGTCCGTCGAGGGAATGTCACTGTCTAATAAAATATTGTATATATAAGATATTAATTTTTCTGTATTAGGATGTTTGTTCCAACATTCATCAAGAATTTCTGAATTTCTAATTCGAAAATTTTGGGAGTTCGATTTTACATAATCTCTAAGTTGAAGATATCTGAAATAATCATTTCCTCGAAGTCCATAAGTCTGTTGCAATTCCTGAAATGTCAGAAAAGTACCTTCCTTGTAAAGTTGTCCCATATTTTTAATTCCATAATTCTTCCATTGTGTAAAACCCCCGTCCAACCATGAAGGCTTAAACAAAGGATTATTCACAATTGGAAGAAAAAGTGATAAATTATCTAATTTTAATGTCTTTTTTAATTGTTTCCAGATTCGTATAGCACTAAATATTATAGGGTTTTCCCTATAAATTTTTTTGTTTAATTTAGACGTAGCAAATAATATCGAACCGATATCAAAAGGTAAACAATCTTCCTTTTCCATTTTTAACCAGTCTGGTTGATGATCTATTTCTTCCAACCAGAAATTCATATTTTTAATGTTAACTGCCCAGAAATAAAACAAAAAATTGGGTAAAACCAAGCCTCCATTTATTTTTGATTTACACAAGTGTCTTTTGTTTATCCTATGATTCTTATAATCCCAGATAAAATCATTAACAATAGAGTCCAATTTTTTAAAAAAGTTTTTTGCCAGATATATCGGAATTGTCTGAAAAAGATATAGTATTTGCGGTAAAAAAATCATTTTTATGGCATTGATTTTGCCTACCATTGAGATAGGAAGTGTTTTCCAGTATTGAATATTCTTATGTAGTTTGTTCAGTAATGGGGGGAAATTTGCTTTAAATAATGATGTATATATCTTAGTTACATAAATACCTAGATATTTAAATTTTTCATTTACTATTTTAAATGGAAATTGTTGTATTATCTGTTTGTTATGTTCCCTTATTGGCATAATTTCACTTTTATTCCAATTTATTCTGTATCCTGAAAGTGAACCAAATTGGGTTATTAGCTTTAATAAATTTGGAATACTAATTTCTGGTTTTGTAATGTAAATTAATACATCATCTGCGTATAGAGAAATTTTATTCACTGTGTCCTTTGTGTTATACCCATGTATTTCCGGATGCCCCCTAACTCTTTCTGCCAGTGGCTCAATAGCAAGCGCAAATAATAATGGAGATAATGGGCATCCTTGTCTACAACCTCTAGATAGGCTAAATTTAGGTGACAACCTTTGGTTTGTAAATATTCTAGCCGTGGGATTTGTATATAACAGTTTTATCCATGTACAGAATTTCTCCCCTAGCTGCATATTTTCCATCACCGAAAATAAATAAGGCCATTCGACCTGATCAAATGCTTTTTCAGCGTCAAGTGAAATTATTGCTAGATCTTCATTAATAATTCTCTTAGAATATATAATATTAAATAATCTTCTTAGATTATAATATGAGTATCGTTTCTGAATAAAGCCTGTTTGGTCAGGGTGTATTAATTTATTCATCACTGTACCTAATCTATGCGCTAGTATTTTAGTTAAAATTTTCTGATCTGTATTTAAAAGTGCAATTGCTCTGTATGATCCCGGGTCTTCCAGATCTTTATCAGCTTTAGGAATAAGTGTTATTATTGATTCATTTAACGTGTCTGGAAGTTTCTGTTGAGTATAGATATCCTCATACAGTCTTTGTAAACGTGGGCTAAGCAAATCCGGTGGCGCTATGGAGGCTTGAGTCCAGCGCCAACTAGCTCCGTGCCGAAGAAATTTAAAACGGGAGAAAATCGGGTCTTACCTGCAGCGATCGCGATCTGAACGGCTGCCTGCGTGACGTCATCAGGCGCGCGACTTTAAGATATGTCGTCGGTACAACATACCCCCCCCCGTGGGACAAAAAAAGCCGGTAAAGGGAGACCGCAGAAGGAAGAGGAAGGCCTTACAGAGGCCTCGACCTCAGTTACAACAACGGCCCAGGAAGACCCTTCGAAGAAAGCGAAACCGAAAAAGTCTGAAATGGAGGAGCTTAAAATTTTTCTCTCTGCAGAAATGAAAACTTTTGGAGAGAAGTTTGGAGAGAAGTTTAAAGAGGAACTTGACTCTTTTAAGGTAGATTTTAAAGCAGAAATGCTTTCTACCGTTAAACAAATGCTGGAAATCTGGAAGAAGACGAGGGAGGAAGAGATCAAGGATCAGATGGAAGTGCTGGAAACCAGGCTTGTTTCGGTGGAAACGAAGGTGGACCCCATTTATCACATACTTGATCAGCATAGAACAGTGATAACCGAACTTGAGAATTCGGTGACGACAAGTGTGGAAACAGTAAGTCGACTCCTTATTGAAAATCAACGCCTCTCCGATATGGTGATCAAATTAAATGATAAGTGTATTGATTTGGAGGGGCGTCAAAGACGTAAGAATCTAAGAATTGTAGGGGTGAAAGAAGGAAGTGAGAAGGAAATGGGTACGCGGGATTTTGTGGCAGACCTACTACAAAAAGCCTTAAAATTGGATCACAAACCTTCACTCGGTCGAGCTCATAGAGCGCAGGGACGTCGTATACAAGATGATGGCCGTCCAAGACAAATTATCGTAAAGGTACAATTGGATCATGAATTTGATGATTTAATGAAGAAAATTGTTCGAGGTGGACAGCTCCTTTTTGAAGGTGCGAGATTCAGTATTTATCGAGATTATCCGGCAGAAGTCTTCAAGAAAAGAGCGCTGTTCACTGAGACAAAGAGAATACTGAAGGAGGTACCTGATCTGAAATACAGTTTGTTTTACCCCGCAAGACTAAGAGTCTTCTACAAGTCCAAGGAGCACTTTTTTACAGACCATGAAAAAGCACTGGAATATGCCAAAAAAGTCAATAACACGACCACAGACGGAAGAATTTACATTACCCCTTAGGAGTCAAGCCAGATCTAAAAGGACCTTTAAAGTTCTTTTAAGAGCTTTAAGGACATTCGGAAACCGAAATGGACGGAGGACATTGGATAAAACCGTGATCTTTGTATTTTTGTTTATTAATCAATATTATTATCTGTATATTCATGCCTAACTATATATGTAACAACTAATACTTATTAAATATCTATATTACCACTAAAATTATTAACATTAACATTTCTCATAAAAATTTAATACTGTATATGATTGATAACAATGATTAATAATTAATAGTCTTTGATTAACGTAGAAATGAATTACATACTTATATTATATAGGAAGATATGCAAGAGGTAAATTAGATTACGTCATTAAAAAAGTTTAACGGTTTTTCTCTTTATTTTTCGATTTAAAATTAAAATTATAGATTTAGCGAAAAAATTAATATGATATGTGAGAATAATAACGTTGGGAATTTTTGCTATTTTTGAACTTTTCTGCAGGGTCACGTGTTTGTGTATGTATGCATATGGGTATATATGTATATATATGTATATGTATATATATATATATATGTGTGCATATTGTGTGTGTGTACGTATGGATATGTAAATAAGTTTGTAACTCCCAAAGAAGTTATTTGAATGTTAGAAATAATCTTTTTTTTCTTCGGGCACGGAGCTGGAAATTTTTTTTTTACAAAGGCTACGGAAGTCTTTAGAATTCTAGCCACGTTAGTGTGGCTATCACTAACTACACTAATTGTAGATGTAGTTCTTTCTCTTTCACCCTATACTAACCAACTCTATCACTTTTTTCACTTTAAATATTTTTATAATTTAATGTTAGAATGGAAAAATAAGACTAATACAAGGAGATGTGTTCGGAAGAGCGATGTATATGATTTCAAATTCATCTATTTGAGGTTCGGGAGCAGGGTCAGGTTCTATGTGTTGTACCTTCTGCTCGGTTATAGACCACCTTAGAAACAATATGCAAGATGTTAATATGATAAGAGGGGGTCAGGGAATAACATTTTGTAGTTGGAATGTCAAGGGAATTAATGAACCAATTAAGAGAGGTAAAGTTTTGGCGCATCTAAATTTAATCAAAACAGATATAATATTTCTACAAGAAACACACCTTAAAAAGGAATCCCAACATAGACTTAAAGCTAAGTGGATCGCTGAATCATATCATTCCTCCTTTTCCCATAAGTCCAGAGGAGTTGCAATACTAATTCGTAAAGGAATACCTTTTAAGAACTCTTCAACAATAGTGGATATTGATGGTAGATATATTATATTAGTTGGAGAGTTAAATGGAGAAAAAGTGATTCTTCTTAATGTTTATGGGCCTAATTTTGATAACCCCAAGTTTTTTAATAAAACATTTAATAAAATTCCTGAATTTACACAATATAAATTAATAATTGGAGGAGACTTCAATTGTACACTAGATCCATACTTAGACAGATCATCAAGGCAAAAAAAAGTAAAATCTCAATCAAGTGTATTTCTAAATTCATTTATTAATACCACTAATATTAAGGATATCTGGAGAATAGAAAACCCAACGGGACGGGAATATTCATTTTACTCACCAGTACACAAAACATACTCAAGAATAGATTATTTTTTAGTTGACTCTACGTTTATCCCATTTATTTATAATTCAAAATACCATAACATTATAATCTCAGATCACGCACCTGTAACATTCATGATTAAATTAAATGGAATGTCCGAGAAACAAGCATATTGGAGATTTAACCCACAAATTTTGAACGAAAGATCATGCCAGGAATATATTATTAAACAGATTCAAATATTTTTTGAGGTAAATGACAACCCTGAAACACCTACTTCTCTTATGTGGGAAACGTTTAAAGCGTATGTTCGAGGTACATTAATTTCTGCTCAAGCATTTTATAATAAAGAGAACAGGATTAAGCAACAAACATTAGAAATTGAAATCAAGCAACTAGATATAGAAAATGCGAGAATGCCATCTACTTTAAAACATAATAAAATTGCTGTATTGAAATATAAATTAAATAAAATGTATTCAGAACAAGTAATAAAACTTTATCAAAAAACCAAACAACTACATTTTGAATTTGGAGACAAACCACAAAAATTATTAGCACGTCAGTTACGAAAAATGGAAGGGGAAAAAACAATTCATAAAATTAGAACAGAGACAGGAGAATTATTAAAAATGCCCAAGGATATAAATGATAGATTTCTCCAATACTATCATAACCTTTATTCAACTAAAACCGTAGCACAATCAGAAGGAATAGCAGATTTTTTAATAAAATGTAATTTAAAAGGTTTAGATTCAAACGATAGAGAATTATTAGAAAGGGAGATTACGATAAAGGATATTGAGGAGTCTATTGGCTCTTTAAAAAATGGTAAAGCAGTAGGACCAGATGGTTTAGGTTCCGAATTTTATAAAAAATTTTATGGTATTGCTTTTTAGTCGGGGGTTAGGAATCGGCCAATATGAGGAAGGGAAATGAAAAAATGCAAACCTCGACAATTTGCCCATAGTTTCCAAGTCCATGATTGTGATTATGAACTGAATAGTAAAGATGTTGCTTTATTTTTCAGCGGTTGTGTCTCATGCTGTAGCAGAACTAATTCCATGTTGTGATCCTTGGTCACCTAACGTTATGATGTTTCTGGTTTCACAGCTTGCATTGGACACTCATCACTGGACGTGGATGAATCATTTAGTGATTTGGGGCTCACTGGTGTTTTACATAATGTTTTCGCTGCTCTGGGGAGGTGTCATCTGGTAAGTGTATTAAATGGGGACACTCACTGTGCAATATATTCCCCCTAATGCTGCTGTAGTTTCTAACAGAACAGATCAAAATATGCTTTGAAAGATTTTTATCTGGTGAGGTACATTTTGGAAGAATATAAATGGGCATTAGATGTAATTTGATGTACAGCTACTGGTGTTCATTGGGTCTTTGGAATTGTCTGTGGAATTCTCTGCCTCATAGGGCGGTGGAGGCAGGTTCTCTGGATGCTTTCAAGAGAGGTAGACAGGGCTCTTAAAAATAGCGGGGTCAAGGGATATGGGGAGAAGGCAGGAACGGGGTACTGATTGGGGATGATCAGCCATGATCACATTGAATGGTGGTGCTGGCTTGAAGGGCCAAATGGCCTACTCCTGCACCTATTGTCTATTGTCTTAGTGATTAAAGGACCACATTCATGGTGTATTGAGCAAAATAAAATACAGCGCCTGTGGATGGAAATGGATAGTCTTTATTTTTGAATGGGACCCTTCTTCAGACTGATTGAGAAGAGGGGTGATAGCTGGAAGGAAGAGGTGAGGAGAAAGAATGGGGCAAGTGCTGGCAGGTTTTAGGTGGATCCAGTTAAGGAGGGGTTGATTGGCTGATGCGTCGGTTGGGGAGAGAAGGGTGGAAATAGTAGCCAAGACTGAGGTGACAGGGTTCAAATGGTGGAATCTGACAAAAAGAATAGGTGGGGAGTGAGACAGGATCAGAGGGAGGGATGGTAAATAGAAGAGAATGGTAGGGGGAAGAAAAATGGGTCACTTGGAAGTAGGCAGTGGGCGGAGGAGGGGAAATGAACTGGGTGACAGGAGCAGAGGGAATGCAAAGAAAAGTGTGTGCAGGGGTTGAGCTAGATAGAAGTTGGTTTACCTGAAACTGGAGAAATCAGTATTCACACCATTGGGTTCAAGAGTTGTCAGGAGTGTTTAATTGTTGTGTGTACCCACAACGGAACAATGAAATTCTTACTTGCTGCAGCTTAACAGGTTCATTTAAGTGCAATAACCCACAGGCATTATATAATAGTCAGAAATACAATAAATTAAGAACCATTATACTAGTACAGGTGCACAACCTTTTATCCGAAAGCCTTGGGACCAGACACTTTTCGTAATTCAGAATTTGTCGGCCTTCGGAATGGAAAATTTTTAGTGTGGATTTTAATGGCTGGCTCAGTGGTAGAGTGCTCGGCTCATATCCGCAAGGTCGCGAGTTTGCGCCATGATCCCGGCAGTTACTCGGTCGCGGGTTTGAGTCTTCAATGTAGTTTTTTCTTGCAGAATAAATGTTTGTATGAAATGCAGTGTAGGAGAGGTGTACTGACTGTGTGGGCAGAACTTTGGAAGTGATTGCCCACCAGTCTAAAAAGCCGCTGTGTCTCCCTGTCCCTGGGATAGCAGGGGGCGATCAAACAGCACAATACCCCCCTCCCCCTCCAACTCCAGAGGAATCCGCTCCCCGATGGGCTGCTACGGTGACAAGTGGCAGTTTGTCCACAGCCCGAGCTGCGCCCCCTCATCCGCCACCCCAAGAACAAGACGTACCTTGCACATCATCAGCTTCTGCCCCTACGTGTTCCTCTGGAGTTGGAGCGGGGCTGGGCTGGAGTTGCTGCTGGCTGTGGGTCTCTGGGATCTCCGTGCTTGCAGTGGGCCTGGGGGTCGGTGTCCCGTTGGTCCTGACGTCTCAGCCACCCCCCTGGACTGGAGCTGAGACTGGGAACTGTACCGCCCTTGCCCCCTCCCTCTGCAACTGCAAACAACCCCACTCTCCTGCAAGGGCGATACAGTTCCCAGAGGATGGCAGGTGGCCGGAGACGTCAGGACCAACAGGAACCCGCTCCCCGATGGGCCCCTACGATGCCCTGAGCTGCGCCCCGTCATCCGCAACCCAGGTTCCTCTGTAGTTGGAGCGGGGCTGGGCTGGGCTGCTGTTGGCTGTGGGTATTTGGGATCTCCGTGCTTGCAGTGGGCCTGGGGGTCGGTGTCCCGATGAGGGGGTGCAGCTCGGGGAACGGCATCTGGTGGTCCTGACGTCTCCGGCCAGTTTACAGTTTTCCTCTGGAGTTGGAACGGGGCTGGGCTGCTGCTGGCTGTGGGTCTCTGGGATCTCCGTGCTTGCAGTGGGCCTGGGGGTCGGTGTCCCGTTGGTCCTGACGTCTCCGATGACTGGCACTGACCTGCTGTCATCGCCGACGTGAAATGCAAAGCCCCTGCACCGGTGCAATGAGCGGGGAGCTGGAGAGGGGAGGGAAGGGGTCACACACATGGCCGGGAAGCAGAGGGGTGTAGGTGGGGTGAAACTGAAGGAAGCGACAATCTGCTGCTGCCTGCCCGCCGAGTTAAAAAGTTCCCACGCAAGACTCACGATACACTGTGTATCGTGAGTCTACCGTGGGAACTTTTTAACTCAGCGGGCAGGCAGCAGCATATTGTCAATTATTAACCCTCCCGCGCAATATACCCTCACCTTCTCTTTTATGAATGGGGATTTAGTTCCCCTTTCTTCGAGGACTGACCGGAGGTTCCGCTGTCACCTCTGCGGGCCGCCCTCGGTGAACGTTTTCAAGGACCTTTCTTCAAGGACCGAAAAAATGTCCGCTATTCGGAGGTTTTCGTTATTTGGATCTTCGGATAAAAGGTTGTGCACCTGTAACCGTAAAAGTGCACAAAACATAATCCATCGTGCAACCAATTCATAGTAGATCACAGTTGCTGAGGTTGGTGTTGTGTCGTGTTCGAGAGCCTGCTGGTTGCTGGGAAGAAGCGATTCTCAAATCTAGTGGGCACAGTTTTCTGGCTCTTGTGCCTTCTTTCCCATGTTTTTAGCAAAATGAGTGTATAGCCAGTATCATGTGAATCTTTGATGAAATTGTCAGCCTTGTTTAAGGCAGCGCTTCCTATAGATCCCTTGGATGGTGGGATGGTCAGTGTCTGTGATGGACCAGTCATTCTCTGTAGTCTCCTTCATTCCTGGACATTTACTGTCAATTGTTAAACTAGGCCGGGATGCAGGCAGTCTGTATGCTCTCCACCATACACACCTGTGCAAGTTTGATAGAGTATTCATCGACATAGCAAATCTCCTTAGTCTTCTATGGAAGTAGAGGCGTTGATGAGTTTTCGTTGCAATTGCATCAATATGCTGCACCCATGACAGACCCTCAGAGATGTGCACACCTGAGAACTTGAAGCTCTTGACTCTCTCCTCTGCCATCTCATCGATGAAGACAGTTCAGTGGTTCCCCAGCTTTCTCCTCCTGAAGTTGACAATCAGCTCCTTGGTCTTGCTAACAATGAGAGTGAGATTTTGGTTCTGGCACCATTCAATCAGATTGTCAATTTATCAACCTGTACTCTGACTCATCATTACTTGTTATTGTCCAACAAGGACGGTATTGTTGACAAATTTAAAGATGACAGTATCTGGCTCCACAATCATGAGGATAGTGGGAGTAAAGCAGGGGACTGAGCACACAGCCTTGAGATGCCTCTGTTACGTTATCGAGGAGGAAGTGTTGCCAATTCGCACTAATTGTGGTCTACCGATGAAGTTGACGATCCAATTACATAAGGATGAGTAAAGACCCAGCTCCCTAAGTTGATAAGTTTGAAGGAGGTGATGGCGTTGAACGGCAAGCTGTGATCACTGAACAAAACTTGATGCACAAGGTCTTATTATCCAAGCTGTCCAGTGCAGAGTGGAGAGACGATAAGATTGCATTCCCTCTTGATCTGTTGTGGCAGTAAGTAAATTATAGTGGGTTCATGTCCTTTTTAAGGCAGCAGTAAATATAAACATGCATCATTACCAACCTCTCAAAGCACTTCATGACCCTGGACTGTTGTGCCAGCAGTCAATGATCATGCAGGCATGTCACCTTACTCTTCTTGGGCACCAGTATCATTGATGTCCTTTCAAAGCATGTGGGGACCTCAGACCTTCAGTAATGAGAGGTTGAAGATGCTGCAAAAACTTCAGCCAGTTGGTCCACACCGATTTTAAGAACGTGGCCATATACACCATTGGGGCTGGACACTTTCTGAGGGGTCATCCTAATATCTTTAAAGTAAAGTTTACTCTGTTGCTATTTTCTGAATGTTTTTATTTTTCTCTCTCTTAGGCCTTTCCTTAATTACCAGACAATGTACTATGTCTTCATGCAAATGCTGTCAACAGGACCAGCCTGGTTAGGGATTACGCTGCTACTGACTGTAAGCCTTCTTCCAGATGTCGTTAAAAAAGTCATCTGCAGGCAGCTTTGGCCAACAGCAGCAGACAAAGTCCAGGTAACATTGTGTATGCAGTATTGTGGATTAACAATAAATAGCAGCAGCATTTCCTGTCTGATTGTGCAATGCATCTCAATAGACGGATTCATTTAAAGCACAGTTGTGCAAGTATGATATTGCTCATTGCTCTCTAAATTGGGAGCTGTTGGTCTCCGACGGGCAAATGAAACACTGCTGGCAAATGTGGATACATGCCAGCTGCTCATAACTATCACTCCACTGCAGAAAATCCCCCTACAGAATTCATAAATCACAACCCAAAAAATTGAGAGATGGAATAATATACACTCATGCAGAACTTGTGTGAAAAAAATAATTAGATCGAGGTGAAATTCGTTTTATTCAACTTGCGTTTTTTGATACGTGCAGAACGCAGGCCATAGCTTGTGCGTATAGGAAGCAGAGGAGATCTACTGGTGCCTCCTGCCTGAATTAATTCAACATCATAAATATATCAATGCTGGTTTATATGAACCAGCCAAGGAGAGGATTTCAGGACTGATGAAAATACCTGCACAAAGAAGCAACTTTCAAATTGAAGCAGAATCCTCTCTGCTGACACCTTAAGTAGAAAATACCTCAACACCCTCCTTGGTGGTGTATCATCAAAGCTATAATATCCATCTATTTTATTTCCTGATCCCCAAATCTCAGGACATATGATGTCAGAATCGGGTCTTCAAGGCACCAGCCGGGTCAGTTCATCATTGGGATGTAATTTCTGTGATGCCACAATTCCTTCCATTCAACCTCAAGATGTCTGTATCATTGATAAGGTCTGCAATTATTCCCCATTCTTAATTGGTGGTGATGAGCTTAATCCACAGTTATTCATGTGGTGAAGGGGCTTCAACTTCAGTACTCGGCAGGCGTTTGCAGGATCTGAAGCCAATGAAAATGCAAATTTCCAGAAAAACCAGACTGATTCCTGGGATGTCAGGACTTTCATATGAAGAAAGACTGGATAGACTCGGTTTGCACTCGCTAGAATTTAGAAGATTGAGGGGTGACCTTATAGAAACTTACAAAATTCTTCAGGGGTTGGACAGGCTAGATGCAGGAAGATTGTTCCCGATGTTGGGGAAGTCCAAAACAAGGGGTCACAGTTTAAGGATAAGGGGAAATCTTTATGGACTGAGATGAGAAAAACATTTTTCACACAGAGAGTGGTGAATCTCTGGAACTCTCTGCCACAGAAGGTAGTTGAGGCCAGTTCATTGGCTATATTTAAGAGGGAGTTAGATGTGGCCCTTGTGGCTAAAGGGATCAGGAGGTATGGAGAGAAGGCACGTACAGGATACTGAGTTGGATGATCAGCCATGATCATATTGAATGGCGGTGCAGGCTCGAAGGGCCGAATGGCCTACTCTTGCACCTATTTTCTATGTTTCTATGGTGATAAATTTCCAAGTCTCTATGCAAGTTTAGTTTAGTTTATTATTGTCATGTGCACCAAGGTACAGTGAAAAGCTCTTGTTTGCATACTATCCAGTCAAAGAAAAGTCTATACATTAATGCAATCAAGCCATCCACAGTGCACAGATAAAGGGGACAACATTTAGTGCAAGATAAGTCCGATTAAGGATACTTCAAAGGTCTCCATTGAGGTAAATGGGAGGTCAGGACCGCACTCCAACTGATGAGAGGACCGTTCAGTTGCCTGCTAATAGCTGAGAAGTAACTGTTTCTGAATTTGGAAATATGCATTTTAAACTTCTGTACCTCTTGCCTGATGAGAGAGGGGAGAAAAGGGAGACTCATTCTTGATTATGCAGGTGGCCTTGCCGGGGCAGCGTGAAGTGTAGATGGAGTCAATGGAAGGGAGGTTGGTTTGTGTGATGGTCTGGCATTGTCCACAACTCTGCAATTTCTTGCTGTCTTGGATGGAGCTGTTCCCAAATCATGCTGTGCTGCATAGTGTAGAATGCTTTCTACTCTGCTTTTGTAGAAGTCGGTGACTGTTGTTTGGGACATACCAAACTTTCTAAGCCTTCGAAGCAAGTAGAGGCATATTGGGGTGCTTTCTTGGCCATAGCTTTGATGTGTCAGTCACAATCTCCTTTGTCTTGCTGATATTGGGTCTTGCCACCAGGTCACCAGCTACTTAGTCTCTGTACTTCATCTCACATTATTCAATATCTGGCACACTGGAGTGGTGTCATCTGTAAACTTGTAGATTGAGTTGGATTGCTATTTGGCAGCACATTTGTGAGTACAGGTTGAGAACACATCCTTGCAAAGCACGGCATCCATTGTAGAGGATGATTTATCACTTATCTTCGCTGATTGTGGTCTGTGGGCCAGGAAGTCGAGGCTCTATAAGTCACTGGTCATGCCAAATTTGGAATATTGTAAGCAATTTTGGGCACCGTATTTGAGGAAGGATGTGCTGGCTCTGGAGATGGCCCAGACGAGGTTGACAAGAATGAACCCAGGAATGAGTAGGATGATGAGCGTTTGTCGGCACTGAGCCTGTACTCGCTGGAGTTTAGAAGAATGAGAGGGGACCTCATTGAAATATATAGAATAGTGAATGGCTTGGATAGGGTGGATCTGAAGAGGATGTTCCCACTAGTGGGAGAGTCTAGGACCAGAGGTCATAGCCTCAGAATTAAAGGATGTTCTTTTAGGAAGGAGATGAGGAGAAATTTCTTCAGTCAGAGGGTGGTGAACCTGTGGAATTCTTTGCCACAAAAGGCTGTGGAGGCTAGATGAGTGGATATTTTTAAGGCAGAAATAGATAGATTCTTAATTTGTACAGGTGTCGGAGGTTATGGGGAAAAGGCAAGAGAATGGGGTTAGGAGTGAGAGATGGATTAGCCATGATTGAATGCAGAGTAGATATGATGGATCAAATGGCCAAATTCTACTCCTATTCGTTATGACCTAGTTGGAGGAGATGGTGGAGGTGATAATGTTTCCATGGTGCTGGCGGTTGCACTTCTGGGTTCCGTGAGTCCAGTTTGAGAGATGCTATTGATGAAGCATTGTAGTTGATTCTATTTAAGTTTCAGGTCTGAAACTTGATTTCAATTATAGGAAACCCAGCAATGATAATGTTGTTAAATATCAAGGAATAAGCTGGTTCGACCTCTTGTTGGAGAGGTCTTTGTCATGGTTTGCAAGCGTGTTATTTATCAGCCTAAGCCTGTGTTATCCAGGCATTGATGCATGTAAGAGTTGCAGATGAAACAGAACATTATGCAAACAGGTGCATTGAGGAGGACCAGGACAATTGTGAGGAGAAAAAAAACACCCAATAACAACTTCACCCTCCTTCAGATCTCCAGAATTACCTTTCAGTCTTCGCCTCCCTGTTCGTCAGTACCAAAATCAACTGGATTTAATTCTTCCTCCTCTGCTGGTCCTGCTAATCTCCACAGCTAATGCCTGAGGCCAAATTCTTGTACAAATAAGCTTCGAATGTACTTATACTGGATCTCCTGGCTCTTAGTCAATCTTAACTACCTCTCCAAATTCTCTAATCTCTACAGACTTGGTGCTAGGCGGCTAAAGGTTGGTTGTATGGTGCCATTGCTTAAAAAGAGATATTCAAATTAACCATGAATAGCCCAGCACCAGTCGCATTTTGCCATACCCACCCCTTTCAATATTTTGCAGGGACCTGTTCTCACATGTTCACTCATGCCTCCCCCATCCAACCCTCCCCCTCCCGGCACTTTACCCCACAAATGGTAGGAGGGCTTACATCTGAACCAACGCCTCTTCCCTCACCTCCATCAACAGACCTAAACTGCCCTTCCGAGTGAGATGGAGATTCACCTGCACCTCCTCCAACAACCTTGTCCATTGTAGTTGGTGCTCTCGATGTGCCCTCGACAGCTGTGAGACCAAACTCAGATGAGGCAACCACATTGCTGAACACGTGCTCTGTCCCCTGTGGGCATGTGGATCTCCAGGTTGATGGCTATTTTAATTCTCATTCCCTTTCCAAAACTGGCCTGACTGTCCCCCGCCTCCACTGCCAGGGTGAGGCCAAACGCAAACCAGAGGAACACCACCTCATATTGTGCCCAGGTGGTCTACAACCCAAATTCAATTTCATAGCATTTCTAGCAGAGTGCAGGCCACCAAATTAAATTTCAATTTCATTGCATTTCAAGCAGAGTGCAGGCCACCAAATTCAATTTCATAGCATTTCTAGCAGAGTGCAGACCACCAAATTCAATTTCAATGTCATTGCATTTCAAGCAGAGCGCAGGCCACCAAATTCAATTTCATAGCATTTCAAGCAGAGTGCAGGCCACAAAATTCTTTTTTTGTATCATTTCAAGCAGATTGCAGACCAACAAATTCAATTTCATAGCATTTCTAGCAGAGTGCAGACCACCAAATTCAATTTCAATTTCATAGCATGTCAGAGTGCAGGCCACCAAAATTCAATTTCAATTTCATAGCATTTCAAGCAGAGTGCAGGCCACCAAATTCAATTACAATTTCATTGCATTTCAAGTAGAGTGCAGGCCACCAAATTCAATTTCAATTTCATAGCATTTAAAGCAGAGTGCAGGCCACCAAATTCAATTTCAATTCATAGCATTTCAAGCAGAGTGCAGGCCACCAAATTCAATTTCAATTTTATAGCATTTCAAGCAGAGTGCAGGCCACCAAATTCAATTTCATAGCATTTCAAGCAGAGTGCAGGCCACCAAATTCAATTTCATTGCATTTCAAGCAGAGTGCAAGCCACCAAATACATTGCAGACTCACAGTTCAGTTGATTCACAACTTAGTATCACAGTTGTGGCCTTGCACCCTGCTTGAAGTGGCATGAAACTGCACTTGAGTTTGGTGGCCTTGCACCCTGCTTGAAGTGGTATGAAACTGCACTTAAATTTGGTGGCCTTGCACCCTGCTTGAAGTGGTATGAAACTGCACTTGAATTTGGTGGCCTTGCACCGTGCTTGAAGTGGTATGATACCGCACTTGAATTCGGTGGCCTTGCACCCTGCTTGAAGTGGTATGAAACTGCACTTTAATTCGGTGGCCGTGCACCCTGCTTGATGTGGTCAGAAACTGCAATTGAATTTGGTGGCCTTGCACCCTGCTTTAAGTGGTAAGAAACTGCACTTGAATTTGGTGGCCTTGCACCCTGCTTGAAATGGTAGGAAACTGCATTTGAATTTGGTGGCCTTGCACCCTGCTTGAAATGGAATATCAAGGAATAGCCGTGAGTCAACCGCCAGCCCACCAGCCGTGAGTGAGCTACCAGCACATCAGGCTTGAGTGACTGAGCTGCCACCCCAAGAATCCATTTGGCCCACAATGTCCATGCTAGCCCATGGAAACCAGTCCCTTCAGCCCACAGCACCCATACTAGCGCTCCAGAAAGCCCCCCAGCAATATTGGAATTGGTGGAGAGGTGGAATATTGCATTGGGGGACCAGCCCTCCCGTGTGAACATGGGACCCTCTTAGTCTAGTACTCATTATAAACAATAATACAAAGTTGAATATATATTTAAAAAAACAATTAGACAAATAAAGAGGCCATAGTAGGCAAAGTCAAAAATAATGTCTCCCATGTCTATAGAGTTCGGAGCCTATTTCACACATTCTCGGAGCAGAATTAGGCCATTTGGCTCATCAAGTCTACTCCACCATTCAATCATGGCTGATCTATCTTTCCCTCTCAACCCCATTCTCCTTCCTTCTCCCCATAACCCCTGACACCCTTACTAATCAAGAATCTGTCAATCTCTGCCTTATAAATATCCATTGGCCTGAACAGCTGTCTGTGGCAATGAATTCCACAGATTCACCACTCTCTGACTAAAGAAATTCCTCCTCATCTCCTTTCTAAAGGTGCATCCTTTTATTCTAAGGCAATGGCCTCTGGTCCAAGACTAGTGAGAATATCCTCTCCACATTCATTCTATCCAGGTTTTTCACTATTTGGTAAGTTTTCATGAGGTTTCCCTTCATCCTTCTAAACTCTAGTGAGTACAGGCCCAGTGTCTTCAAATCGACATCATATGTTTTCCCAATCATTCCTGGGATCATTCTCGTAAACCTCCTCTGGACCTTTTCCAAAACCAGCACATCCTTCCTCAGATACAGGGCCCACAATTGCCCACAATACTACAAATGCGGTCTGACCAGTGCCTTATAAAGCCTCCGCATTTCATCCCTGTTTTTGCATTCTAGCCCTCTTGAAACAAATGCCAGCATTGCATTTGCTTTCCTTAAGGGGCTGTCCCACTTGGGCGACCTAATCCGCGAATTCTGGCGAGTTTGCCCTCGACTCATACTCGCAGCATGGTCGACACAAGGTCCTAGGAGGTCTTTGTAACTCTCCTTCATGCTCGAGAGTAGTCCCCGTGTACTCGAGGTCTCAGCTAGGTCCCGGCGTATTTTTCAACGTAAAAAATCCCCGCGAGTAAAAAAAGGTTGCCATGGAAAAAATCGATACTTTTACTTGTAGGTTTAGTCGTAGTAGGTCAGCATGTTAGTCGCAGGTAATCGAGGGTAGTCAAAGGTAGTCGTAGATAGTCTTCATCATAGTCGAAGGGAGGTCGAAGGAGGTCATCTTCACTCTCCACTATTCGGTGTCCAATTTTCCCGAGGTTAGTCGTAGCTAGTCGAAGCTAGTCTTCAACATAGTCGAAGGAGGTCTTCAACATGATATTTTTTCAAACTCTCCTATACTCTTCTAATCTCGCCAATTAGGTCGCCCAAGTGGGACAGCCCGTTTACTACCGATTCGACTTGCAAAATTTGGGAATCCTGCACCTCCACTCACAAGTCCCTCCAATTTCAGAATTCTCTTCCCAAGGGAGGATTAATGTTTACTAGCCTGATGCTTGTAAGGAAGAAGCTGCTCATGAAACTGGACATTACAATTTTCAGGCTCCTGTACCACCTTCCTGATGGCAGGAGTGAAATGAGAGCGTGGCCAGGATGGTGTAGGTCTCTGATGATGCTGGCTGCCTTTTAAAGGCAGTGACTCCTGTAGATGATGGGAAACATGTGTTCAGTATCAACCCGGGTCACATTACTAATCAAGGACCTCCAGTCGAGAAAAACATCCTTCCACCATCACCCTCTGTTTTCTATCATCAAGCCAATTCTGGAACTGTACTAACACACATTTGCATGCTGCCATTCTCATGAAGTGATCATTTTGTTTTCTACACATAGGAATTGTTTTTTGAATGTTGGTCTCAAATGATTTTCAAAAATAATGTACATAATTAGCAAAACATTCATGTTAGGAATTATTAGCATTTTGACTAAATTTGGCACAGATTTCTGCATCGGTATTAGATGGGGTTGTGTATATCAAAGAACCTATAATTTTATAATTTCATAATTTTATTGGGAAGTAAACAACTATCTGCATGCCTTAAATGCAAGTTCTTGTAGTCGTACCGTGGATTGTGCACGTCTCCAATAATGAGTCCAGTGTTGTGCATGTGTTAAATTTCAAATGTTTTTTCCGATTTCTCTATAGTCTTTAACCAGATTTATCCCTTGTCTTTCTCTCCTTCTGTCCTTTCTCCTTTTGTGACTGTGCAACCCTTGCTGTTTGTCAATGAATATTGGGTTTCTCTATCCTACTTTCATCTGGAAAATCGCAGACAAAGCGAAAGTACCTTACTGCTGAACAGTCTACCGTCTTTATGCTTTCTCAGACTTCCAGTAGTCTAAGCTTCTAAAGGAAAAAGGTGACTCTTCTCTCTAACTTTAAGGTGTGCAAGAAATTGCTTTTTTGGTGGTAACTTCAGTCAGTGCATGTCTAAAAGAAATAATTGAGATGAGGCTTTAATAGTAAAATGGATGGAAGCAATGGTTTAATGGTTTCTTTATTGTTATACGTACCAGGTCCAGTGAAATACATTTTTTTGCACACAGCACAGCAAGACTATCTCCGTACATCAGTACAATTGCCCCGGTCAGTACAGAAGGCACAGAACAGCCCACCGAGTCCATATGCAAGTGGCACCACATTGACCCCATTTTACACTCCCATGTACAGCTGGCCACAAAGGCCATTGCTGCCGTTGTTTCCATTTCAGTCGTCCTGCGATCCTTTCTCGATGCTTGGCTCTTTTCAGCCCTTGTTCCACAGGGGGTACCTCCTGCGGCCCCTTACCCCCCCCCCCTCCCCCTCCCCCGGTTCCACTCACTGGGCCTTTACTCCAGTGTCTGCTGCTGTTGCCATCTCCTTTCCAATTCCCAATCCACATGGCGAGCAGGGGCCGGGCTCGGCGGGCTTCCATCTCTGAACGAGCTGGGCCTGCGGTTGGGACACAGCCGCGGCTTGCCAGGCCGCTGGGCTGTGGCCCGGCCTCCTGCGGCCCTCTTCCCTGTCGTGGTCCTACACTGCTTCCTGTCGCCAGTCCGCTTACCAGCCTTCAATCTGACTCCCTCCTCTCCGGTCGACAGGGCTCGGCGACAACCTCTCTGGGCTGTTTCTCGTTGCCACGGCAGCGAGCCAGGCCTGTTATCTGGCGTTGACACAGCCCGTTGGGAAGCGACCTACTGCCACATGACCGTGGGGAAGCCGTTTTACATTGTAACTACCAAATGATATTTATTCCAAAGTTGTTGATTCCGCAATATTCCCCTTTAAGCTCAAATCTGAATGAGATCTAATTGTCTGAGGCTGTGAATGTAATGTTGTTTTTCATTGTAATGCATGCTGTAGAGCCTTCATATTGAGATATGCCCAATCAAAGAAAGGAAAGTTTCTGGGTAATAATTCCTGATATTAGGTTTATGCATCATGAATATTGCAACAGCAATTTGGGAGACAGTGCATGGTAATGGAATGTGTTTTTTTAAATATGTTAGGATGGTGATTTTAATGCATTGCATTTGTATTCTTTGATGGGTGACTTGTATTGCAAACTCGTTGTCCTTTAAATGTTAGCGATACATTTATTGCCTGCTCCAAGTGCTCTAAAGAACGGTAGATAAAATCTTTGAATCATTGCCATTTTTGTGTTGACTGTTCTCACATAAGGCATGTTTTGGGACTTATAGATTATAAATGCAGCGGAACCGGAAGAGGGAATAGAAATGGTTTCTGAGAATTACTAATGATTAGTCCTATAATTATTGCATGTTCTTGAGCTGGCTTCCTTCCCAACATTTCTCAGTTAGTTTTAGCATTTTTCTGATTTATTTTCCTGCGGGTTGCAGAGTTTGGAGGAGATGACTTGTTTCAAATGTAAGCTTTTGATGGTCTCGAAGAAGAAGCAGGAATGGGGCAGGTCAATTGTCCTCTCGGGTTAATTTTCATCTTGGATGCATTCAATTGATTCCACGGCTCTCCGGGATAGCGAATTCTACATTTCAACTCCTCTGAGAGAAAAAAAATGTCCTCCTTATCTTAAATATTCTGAAGCTATGCCCCTTGGTTTGAGGCACCTCGAAAATAGAACCTTGCTGTCAAGTGCTCTGATGGAACATATAATATTCTAAGGGGCGAACAGCAGGATGGATGCTTTCATTCTTTTATGCTTGCCCCTGTTGTTTTTGCATCTTCTGCATTCCAACTTTTCTCGCACCTGTTCATAAACTCTTATTCAGATTTTGGGACCACTCATCAGATTCTCTGCTGATCTGCAAATGCCCTCCAGCCATAATTCATAATTCCCTTTGCCCTACCTGTGGCCTCTACCTGTCCCCTTCTGATTTAACCTCTCTTTTTTCAACCTGAGCTGCAGGTATCCCTCTTGCTACTTCCACAGAATGGAAACGATTGGAATCCAGTGTCTGCAATCAGGAAAGAAACATTGGCTTGCCTTCAGAATTTTGATGTGATATATTTTTACCGGAGGTTAAAACCCTGATCAACTTCAAGCAGACAGAAAATTCACCATGTTTAAATTCTAGTATATTGTCACATGCACAAGCATAGTGAGGTACAGGCACAATGAAACAAACGTGCTTCCAGTAAAATTGCAAGCACGTGGACCCTTGCCAATATTACCCCGCTGCACAAGAAGGGAGCAAAGCATAATGGGAACTAAAGGCCGGTTAGCCTGACCGGTAGTTAGTAAGATTTTAGAGTCCATTATAAAGGATGAGGTAATGGAATACTTAGAAGTTCACGATAAAATAGGCCGAAGTCAGCATAGCTTTAAGAAGGGGAGCTTCCCTGTCAAATTTGCTTGAATTCTTTGGTAAATAGCAGGACAAACAAAGGAGAGTCAGTAGATGGTGTATACCTAGATTTTCAGAAAGCCTTTGATAAGGTGCCACACGTGAGGCTGCTGAGGATGAGAGCCCATGGTATCGAAGGGCAGATGCTAGCATGGATATCAGGTTGCCTGGATGGCAGGCAAATAGTGGCAATAAAGGGGGATTTTTCTGGTTGGCTGTCAGTGATTAGTGGACTTCTGCACGGCTTGGTGCTGGGGCCACTGCTCTTCACGTTCACGAGTTATAGGAATAGAATTAGGCCATTCAATCTACTCCACTATTCAATCATGGCTGATCTCTGCCTTCTCCCCAGAACCTTTGAGACATGTTCTTATCAAGAATTTGTCCATCTCTGCCTTAAAAATATCCACTGACTTGGCCCCACAGCCCTCTGTGGCAATATGTTCCACAGATTAACTACACTCTCACTAAAAAAAGTTCCTCCTCACCTCCTTTCCAAAAGAGTGTCTTTTAATTCTGAGGCACCCAGCGAGTAAAGGCCCTGTGCTGTCAAACGCTCATCATATGCTAACGCACTCATTCCTGGGAACATTCTTGTAAGCCTCCTCTGAACCCTCTCCAGAGCCAGCACATCCTCCCTCAGATATGGGGCCCAAATTTGCTCACAGTACTCCAGATGCAGACTGACCAGTGCCTTATAGAGCCTTAGCATTACATCTCAGTTTTTGTATACCAGTCCTCTTGATAGAAATGCTAGCATTGAATTTGCCTTCCGAATTTGAATTCGACTCGCAAAATAACTATGTGGGAGTCCTGCAACAGCACTCCCAAGTCCCTTTGTACCTCCGATTTCTGGATTCTGGATTCATTTAGAAAATAATCTACGCTTTTATTATTACTAATATGCATGCCTCCGCATTCTGCTATACTGAATTTCATCAGCCACTTCTCTGCCCACTCACCTAACCTGTTTTCTGCAGAGTCCTTGCATCTTCTACACTGCTGCCCCTCCGCTTATCTTAGTATCATCTGCAAACTTGGCCACAAAGCCTTCAATCCCCTTATCCAAATCATTAATATACAATGTGAAGAGAAGCGGCCCCAACATCAAACCTTGCGGAACTCCACTAGTCACTGGCAGCCAACCTGAAAAAGCGCCTTTTATTGCCTCTTTGCCTTATCCAGCCAACCTGCTATTATTGCTGGTATCTTTCCTTTAATACCATGGGCTCTCATCTTACCTCGCAGCCTGACATGCGGCACCTTATCGAAGTCCTGAAAATCTAGGTAAACAACATCTACAGCCTCCCCTCTCTGTCCTGCTATTAACTTCCTCAAAGAACCCCAGCAGATTCGTCAGGCATGATCTTCCCTTCACAAAACCATGCTGGCTTTGGCTTATTTTATCGTGAACTTCTAAGTACTGCATAACTTCATCCTTTATAATTGACTCTAAACTCTTACCAACCACTGGTCAGGCTAACCAGCCTATAGTTTCTGCTCTTCTGCTTCGCTCCCTTCGTGGACAACGGGGTGATATTTGCAACTTTCCAATCTTCTGGAACCACTCCGAACTCTAGTGATTCTTGAAATATCACAACTAATGCCTCCACAATCTCTGAGGCCAGCTCCTTCAGAACCGTGGGGTGCAGTCCACCTTGTCCATCCTCAGACCTTTCAGTTTTCCTAGCACCTTCTCCTTAGTAATCGCCACCACTGACTTCCACCCCCTGACTCTTTAGGATTGCAGGCACGTTGCTGGTGTCTTCCACTGTGAAGACGGATGCAAAAAAGTTCTTCAATTCCTCTGCCATTTCTTGATTTCCTGTTATCACTTCTCCTGCATCATTCTCCAGCGGCCCGACGTTCACTCTTGCCTCTTTTATATATATATATCACTTGCAAACTCTTGCAATCCTATTTTATATTATTGGCTAGCTTACATTCGTACTTCATTTTTTCTCTCCGTATTGTCCTTTTAGTTATCTTTTGTTGCTCTTTAAAAACATTCCAATCCCATGGCTTCTCACTAAACCTTGCAATGTTATATGCCTTTTCTTTTGCTTTTATGTTGTCCTTGACCTCCCTTGCAATCCATGGTCCTCTTATTCTCCCCTGGAATCTTCCTCTTGGAATGAATGATCCTGCATCTTCTGAATTATCCGCTGAAATTCCTGCCCTTTCCAGTCAATCTTTCCCAGCTTTTCCCTTGTGCCCCGTTAGTCCCCTTTGCTCAGCTGTAATACTGACACGTCCGATTTCACCTTCTCCCTTTCAAATTGTAAGTTCAATCTTATCATATTGTATTTACTACCTCCCAGTGGTTCTTTTACCTCAAGTTCTATTATTAAATCTGGTTCATTGCACAACACTTAAGGGCCTGTCCCACTGCGGCAACCTAATTGGCGAGTTTAGAAGAGTTTAGGAGAGTATGAAAAAGTGACATGTTGAAGACCTCCTTCGACGTTGAATGTTGAAGATTAGCTTCGACTAGCTTCGGGAAAATTGGACACCAAATAGTCGAGAGTGAAGATGACTTCCTTCGACTATGTTGAACATCTCCTTCGACCTACCTTCGATTACCTTCGACTACCCTCGATTACCTACGAATAACATGCCGACCTACTACGACCTACTTCGACTAAACCTTTTTTCCTTGGCAACCCTTTTTTACTCGCGGACATTTTTCAGCATGTTGAAAAATACGCCGCAACCCAGCTGAGGCCTCGAGTACGCGGGGACAACTCTTGAGCATGAAGGAGAGTTACAAAGACCTCCTAGGACCTCGTGTCGACCATGCTGCGAGTATGAGTCGAGGGCAAACTTCTAAACTCGCCAATTAGGTCGCCGCAGTGGGACAGGGGCTTTAATCTCGAATTGCCTTATCCCTGGTAGGCTCTACTACAAGCTGCTCTATCTCAGAGGCACTCCACAAATCCACTCTCTTGGGGTCCAGTGCCAGCCTGATTCTCCCAGTCTACCTGCATATTGAAATCTCCCATTACGATCATAGCATTGCCTTTACTACACGCCAATTTAATTTCCTGATGCAACTTATACCCTATATCCTGGCCACTGTTTGGGGGCCTGTAAATAACTCCCATGAGTCTTTTTACCTTTGCAGTTTTTCACAGGGACCCACAGGGACTCTACATCTTCTGATCAGATGTCACCTTTGCTAAGGACTGAATTTCATTCCTTACCAGCAGTGCTACCCCACCCCCTCTGCCTACCTGTCTGTCCTTGTGATAGGATGTGTACCCTTGAATGTTTAGCTCCCAGCTCCGATCCTCTTGTAGCCACTTCTCCATCATACCTACAACATCATACCTACCAATTTCCTACTGTGCTACAAGCGCATCCATTTTGTTCCTTATGCACAATGTATTTTAATGATTTGGATGAGAGGATTAAAGGCTTTGTGGCCAAGTTTGCAGATGATATGAAAATAGGTGGAGGGGCAGGTAGTGCAGAGAAAGCAGGGACTGCAGAAGGTTGGACAGGTTGGGTGAGTGGGCAGAGAAGTGACAGATGGAATATAGTGTGGCAAAGTGTGGAGTCATGCATTTTGGTAGTAGGAATAAAAGTGTAGGCAATTTTCTAAATGGGGAGATAATCCAGAAATTGGAGGTGCAAGGGGACTTGGGAATGCTGATGCAGGATTCCAAAAAAGTTAATCTGCAAGTCGAATCAGTAGTAAAGGAAGAAAACGCAATGCTAGCATTTATTTCGAGAGGGTTTATATACAAAAACAAGAATGTAATACTGAGGCTCTATAAGGTGCTGATCAGGGCACTTTTGGAATATTGTGAACAATTTTGGGCATCATATCTGAGGAAGGATGTGCTGGCTCTGGAGAGGGTCCAGAGGAGGTTTACAAGAATGATCCTAGGAATGAGTAGGTCAACCTATGATGAACGTTTGACGGCACTAGGCCTGTACTCGCTGGAGTTTAGAAGAGTGAGGGGGACCTCATTGAAGAATAGTGAGAGGCTTGGATAGAGTGGATGTGGAGAGGATGTTTCCACTAGGGGGAGAGTCTAGGTCATAGCCTCCGAATTAAAGGACGTTCTTTTAGGAAGGAGAAGAGGAGGAATTTGTGTAGTCAGAGGGTGGTGAATCTGTGGAATTATTTTGCCACAGAAGGCTGTGGAGGCAGTCAATGGATATATTTAAGCAGAAATAGATAGATTCTTGATTAGTATAGGTGTCAGAGGTTATGGGGAGAAAACAGGAAAATGGGGTTAGGAGGGAGAGATAGATCAGCCATGATTGAATAGCGGAATAGACTTGATGGGCTGAATGGCCTAATTCTACTGCTTTCTCATATGATCTTATGACCCCACATCAAAGGTGAGTTATGCGATGTTTTGTTTTTCTGTGCAAGATAACTAATACTAGATTTTAAGAGCTCAGAGAGTAAGGAGAGCAGAAAGATCTATGTCTTTCTCTGTACATTCAAGTATTTTATATAAAGCTGGCTAAGGGCAATAACAGGAATGGGATGGACTTGTGGAATAATTGCTATCCATAACCTAACCCTTTTTTACCAACACTTTTTGGACAAATCTCCTGGGCGGAACAGATATATCCCAAAAAAGACACAAGGTTCTGGAGTAACTCAGTGGGTCAGGCAGCATCTCTGGAGAAGATGGTTAGGCTGCAGATTGGTTTGAAGAAGGGTCCTAATCCAAATCATCAGCATGTTCTCCAGAGATGCTGCTTGACCCACTGAGTTACTCCAGAACTTTGTGCCTAACATTGCAATCTTTGTGCTTTCTTACTTAGAACACTGGTTGTTTAAGGATCAGTGGAGGTGGAGCAGAGACCACCAGAGGAACAGACCCTTCGGCCCACAATGTCTGTGCTGAACATGATGTCAAGATGAACTCATCTCATCTGCCTGCACATGAGCCATATCCCCTGATTCCCTGCATATCCATGTGCCTATGTAGAAATCGCTTAAATGCCACTACCGTATACTCCTCCTCCTCCACCACCCTGCAGCACATTCCAGGCGCATTCCACCCTCTGTGCATCTCCTTTAAACTTTGCCTCTTCCCTTAATGCTATGCTCTCTGGTTGACATTTTCATGCTGGGAAAAAGACACAACCTTACTAAGGATTGAAGTCTGAAGATACGAAGTGAAGAAGGGTCTCGACCTGAAACGTCACCCATTCCTTCTCTCCCGCGATGCTGCCTGTCCCGCCGAGTTACTCCAGATTTTTGTGTCTATGTTCAGTTTAAATCAGCATCTGCAGTTTCTTCCTACGCAACCCTATTAAGGTCCAGGTGTTTGGAGATACAACGTGAAAACAAGTCCTTCAGTCCACCAAGTCCATGCCAACCATTGATCACCCGTACACTAATTCTAAGTCACCCCACTTTTACATTCTACACACTAGCGGCAATTTACAAACCATTTAACTACAAACTTACATGTCCCTGGAATGTGGGACGAAATGGGAGCTCCCGGAGAAAACCTAAGTGGTCACAGTGAGGATGCACAAACTCCACACACAGACAGCACCCGTAGTGAGGATTGAACCTTGTGGTGGGTTTTAAATTCATAGACAATAAATTATCATCATCGTCATCAACAACTCGTGTAGTTGGCAGGATATTCCATGTTTCTGGAAATTTGTCTAAAACTAAACCACCAAGCAGTCAGACAGTGCAGTCAAATGGGTTATCTTAAAATGGAAGCTTTACCACCAGGAGGAGTGTCACGTAAAATAAATGAATACCAGTGTTCTTGCAGGAAAGGTGCACGGAGAGTTGGGAAAGCATTTAACGAATTAACGTGGGGAATACGGAGGAGGTAGTCAATTAATCTTGGAACCATAGATTCATACAGCACCGAAACAGGCTCTGTGGGCCACTCTGTCCATTCATCAAGTACTTATCTGTAATTCTCATTACCAACACTTTGTCTAAAGCCTTTAAAGACAATTCAAACAGTTGTCAGATACTTTTTAAATGTGAGAGTATTTGCTTCCACCACTTTCTCAGGCAGCATATTCCAGATGGAAAAAGCCGTATGGGTGATTTTTTCCTCCCTCTGTTCCTCTCTACCTCCTCTAACCTGAACTGTAACATATACCCTCTGGTTTAGACCTCCCCATTGTGGGGCAAGAATTTGCACTATCAAACCTATCTAGGCCTCTCAGAATTTTGTATGTACATCAATCGGGTCTCCCATCACCTATCTCCAAGGATATAAACACAGCAATCCAGTCACGACCTGGACTAGAAATGTTCCATCCCAGGCAAATCTCCTCAGCACCTTCTCCAGTGCAATGTTGACATAGAAACATAGAAAATAGGTGCAGGAGTAGGCCATTCGGCCCTTCGAGCCAGCACTGCCATTCATTGTGATCATGGCTGATCATCCCCTATCGATAATCCGTGCCTGCCTTCTCCCCATATCCCTTGACTCCACTAGCCCCTAGAGCTCTATCTAACTCGCTCTTAAATCCATCCAGCGACGACCTCCACTGCCCTCTGGGGCAGGGAATTCCATAAATTCACAACTCTCTGGGTGAAAAAGTTTTTTCTCACCTCAGTCTTAAATGACCTCCCCTTTATTCTAAGACTGTGGCCCCTGGTTCTGGACTCACCCAACATTGGGAACATTTTTCCTGCATCTAGCTTGTCCAGTCCTTTTATAATTTTATACGTTTCTATAAGATAACCCCTCATCCTTCTAAACTCCAGTGAATACAAGCCTAGTCTTTTCAATCTTTCCTCATATGACAGTCCCTCCATCCCAGGGATCAATCTCGTGAACCCACGTTGCACTGCCTCAATCACAAGGATGTCCTTCCTCAAATTAGGAGACCAAAACTGTACACAATACTCCAGATGTGGCCTCACTAACCAATACTCCAGATGTGGTCTGACCTAACTATAGCATCCCAGAAGTATGCACTATACTCCAGCTGTGGCATGACCCAAGTTTTACAAAGTTGTACCATAAAAACCATGCTCTTTTATTCCATGCCCCAGCTGATGAAGGTCAGCATTCCATATGCTTCCATCATCACCGATGTAGCAGTTGATAATCCAAGATTACTAAAGCTCTTGATCAATTGGGAATGTGGATAAGGGAATGGCTTATGTAATTGAACTCGGACAAATGCAAAGTGATGCATTTTGGGAAATTAAACCAAGTCAACACAGTGAATGATAGGGCCCTGACATGTGTTGCTAAACAGTAAGACCTTGGAGTACAAATACATCGTTCTCTGAAAATGTAGATGGAGCATGTGTCACACTGGCCCTCACTGAGTGGGACACTGAGTATAGAAGTTCTGATGTCATGCTACAGTTATCCATTTTGTTGGTTAGTTCCCACTTGGAGTTTCGGTCACCACACAACGGGAAGAATGTCTTCCAGAGACGCTGCCTGACCTGCTGAGTTACTCCAACACTGTGTCCTTTTGTGTCTGTTTTACATTTTGTGTATCCAGCTTAATAATGGTGCATTTAGATAAGGAAAGAGATGATCATATTAGAGTCTTTGAGTCATACAGCATGGAAACAGACCCTTCGGCCCAACTTGTCCCACACTGGCTAACATGTCACATCCACACTAATTCCACCTGCCTGCATTTGGCCCATATCCCTCTAAAACTGTCCTATCCATGTACCCGTCTAAATGTTTCTTAAACGCTGCAATACTAACTGTCTCAATGACCTCCACCGGCAGCTACCACTCGTTGCCTGGAAAAGTTACCCGGCAGGTTCCTATAAAATCTTTCCCCTTTCACATTAAACCTATGCCCTATGGTTCTTGATTCCCCCACTCTAAGTGACTCTGCATCCACCTGATCTATCCCACTTTAAACCTATGTCTTATGGTTCTCGATTCCCCTAATCTGGGCAAGAGACTCTGTGCATCTACCTGATCTTTTCCTCTCATGCTTTTCCACACCTTTAAGATCACACCTCATCCTCCAAGGAATAGAGTCCTAACCTGCTCAATCTCTGCCTATAGCTCAGGCCCTGGAGTCCTGGCAACGTCCTTGTAAATCTTCTCTTCACCCTTTCCAGCTTGACAACATCTTCCCTATAACGTGGTGCCGAAAACTGAACACAATATTCTAAATGTGGCCTCGCCATCGTCTTATACAACTGCAACATGTCCTCACAACTTCTATACTCAATGCTCTGACTGATCAATGTGTCAAAAGCCTTCTTGACTACCCCATCTACCTGTGTTACCCCTTTAAATGAACTATGTACCAGTACTCCTAGATCCCTCTGCTCAACAACATTCCCCAGAGCCCTATCGTTCACTATGGAGGTTCTGCCCATGTTAGTGATCCCACATCTCACGTTTCTCTGTATTAAATTTCATCAGCCATTCCTCAGCCCACATGCCCAACTGATCAAGATCCTGCTGCAATTTTTGACAACCATCTTCACTACCTACAATGTCACCCACTTTTGTGTGATCTGCAAACTTGCTAACCATTGCCATGTACGTTTGCATCCAAATCATTGATATAGATGACAAACAGCCCATAATGTTGGGTTAAACTGCACAAGAATTAATTTGGATGTGATAGCATTAGTTTTTTATGCACTCCACATGACATCATTAACCACATTGTGGAGAAATAGTGGAACTGTAACAACATGCCATTCTCTGTGATTGAGTGTGGACCTCTTTGATACGCAGTGGAAGAACATTCATTTGTGGCAAGTTTCAAGCAGTAGTTTGAAGAATTTCCACACTGACTTCCATTTACCTTGGTTAACTGCACTGAACATCATATTCCATCTCTAACATTCGATTTTCATTATGGATTCATGTGTTTTATGTTTATTCACTTGCATCGGTTAACAAAAGCAATCAATTGATGGAAATTATGAATGGAATTTCACTGGAGAATATTTGCGCCTGTTTAATATGAACATCTTCTTACTTTGAAAGAAATTTCCCCTCCTCATTGCAGGAAATGCTCACAGATAAAGCTGGCAATGTTACGATAGGCTCAGAAAACAACGTGCAGACACTTCTTCAAGCTTGAACTCAACTGCTGAGGCGTAATATAATATGTTAGGTAATCGCCACACATTTTCACTTACTTCTCATTTTCCAATCTGCATATTTTCCTGTTTATTCCCTATGTAAGTAGGAACACAGCCATATTCGGTTTTGTTAAAAGATCAAAGAGCCAAAATCTCTATGGCAGAATTCATCTGTGGCAAAGAAAATATGTCTGGGGTCCAGTTACATCTGATTTGGTTGTTCCTGGTAGTGGCCTGACGTAGGACATTGGAATTTGTGGGATTAGTGGAATAGATGACATCTGCTCTTTCACAGACCATGAGACATCCATTTACTAAAACAACATGTAGTGAGATGCCTATGAACTTCACCATATAGAATGCAAGTCACAACCTTGAATGCAAATTCATAAAAAACAAAGTCAATAGAATCAGAAGCAGTCTGTGTACCTGCCCCATAGAGTCATACAGCATGGAATCGCACCCTTTGCCCCAACTTGGCTTTGCTGAAACAAGGAACTGCAGATGCTGGTTTGCAAAAAAAGACACGGTGCTGGGATAATTCAGGGGGTCCTTGCTGACCAAGACGCCACATTTAAGCTAGTCCTGTTTGGCTGCATTTGCCCCACATCCTTCTTATCATTTTCTATCCATGTACCTTTAAATCTTGTTTCAGTACCTGAAACTACGTCCTCTGGCAGCTCTTTCCATATTCCCACTGCCTTCTGAGTCAAAAGGTTGCCCCTCCAGGTTCTTATTCAATCTTGCCTCTCACACCTTAAAAAAAATCTCATCTGGTTCATGATTTTCCTAAACCTGGGTAAAAGACTGTGTAACCACCCTATCTATCCCCCTCGTGATTTTATCCACCTCTATAAGATCACCGCTCAACATTCTGCATTCCAAGCATTAACAGAATAAGATACTTGCCTAATATCTTCCTCTAGCTCAGGCCCTTGATTCCTGTAAATCTTCTCTGCACTCTTTATTCCTAATGACATTCTTCCCATAGCAGGATGGTCAAAACTGAACACATATTCCAAACGTGGCTTCACTAATGTGTTGTACAATTGTAACATTACATCCCAACTTCTACATTCAATACTCTGACTGATCAAGGCCAATGTACCAAAGCCTTCTTGACCACCCTATCTACCTATGATGCCACTTATAGGGAACTGTGCACCTGTACTCCTGGATCCCTCTGCTTTGCAACACTCCCCAGGGCATGGCATTCACTGCGGGGTGGAAGATTGCAACCTTCACTGTTTTGACGCATGCACAATCAAATAAAATCAAATAGAACAAGTTGTCCTACAACGTTAGGCTGTGCACACCATATGCAAGAAGAAGAAGAAGCATTCACTGTGAGTTCCTGCCCTGGTTTGACTTCCCACAATGCAAAACCTTACACTTCTCTGCATTGCACTCCATAAACCATTCCTCAGCCTATTTGTCCAGCTAATCAAGATCCTTTTGTAATTTTTGAGAACCATCTTCACCATCTATGATATCACCCACTTTAGTGTCATCTGCAGACAGCAATGGGCCCAGCACCGATCCCCGAGGCAAACCATTGGTCACAGGCCACCAGCTTAAAAATCAATATTTCACCATTACCCTCTGCTTCCTTCCATGAAGCCAATCTTCTAACCATTCGGCTAGCTCTCCCTGGATCCCATGCGATCTAACCATCCAGAATAGTCTACCATGCAGAACCTTATCAAAGACCTTGCCGAAGTCTAGATAGATAATGTCAATGGTTTTGAACTCGTCTTCAAAACCACTGTTACTTCAAAAAAACTCAATCAGATTCGTAAGACAAAAGATCTGCAAAACCTTGCTGACTATCCCTAATCAGTCCCTGTCTAACCATCATTGAATTAGAGCTAGGCTGATGGTTTACCTCAGTGCCACTTTCCTGCACTAACTTCCCATTGATTGCCTTATCTCTGAAATGATGTTGATCTTCGTGTTGAATATTCTCAGAGGCTGAACATCCATCATAATAATCCATGATAGAAAATTTCAAAGATTCACAAGCCAATGAATGAAAACATTTACAATATGTGCCTTGATTATCTTCTCTTAAGACTGTGACCCTTGGTTCTAGACACATGAAGAAACACCTATCCCATATATACCTTGTTCAACAGTAGAAGAATGTCAACATTTTAAAAGACAGTCTCTCATTTTTGTCAACACAAGGCGCTTTAGGGTATAATCTGCATAATCACTCCATGTTACAAACCCCGCTAATTCCAGAACTGGATGGTGAACCATCACTGTCCCTCTATTGTAAATGTTTTGTTCCTTTGATTGAGAGACCATACCATTGTATAACATTTCATATATAAATCAACCAGCCAACATATATTCTTTAAGCATCCTCAGGCCTGATCAGAAAGGTCTTAAAACCCTCCACTTCTTTCTGAAGCAAGATCCAACCAGTTCCCCTTCCCCAATAATCTCATCTCGGAGACATAACTTGTTCTCACCATGAACAACATCACCTTTGGCTCCCCCACTTCTTACAAATCAAAGATATGGCCTTGGGCACCCACATTTTGTTGATTACTATGGAACAGTCCATGTTCCAGTCCTTATTTGGATGCACTCCCCAAAATTGTCCCTGTTACATTGATGAGTGTATTGGTGTTGCTACCTGCACCATGTGAAACTTGTCAATTTTATCACCTTCCCTGCTAATTTTGACCTGGGATAATTCTTGTAAAACTCCTCAGGACCCTCTCCAAAACAAGCACCTCCTTCCTTGGATATGGGGCCAAAACTCCTCACAATATTCCAAATTTGGTCTCACCAGTGCCCGATAAAGCCTCAGCATTATATCCTTGCTTTTATTAACTTTATTTAGACTTTACTAAAGACTTTGGAAATATAGTGCAGAAACAGGCCTCTTTGCCGGCCAAGTCTGTGTCAACCATACACCAACCTCCGTACACTAACACTATCGTACACATTAGGGCCAATTTACAGAAGCCAATTAACCTACAAAACAGTATGTCTTTGGAGTGTGGGAGGAAACCAGAACACCTGGAGAAAACCCACGCGGTTACAGGGAGAAAGTAGAAACTCCATATAGACAGCATCCATAGTCAGGATCTGAACCTGTGTCCCTGGCAATGTAAGACAGCAACTTTGCTGCTGTGCCGTTATGTTGTTCCGAATTTATAATCTAGTCCCCTAGAAATGAATGCTAACATTGCATTTCCGAACCTTTCGATCGATCCAACTTGCAAATGAACTGGGAATCACATTGGGAATCATGCACCAGCACTCTCAAGTCCCTTTGCACATCCGATTTCTGAATCCTCTCCTCATTTGGAAAATAGACTATGCCTTTATTCTTCCCATCAAAGTGTGTGCCCGTACACTTTGCTGTATTCCATTCACCACTTCTTTACACACTCCCAACTTGTCCAAGTCCTTCTGCAGTCTCCCTGTTTCTTCAACACTACCTGCCCCTCCTCCTGCCTTCCGATCATCTGCAATCCTGGCCACAAGCCATAAATTCCCTCATCCATATCATTGACATAACGTGAAAAATAGCAGACCCAACACCGACACCTGCGGGACACCACTAGTTTCCAGCAGCCAACCGAAGAAGGCCCGCTTTATTCCCATTCTTTGCCTTCCTCCATTCAGCTAATATTCTATCCTTGCTGGTACCTCACCTCTAATACCATAGGCACCTATCCTCTTTACCAGCCTCACATGTAACACAATATTAAAAGCCTTCTGAGAATCAAAAACAAAATCCACTGAATCTCCTTTGTCTATCCTGCTTGTTACCACCTCAAAAAACTCTTAACAGGTTTGTCAGGCAAGATCTCCCATTAACAAAACCATGCTTATAGAAACTTATAAAATTCTTAAGGGGTTGGACAGGCTAGATGCAGGAAGATTGCTCCCGATGTTGGGGAAGTCCAGGACAAGGGGTCACAGCTTAAGGATAAGGGGGAAATCCTTTAAAACCGAGATGAGAAGAACTTTTTTCACACAGAGAGTGGTGAATCTCTGGAACTCTCTGCCACAGAGGGTAGTCAAGGCCAGTTCATTGGCTATATTTAAGAGGGAGTTAGATGTGGCCCTTGTGGCTAAGGGGATCAGAGGGTATGGAGAGAAGGCAGGTACGGGATACTGAGTTGGATGATCAGCCATGATCATATTGAATGGCGGTGCAGGCTCGAAGGGCCGAATGGCCTACTCCTGCACCTAATTTCTATGTTTCTATGTTTCTATGCTGACATTGGTCTATTTTATTGTGTGTTTCCAAAGTACCCTGAAAACTTATCCTTAATAATGGATTTTAAAACTTTACCCACCATAGAAGCCAGAATATTTGCCCTATAATTTCCTTTATTTTGCCACGCTCTCTTTTTAAACAGTGGGGTAACATTTGTGATTTTCCAGTCCTCTGGAACCATTCCTGACCAGTGATTCTGGAATGAGCATTGCCAATGCCTTCACAATCTCTACAGTCACATCATTCAGGACCCTGGGGTGTTGTCCATCAGATCTTTTGATCTTTCAGCTTCCCAAGCACTTTCTGCTCTGCAATAGTGACTGCATTCACTTCTGCCTCCTGACTCTCTTAAACTTCTGCCACTTAGCTGGTGTCTTCCACTGTGAAGACTCGCACCAAAATCGTATTCAGTTCATCATTTTCCAGCAGTCCATTCCTGCCTCTCTTTTGCCCTTATAATCTGTGAAAACATTTGCTGTCCTCTTTTATATCATGGAATAGCCTACATTCATATTTCATTTTTTCTACCCTTATTGCTTTTTTAGTTACCTTCTGTTGTTTTTTAAATCTTCACCTTCCCATTAATCTTTGCCATGTTACATACCTTCTCTTTTGCTATCATTGACTTCCTTTGTCAGCCACGGTGGTCTCATTCTCCCCTTGATATGTTTCTTTCTCTTTGGGATGAAAATATCCTGCATCTTCCGAATTATTCCCAGAAATTCCTGCCATTACTGCTCCACCATCATTCCCTGTAGGGTCCCTTTCCAATCAACTTTAACCAGCTCCTCTCTCGTGCCTCTGTAGTTACCTTCACTCAACAGTAATACTGATTTCAGCGTTTCCCTCTCTAATTGCAGGTTGAATTCTATCATATTATGATCAGTGCCTCCGAGGGGTTCCTTCACCTTCAGCTCCCTAATCAAGTCTAGTTCATTGCTCACCACCAAATCCAGAATTTGTCTCAGACAGTCTTTTCTCTAGTGGACTCGACCACAAGCTGCTCTAAGTCATCTCATACACATTCTGCAAATTCATCATCTTGAGACATAGTACCAATCTGATTTCCCCAGTCTACTTGCACATTGAAATACCCCATGATCTTTGTAACATTGTCTTTCTTAAATGGCTTTTCTATTTCCTGATGTTCCCTACATCCTGGCTGCTATTTGGAGGCCTGTATATAACTCCCATCAGGGCCTTTTTACCCTTGCAGTTTCATATTTATCCACAAGGATTCTACATCTTATGATCCTTTTTGCTCAGGATTGTGTATCCGTGGATACTGAGCTCCCAGCTGTGATCCTCTTTCGGCCACATCCATGATGCCTACAATGTTATACTTGTCAATTTCTAACAAGTTCATCCACCTTGTTTTGTATACTGTGTGCACTTAGATACATCTTCAGTCTTGTACTTACCTCCCCTCTTTGCAAAATGGTCCCCATGTTGCCTGACGTTGGACTCTTTAAATTTCCTTTTTAAACTTTGTCTCAAAAGGATATATCTTTAATAGGATACGTTATTTCAAAATATAAAAGGTAGCCATTGTTATGTTACAGACATATCTTTTAATGTCACGCCTGAATCACTCCTGACACACAATCCAATTATCTGATTAACACCATACTCTGCACTACTATTCATTCATTTGTAGCTTGGTTTGTGCATATTTGAAACACTACTTTAAGAGTGAATGAAACCACTTTAATTGTTTTCCTTTTTTTTAATATTATCATTTTTTCATAAAGACCCCATAACCATCAGAATAAATTAGCAGTTTCTCATCAGAAAATACTAGATCTAAAATACCCTCTTCACTTGCCAGTTCCTCAGTATACTGATCCAGTAAAGCACCTCCAGGACATACTCAATATTATGGTCAGACTCATACAGCGTGGAAACAGACCCTTTGGCCCAACTCGTTTATGCCAGCCAAGATGGCCCATCTAAGGGAGCCCCATTTGCTTGTAATTATTTTTACTATTATTAATAATTGTATTTGCCCTATTACATGCAGATTGAAGGAACTGTGATCATTGTAACACCTTCCCTCTACATAGCTGACATGCCATGTTCTGCATTACCTCACTATCTCCATCGCAGGTGATAGACACTGACTCCCATGGCTATTTTGACTACTCTTCTTCCCATCCTGCTTTCTGTAAGGACTCCATCCCTACTCCCAATTCCTCCGTCTACGCCGCATCTGCTCCCAGGATGAGGTGTTCCACACCAGGGCATCGGAAATGTCCTCATTCTCCGCTCCCCTACTATAGATGAGGCTCTCACCAGGGTCTCTTCCATACCCCGTAACACTGCTCTCTCTCTCCCCTTCCCCCCACTCGTAACAAGGGCATAGTCCCCCTAATCCTCACCTTTCACCCCACCAGCCGTCACATACAACAAATAATCCTCCGTCATTTTTGCCACCTCCAATGTGACCCCACCACTCGCCACATCTTCCCATCTCCCCCCCTGTCTGCTTTCCGCAAAGACCGCTTCCTCCGTGACTCCCTGGTCAATCCTTCCCTTCCCTCCCGCACCACCCCCTCCCCGGCCACTTTCTCTTGCAACGGCAAGAGGTGCTACACCTGTCGCTTTACCTCCCCCCTCAACTCCATGCAAGGACCCAAGCAGTCGTTCCAGGTGCGACAGGGGTTCACCTGCATCTCCTCCAACCTCATCTATTGTATCCGCTGCTCTAGATGTCAGCTGATCTACATCGGTGAGACCAAGCGTAGGCTTGGCGATCGTTTCGCCGAACACCTCCACTCGGTCCGCATTAACCAACCTGATCTCCCGGTGACTCAGCACTTCAACTCCCCCTCCCATTCTGAATCCGACCTCTCAGTCCTGGGCCTCCTCCATGGCCAGAGTGAGCACCACTGGAAATTGGAGGAGCAACACCATTTATTCCGCTTGGGCAGTCTGCACCCTAGTGGCATAAACATTGAATTCACCAATTTCCGGTAGCCTTTGTTGTCTCCTCCCCTTCTCAGCTCTCCCTCAGTCCTCGGGCTCCTCCTCTTCCTTTTTCCCTTTTCCTTTCTTCTCCCCATTCCCCCCTCCTCCCTCACCCTACATCAGTCTGAAGAAGGGTTTTGGCCCGAAACGTTGCCTATTTCCTTCGCTCGATAGATGCTGCTGCACCCGCTGAGTTTCTCCAGCATTTTTGTTTACCTTCGATTTTCCAGCATCTTCAGTTTCTTCTTAAACACAATGTTCTGTATTATCTTTGTTGTTTGGGGACTATGTTCAGCACCTTTTTTGTTTTTTAGCTCAATCAAAACAGATTCTTCTTCCTGAATTTCTGGGTTAAGATGGTTCATCTCTCTGACCTTTATCATACTTTCTAATGTCAGGGTTACATCACCTACTTTTCAATGTTGCCTGTTTCTTCAAAGGGTTAGGTATACTGGAATATTAATCTTTGCTCTGGCTCCTCTCCAAACCTCCCCACCTCAGTCTATACCTACTCTCACTATTTAAGGCCTTATGCAAAATTGGAATGAATCTGCTTCTCATGGTAGGTTTAGGGAATGTATTTGTCTTTTGGGAGATGCCTGGAGCCTCCCAATAGGCTGGCATTAGCTTGGCAAGTGTTCCCACACTGGCACGCACTAAAGATCAGCCTCCTGCAGTGCGGAGGCCTGTCATGTTCTCTGCATGCACATACCCCTCCATATCCCTCCATTTCCCACGTATCCATGTGCCAATCTAAAAACATCATAGACGCCACTATTATATCAGCCTCCACCAACACCCCTGGCCACACATTCCAGGCACTCACCACTCTATGTAAAATATTTCCCCTGCACGTCTCCTTTAAAGTTTCCCTCTCTGTCTTTAAAGCTATACCCTCTAGTCTTTGACATTTTAATCCTGGGGAAAAGGTTCTGACTATCTTCCGATCAAGTCTACTCTGCCATTCAATCATGGCTGATCTATCTTTCCCTCTTAACCCCATTCTCCTGCCTTCTCCCCATAACCCCTGACACCCGTACTAATCAATAATCTATCTATGCCTTAAAAAAAAAAATCTATTAACTTGGCCTCCACAGCCTTCTGTGGGAATGAATTCCACAGAATCACCACCCTCTGACTAAAATTCCTCTGCATCTCCTTCCGAAAGAAACATCCTTTATTTCTGAGGCTATGATCTTTGGTCCTAGACTTTCCCACTAGTGGAAACATCATCTCCACATACACTCTATCCAGGTCTTTCACTGTTCAGTAAGTTTCAATGAGGTCCCCCCTTATCCTTCTAAGCGAGTAGAGGCGCAGTGCCGTCAAACACTCATTATATGTTAATCCACTAATTCCTGGGATCATTCTTGTAAATCTCCTCTGGACCCTCTCCAGCGCCAGCACATCCTTCCTCGGATATGGAGCCCAAAATTGCTCACAATATTCCGAAATGTGGTCCGACCAGCACCTTATAGAGCCTCAGCACTATATCCCAGTGTTGTATTCTAGTCTTCTAGAAAAAAATACTAGCATTGCATTTGCCTTCCTTACTACCGATTCGACATGCAAATTAACTTTTTGGGAATCCTGCAACAGTACGCCCAAGTCCCTTTGTACCTCCGATTTCTGGATTCTCTCCCCATTTAGAAAATAGTCTATGCCTTTACTTCCACTACCAAATTGCATGACTCCACACTTTGTTACACTTTATTCCATCTGCCACCTCTGCCCACTCTCCCAACCTGTCCAAGTCTTTCTGCAGAGTCCCTGCTTTCTCTACACTACCTGCCACTCCACCTATCTTCGTATCATCTGCAAACCTGGCCACAAAGCCTTCATACCCCTCGTCCAAATCATTAATATACTGTACAACGTGAAGAGTAGCAACCCCAGCATTGACCCCTGAATAATTAATCTAGTCACTGGCAGTCAAACAGAAAAAGCACCTTTTATTGCCACTCCTTGCCTTTTGACTTCCAGCCAACCTGCTATCTATGCTAGTATCTTCCCTTTGATAGGTTGATGAGGGCAGGGCTGTAGATGTTGTTTATATGGACTTATGCAATGCACTTGACAGGGTTCGTCGTGGTCGGCTGCTCCAGAAAGTTAGATGCATGGGGTCCAAGGAGAGAAAGCTGAATGGAGAGAAAATTGGCTTCATGGAAGGAAGCAGAGGGTAATGCTGGAATGTTGCTTCTCGGACTGGACGTGTGTGACTAGTGGTCTGCCTCAAGGTTTGGTGCTGTGTCCATTGCTGCTTGTCATCTAATTCAATGATTTGGATGAGAACGTACAAGGCATGGTTAGCAAGTTTGAAGATGATACAAAAATGAGCAGTATTACAGATAGTGAAGATGGCTGTCAAAAATTGCAGCAGGATCTTGATCGGTTGGCCAGGTGGGCTGAGGAATGGTTGGGCTCTGGGGAATGCAGAGGAGGACAAGGGGCTTAATTAGGAAAGGGAAAATAGATTATGAAAGAAAACTGTCAGGGAACATAAAAACTGACTGCAAAAGCTTTTATAGATATGTGAAGAGAAAAAGATTAGTTAAAACAAATGTAGGTCCCTTGCAGTCAGAAATAGGTGAATTGATCATGGGGAACATAGACATGGCAGACCAATTGAATAACTACTTTGGTTCTGTCTTCACTAAGGAAGACATAAATAATCTGCCGGAAATAGCAGGGGACCGGGGGTCAAATGAGATGGAGGAACTGAGTGGAATCCAGGTTAGTCAGGAAATGGTGTTAGGTAAATTGAATGGATTAAAGGCCGATAAATCCCCAGGGCCAGATAGGCTGCATCCCAGAGTGCTTAAGGAAGTAGCCCCAGAAATAGTGGATGCATTAGTGATAATTTTTCAAAACTCTTTAGATTCTGGAGTAGTTCCTGAGGATTGGAGGGTAGCTAATGTAACCCCACTTTTTAAAAAGGGAGGGAGAGAGAAAACGGGGAATTACAGACCAGTTAGTCTAACGTCGGTAGTGGGGAAACTGCTAGAATCAGTTATTAAAGATGGGATAACAGCACATTTGGAAAGTGGTGAAATCATTGGACAAAGTCAGCATGGATTTATGAAAGGTAAATCATGTCTGACGAATCTTATAGAATTTTTCGAGGATGTAACTAGTAGAGTGGATAAGGGAGAACCAGTGGATGTGTTATATCTGGACTTTCAGAAGGCTTTCAACAAGGTCCCACATAAGAGATTAGTATGCAAACTTAAAGCACACAGTATTAGGGGTTCAGTATTGATGTGGATAGAGAACTGGCTGGCAGACAGGAAGCAAAGAGTAGGAGTAAACGGGTCCTTTTCAGGATGGCAGGCAGTGACTAGTGGGGTACCGCAAGGCTCAGTGCTGGGACCCCAGCTATTTACAATATATATTAATGATTTGGACGAGGGAATTGAATGCAACATCTCCAAGTTTACGGATGACACAAAGCTGGGGGGCAGTGTTAGCTGTGAGGAGGATGCTAGGAGGCTGCAAGGTGACTTGGATAGGTTGGGTGAGTGGGCAAATGCACGGCAGATGCAGTATAATGTGGATAAATGTGAGGTGAAGAACAGGAAAGTAGACTATTATCTGAATGGTGGCCGATTAGGAAAAGGGGAGATGCAACGAGACCTGGGTGCCATGGTACACAAGTCATTGAAAGTAGGCATGCAGGTGCAGCAGGCAGTGAAGAAAGCGAATGGTATGTTAGCATTCATAGCAAAAGGATTTGAGTATAGGAGCAGGGAGGTTCTACTGCAGTTGTACAGGGCCTAGGTGGGACCACACCTGGAGTATTACGTACAGTTTTGGTCTCCTAATCTGAGGAAAGACATTCTTGCCATAGAGGGAGTACAGAGAAGGTTCACCAGACTGATTCCTGGGATGGCAGGACTTTCATATGAAGAAAGACGGGATAGACTCAGCTAGAATTTAGAAGATTGAGGGGGGATCTTATAGAAACTTACAAAATTCTTAAGGGGTTGGACAGGCTAGATGCAGGAAGATTGTTCCCGATGTTGGGGAAGTCCAGAACAAGGGGTCACAGTTTAAGGATAAGGGGGAAGTCTTTTAGGATCGAGATGAGAAAGAAAATCTTCACACAGAGAGTGGTGAATCTGTGGAATTCTCTGCCACAGAAACTAGTTGAGGCCAGTTCATTGGCTATATTTAAGAGGCAGTTAGATGTGGCCCTTGTGGCTAAAGGGATCAGGGGATATGGAGAGAAGGCAGGTACGGGATACTGAGTTGGATGATCAGCCATGATCATATTGAATGGTGGTGCAGGCTCGAAGGGCTGAATGGCCTACTGCACCTATTTTCTATGTTTCTATGTTGTAGAGCAGAGGGATCTAAAAGTGCAGGTACATAGTGCCTTTAAAGCGGCATCACAGGTAGACAAAGTGGTCAAAAAAGCATCAGAGTATTGAGTATGGAAGTTGGATGTTTATCTTGCAGTTATACAAGATGTTGGTGAGGCTGCATTTAGAATATAGTGTTCAGTTCTGGGCACCATGTTATAGGAAAGATGCTGTCAAGTTGGAAAGGACACAGAGAAGATTTGAAGATTTACGAGGATGTTGCCAGGATTCAAAGGTCTGATCTATGGGGAGTAATTCATGCTGGGACTCTATTCCTTGGAGCGCAGAAGGATGAGGGGTGATCTTATAGAGGTGTATAAAATCATGAGAGGAATGAACACACAGTCTCTTGCCCAGAGTGGGGGAATCGAGAACCAGAGGACATAGGTTTAAGATGAAGGAGGAACGATTTAATAGGAATCTGAGGGGTAACTTTTTCACACCAAGGTTGATGGGTGTATGGAATAAGTTGCCAGAGGAGGTAATGAGGCAGGGACTGTCACAACGTTCAAGAAACAATTAGATAAGTACATGATGGGACAGTTTTGTGGGATATGTGCCAAACGCAGGCAGGTTGGACTGGTATAGATGGGACATGTTGGTCAGTATGGGCAAGTCGGGCCGAAGGGCTAGTTTCCATACTGTATGACTCCATGACTCTGACTGTAATGGGGCGACCAAAACTGAACTCAAAATAATACTTCAAATGTGGCCTAACAAATGTTTTATAAAGTTGCAGCATGACTTCCTGACTCTTACACTCAATGTGTTGAGCTATGAAGGGAAGCATACCATATGCCTTCTTTACCACTCCATCTACCTGTTTTGCCACTTGCAGAGGGCTGTGGACTTGGACCCCAAGATCTGTGTTGTTAAGAAACTTGCCAGTAACTGCATACTTTCTGCTTACATTCAACTGTCCAAAGTGTAACACCTCATAGTTGTCCAGGTTTAACTCCATAGGCATTTATCTGTCTATATCTAATTGATCAATATCCCCATGTAACAGGGGTTTGACAGTCTTCCTCACTATCCACATTTCTACCAATTCTGGTATTGCTGCTAATTTACTGACCAACCCATCTACATTCATGTCATAAACAACAGATATCCTAAGATAGATCCCCGTGGAAACTCTACTGGCCAAAGACCTCCAGACCTTCTTCTTCCGTATGGCATGCACAGCCTAAAGTTGTAGGGCAAATTGTTCTATCTTCTGTTTGTGCATGCCAGGTTGATTGCATTTGTCAGAGCAGGGCGGACCACGTGAAGGTTGCAATCTCCCACCCTAAGTAACACTCTTCCACTACTAGCCTCTGTCTTCTATGGTTAAGACAGTTCTGAATCCAAATGGCCAAGTCTAAGTGGATCCCATGCATCTTAATCTGGGTTAGACAAAATGCATTTTGATGCATGCATTATATCAGAAATTTGGAATCACCTCAGTGGAGCTAACTGTTTATTTAACATTACAAGAAATATTATCAAAATTATCGAATTGTAATTTACCTAGAAATGTTGTCACTAGTTATGGATAAAGGTAGTAATTTGGTTTACCATCAAATATAAGACCCCCTCCAAGTTGGACAGCATTTTGACTTGGAAATATATTGCCAGTCTGTGGGGAACTCTCAACAGAACATCCACTGGTTTAAGAATGAGACCTGCCACCACCTGCTTGAGGCCAATTAGTAACGGGCAGTAAATATTGCAATTGCCAACTCCGCCCAAATCCTGAAGGTGAATAGATAACTAAAAATACATTCACCACTGTGTCTCAATCCCCAGTGCCCCACAATTGTCACAGAAATCATTAAGAATCCTTCTTCCCACCCCCTCCTGACCCCTCCCCAGCTGTCCTTGCATCTCTTTTGGTCAACCAGACCGCATGAAATATTTCTGCTATTAGCCGGTTGCGTCCCTTCAGCTGCTTTTCTGGACACTTCAGATGTCAGTAGTGAGCAATGTTGAGTAGCTATGAACCATAGGGTCTGTCTTTAAATTGCAGATGGCTCTGATGTAACACGATGGTTGCGTTCCAGAGTAACCCTGTGTTATAGAAAATCATTTTATATAAACCATTCTGGCAATGGGTAAAATGGGGGTTGATCACGATAATAGCTTTAATAACTATTAGCACCTGTGCCTCGGAATATTAAGTCCCAGTTATTTCTTCCCTTCGCCAGGTTTCGCCGATAACGTCCCTATTGCACATACCTATCCATGCCCCATGTTCATCTGCCTTACCCATCAGGCCTCTCACATTGAAATTAATACAATTTAATCCACCAGTCCCTCTTCAATCCCTGCTATACTCCTGCTTACCCTGTTGACTATACTTGCTGTCAATGATTTCTGTACTGACTTCCAGCCTCACACCGATCTATGCTTTCAACTAGATTGGCTGGGGGACGAGATCCATTGCAGGAATAAAGCAGGTGAGAGGCTGGAGGTTGGCTGGGAAAAGGTTGCTAAGTCTTTCAGGGTTTGAAAGGGGATCCTTAATATCATTGGCGTTGTCGTGCAGCAAGCAACCTGGCTAAGGAAGGTAACCTTGAATGCAATGACTCACTCTTTGTTTTCTTCAGTGATTACTGTGTGAACATTTCAACTAATTTAGTTCTAATTTTATTGATGATAATGCTAACAACTAGTCTTGTTTACTGACAGGAACACCTAAGGAAATCCGAGAATCAGGTGTCAGAATTTACCCCACTTGCTCCCGCTCCGAGTTCCATCTACACAAGCAACATGCACAGGTCCCAGGAACAAAGGAAATCTCTCTCGACTCCAAATTCCAGAAAGATGACACATACATATTGGACAGAGGATGAATATTCTAACAATCTAACAGTGCTTGACTATTCTGGTAATCACTGCTCTTCCAATGCTCACTGTAAGTTTGATGGATCTGGGTTGGAAACAGCTGTGTAGCAGTGATAATTGTTGTTCAATACTGTGGTTTTGAGTTAAATAATTTTTATTTTGGGAAGACAAATACATTCAGATGCAAGATATATTTTAGATTTCATATTAAGTATACATTAATGTGACATTTTTATTCTACCTGGGTTGGTTAATCTTACAATATACACAGTCCGGCACTGTGTGGCTGGAACCGTGACATAATTTTATTGTCCAATCTTATTCCTTGTAACCTATTTTGTCAACCAGTTAGATCAAACTATATATGTAAAATGACCATTAACTTGTCAATGAGGTGGCATTCATGAAATAAAAGTATGCCATTGTTTACTGTGTTTATTAATATTTCTTTATATTCCAGCTTTAAGAAAGCTTACTTTGACATTCTTTGCAGTTTCCCAAGAAATCCAGTTATGTTCTTCACCTATTGTAACTGGTTCATGTAAACTTCAAGTGAAATAGTCAATAAATCAGGTCCCAGTTTTAGCATGTCCGGTGGTACAGGAACAAGGAGCTTTGTGACTTCAGCCACTGCTGCTGGAATTGTGCTGTTACCGTTGTAATCGTTGCACCTGTTTGCTGCTCGCTGATTGCGGAGGCAGCATTACATTAAAACTACATGTCATCACAGGCTTGATAATGGAATCATTCTTTTATCCGCTCTATGTTACTATCACTAAACTTGCCTCAGCTCCCTAAAATGGCCCTCAAAGCTGGAATTTATGTTTTTAGACCTTTTAACAGTTTAAAATAATCAGTCAATTTAAAATACTGATTTAATTTGAATCAGTCTGAAAAAGGATCCTGACCCGAAACGTCACCTATCCATATTCTCCAAGGATGCAGTCTGATATGCTGAATTACCCCAGCACTTTGGAAATCTGAATTTCCTTGTTTCTGCAATTTAAAATATCTGATTAGTTCACCACTAATTCACCTATTCTAGACTATTTGATTCGTTGTCCAAGTCAAGTGGAGTTTATTATCATGTTCACAAGTATATCTTGGTCCATGCCCAATTAAAATCTTGCTTGAAGCAGCACCACTCTGAAAACATACTTAAACATAAATAACAAAAAAAAAAAAATACTGCAAAAAAAGAAAGCATTTGCATAGAACGCAATTAGGAACAAAAATACAAGACCATGGTAGTGCAAGAGGCAGTGGATAGTGTATTGAGGTTGGAGCAGGAGTCTGCAGATTGGTTCAAGAATAATATTTTATTCAAGAATAAATTTAAAAAAAATAAAAAAAATAAAAAAATAATAGTTGAAGGAAATTAGCTGTTCCTGAACCTGGTCGTATCGCCGATTTCAGTCTTGTGTTCCGCCCGCCCAATGGTAGCAATGAGAAGAGGGTATGGCCAGGATACTGGGGATCCTTGATGATCGACTCTATCTTCGTGAGTCCACCACTCTCTGTAGCCTCGCATGTTCCTGTGCTAAACCATGATGCATCCAATCAGGATACTTAACACAGTACATCCCAACTTATATACTCAACACCCTGACTGATACCCTGGCTATATCCTCAATACCCTGACAAAAGCCTTCTTGACCACCCTATCTGCATGCGATACCACTTTCAAGGAACTTAGCATCTGCACGCCTAGATTCCTCTACACTACAGCACTCCCCAGGGCCCTACCATTCACTGTGTATCTTCCTGCAGTAGTTTGGCTTCTCAAAATGCAAAACTCATACTTATCTGCATTAAACTCCATTAACCATTCCTCAACCCACTTGCCCAACTGATCGATCCTGCTGTAAATTTTGATAACTATCTTCACTATCTACAATACCACCACTTTAGTGTCATCTGCACTTATTAATCATGCCTTGTGCACACTCTTCCAAATTGTTGATATAAACCACACACAGCAATGGGACCTGACACACACCACTAATCACAGGCCTCCAATGCAAAGAAAAACCTTCTTAATCCTTAATCCTTTCTCGCCAATGGAACACTATCAACCACCTCTTGAACTACAATGAACTTGATTTCTAATTGTGTATTTTACATTAATGCCTTGTTTTTTTGCACACAGTCTTTTCCATTCAACTGTCTTGTCTAATTTAGGTATAATTTATGTTTTGTATTTTCTCTGAGTCTATGGGCCTGTGATGCTGGTACCCATAACTGGCCGTACTTGTGCAGATGACAATAAACTGAACTTGACTGTGCAAAGATAAACTTTCCCCTCAGAACTCCTTTCAAGCTCCTTCCTCTCACCTTGAACCTCTGACCTCTTGTTCACCCTTTCCCCTGCGGTTTGATGGTACCCCAGCATTCGCAGCAGATGCTGATTCCCACCTGCCCTGTGCGCTCTCTCATTCAAACCAACAAACCACTCTCCCACACAGCACAGAGACCTTGTAGCCTGAACCCTGGAGATGGCATGGAGCGCACATACCTCCACAGTCCAGCAGCAGCAGCAGCATTATCACAGCGGATGAGAGACGTGGGATATCCATCCATGAGCCCTGGGAGCACAGGAATTGGGTCCTTTCCCAGGCTGGGAAATATCACAGCTCCTCCACGCTCCCACTGAAATGTTTCTGTTAGGTTCCACTTCTCCAGATTTTTTATACCAATTATTCAGCATAGTCGGTGAGGACTGGATCTGGTTGAGTTTGAAAACAAAATTAATTTAGTTATACAGCATGAAGCAGGCCCTTCAGCGGAACCCATCCATTCTGACCAAGGTAACTACCTGAGCTGGTCCAACCTGCCAGTGCCTGGCCCATACCTTTCTAAACCTTTCCTTTCCATGTAACTGTCCAAATTATTTAAAAATGTGGTTATACCAATTTCTGCCTCAACTACTTCACCTGCCAGCTCGTTCCATAGACTCACTACACTCTCTGCGTGACAAACTTACTCCTCAGGTTTCCCTTTAAATCTTTCCCCTCTTACCTTAAACTTATGCCCTCTAGTTTTATACTCCCCTACCCTGCGAAAAATATTATGATTATCCACCTTATGTACACCCCTCATGGTTTATAACCTTTTATAAGGTTACCCTTCAGTATTTTGTGAGGAATTAGTCTGCGGTTGTGGAATTCGTGCTACGTTTGGGCTCAAGGCCAAGCAGCGGTCCAGGTACGAACATTATCATCATCATCATCATTGTTGAAAACATCAACGGGCACGGTGCCTTACAATGCTGTGTTCGACAGTGATCGCAACTTCTACTGAAGTGTGGATGGCCGTTGGCTCGCTAGGAGCTCATCCGCCCTTTGACAGGTCTTGTTTTTTGTCCTGCTGGGGGTCTACAGCCCCCTCCTCACCTGGCAAACCAGGTGGGGGAGACGGTTTAGTCGCCGACTATCCGACCATGGAGCAGGTAGCACGGGATTACATGGTACCCATGGCGGTGAGAACTCCCCCCGAACTGGCCTGAAGGTAAGAACAGGTAAGGTGTTTTCTCTTTTCTCTTCAGACTCAATGCAGTCGGGTTACAGTCAGGGCATTGACGTGCTTTGCCTGCAGGATATGGGAAGTCACGGAGACATCCAAGGGCGATACCCTGTGGGAGGTGCAACCACCTGCAGCTCCTGACTGACCATCTGCAAGAGCTGAAACTGTCTGGTCGGCCTCAGGATCACCTGAGATGCAGAGAGCATCATGGATCAGAGTTACAGAGAGATGGTCACACCTAAGCAGCAGTGGTCAGGTCTGCGGCACCAGGCTTGACTGAGGTACTGCACAGGAACGGGCTCTTTGGCCCACAATGTTTATGCTGAACATGATGCCAAGTTAAATTGATCTCATCAACTCGTACATGATTCATATCCCTCTGCAAATTTTAAAATTGAATGCATATCCCTGCACTTTCATGTCCCTATCAAAAAGTTTAAACACCACTATTTGCCTCCACCACCAGCCCTGGCAGTGTGTTCCAGGCTGCCCCCACTCTCAGTGAGTCACAAAGTGATACAGCGTTAAAACAGGCCCTTAGTCCCAACTTGCCCACAACGACCAACATGTCCCAGCTACACGAGTCCCACCTGCCTGCGTTTGGCCCATATCCATCCATACCTGTCCTATCCCTGTATCTGTCTAACTGTTTCATAAACATTGCGATAGTCCCTGCCTCAACTACCTCCTCTGGCAGCTCATTTCATACATCCACCATCCTTTGTGTGAAAAAGTTACTCCTCAAATTACTATTAAATCTTTCCTCCACCTTAAACCCATGTCCAGGTTCTCTGGGCAAGTGACTCTGTGCGTCTACCCAATCTATTCCTCTCATGATTTTATACACTGCTATAAGATCACCCCTCATCCTCCTGCGCTCCAAGGAATAGAATCCCAGTCCCAAACTAAATCAGAAAGACAGTTCTCAAGCTAAAGCAAGCCAGCGCTCTGTCATGCACACAGCTACAGAGGACCTCTAGTGGCGGTGAAGATAAGTGAATAAGTCTGAAGAAGGATCCTGATCCAAAACATCACTTATCCAGTCTGAAGAAGGGTCTCAATCCGAAATGTCATCTATCCATGTTCTTCAGAGATGGTTCCTGACCCGCTGAGTTACTTCAGCACTTTGTGTCTTTTTTGTAAACCAGCATCTGCAGTTCTTTGTTTCTACATCCAAGATAAGTGCTTCCCTTTTATGATCCTCAACCCCACACAAACATGGTTCTGAAGTAGTGAATGCAATGGAAAATCATTTTTCATTGGCACAGGCAAACATTTGCTAGCATGTGACAAATTGCAATATGAATCAGTTTAGTTTATTGTCACATGTACCGAGGAACAATGAAAAGCTTTTCTTGCGTGGTATCCAGTCAGTGGAAAGACAATATATAATTAGAATCGAACCACTTACAGTGTATACATGATAAGGGAATAATGTTTAGTGCAAGGTAAAGCCAGTAAAATCAAAGCAAGTCCGATCAAATATAGTCAGAGGGTCACCAAAGAGGTAGATAGTAGTTCAGCACTGCTCTCTGGTTGTGGTAGGATGATTCAGTTGCCTGAACAGCTGGGAAGAAATAGTCCCTGAATCTGGAGGAATCTGGTGCGTTTTCACACTTCTATACCTTTTGCCGGATGGGTGAGGGGAGAAGAGAGAGTGGCCGAGGTGCAACTCATCCTTGATTATGCTGCTGGCCTGGCCGAGGCTGCGCGAGGAATACATGGAGTCAATGGAAGGGAAGCTGGTTTGTGTGATGGTCTGGGCTGCATCCACAATTCGCTGCAATTTCTTGCGGTCTGGGTTGGAGCTGCTCCCAAACCAAGCTGTGATGCATCCTGATAAAATGCTTTCTATGGCGCATCTATAGAAGTTGGTGAGAGTTGTAAGGGATATGCCAAACTTACTAAGCCTTCTTATGCACCTGTCCCACTTAGGCGATTTTTTCGGCGACTGCCGGTGACTGTCAGTCGTAGCAGGTCGCCGAAAAACCGGTGACTGGACCCCCCTACGACAATGTTTACGACAATGTCTATAACAACCTACCACCTAGTCGACGTCAATCTCCGGCAAGCTACCCATTAGGACGTCCACCTACGACCACGTCCACCTACGACAACCTACATCCACCCGTGACAAGGTAAGACAATTCAGTCGGCGGTACCTATTGCCGGTTGACGTAGGTAGGCGCCAATGGAATTCACCGAAGTCCACACCGGCGACAACCTACGTCATCTTGGCGACAACCTACGTCATCCTGGCGACAGCACCTACGTCAGGCTACGATCGTTGGTGTCAAGCCCACGGGCGCCGACTGTTGCCGAAAGGTTTTGAACATTTCAAAATCCAGTGGCGGCCAGATAAAAGGTACGACTCGTTGGGCGACTGAGGAGACCATTCAGGTGACACTCCGGCGACCATGTAGCGACAGCCTAGTCACCTGTAGCCGCCTAAAAAATCGCCTAAGTGGGACAGGCCATTAAGGAAATAGAGGCATTGGTGTAGGAGTTGTGAAACACTCAGATTGACTTCATCGCCACACAGTCTTCCACACACTTGCTGATGAAATCTGTCAAGGCAGTGGTGTACTCATTCACGTTGGCCATGGAATCCCAGAATGTGGACCAGTCCACTGACTCAAAGCTGTCGCGCAAGATGTCATCCTTGTCCGTTGTCAAACCAATTGCCGACCTATCAGACAACTGTAAACACTGATGACTCCATCTTAATTGGCATGACTAGTTCCTGGTACAAATTATTTTCGGTACATTTGCCCCCTCCCTCCTTGTTATTCTGCATCTCATCAACTCTGAGCCAAAGCTGCAAAAGTATTTGCCTTGAACCACACCAAGGTCTAACAACTCCAAATACAACAAGTGTAACATTTGTAGAAATCCTTGAGTTTAAAAAAAAATTTACTTTCAGGAATTGATTTTATGTTTTTATTATATCGCCTGCTCTTTACTATTTTATGGTTTAGAGATAGAATAGATCTGACCAGGAACTAACCAGAGAGCAGGCTTCTCCTACCAACAGAATGCTGAAAGCAACACTGAAACACCAAAATGTACACATATCATAAAACATTCATCAGGCAGCCACTTCACCTGCACCAACAGCATACTACCAGGCGATGGCTGTATTACATTGCTGCTGTCAGCTACTGCTCACTGAAACTCCTTGCCTTTGAGCCCTATTTTATCCACTCAAGCTGAATTGCCTGACTTCAATTGACAGATGCTAGCTGAATAAGCTGTTCCTAATTTCAATAAAGGACCACTGCCAAGATTACTTGTTTATCACCCCCATCTGAAAATTAGCATTGGTGTAGTATTTAGATGCATGGCCCCTTCTGCCCCATTATGCTGGTTCGTAAGAAGGAACTGCAGATACTGGCTTAAACCGAAGAGAGAAACAAAAAGCTGGAGTAACTCAGTGGGACAGGCAACATCTCTGGAGAGAAAGAATGGGTGACGTTTTGGGTCGAGATCCTTCTTCAGACTGGTTAGGGATAAGGGAAACGAGAGATATAGATGGTGATGTGGAAAGATAAAGAACAATGAATGAAAGATATGCAAAAACATCACCCATTCCTTCTCTCCAGAGATGCTGCCTGGCCCTCTGAGTTACTCCTGCTTTTTGTGTCCATGCTAGTTTGTAGATTGTTGTATGTCGTCAGTGATTTTACATTATCTACTAATTAGCATAAATCCTTGGTGTAACTTTGATGTTTCTGAGCTGGGAGTTTGGAGAGGAGTCATGTACTCTGCTACATGACACCCACAGTCTGACACTATTGTTATCCTGTGTGCTACGATATTTGTGAGTCGCAAGGTCTTTGCATGGACTTTAACAAAACCTTTGCAAAGGCTATATAGTAGGTTAGTCTGGAAAGTTAAATCACATGGAATCAAAGAGGAGCTAGCCAATTGGATTCAAAATTGGCTTGGAGTCAATGAGTAGAGGGGTGGCAGCGAAAACACGGGTAGGTGGGACTAGCGTAAATGGGACATGTTGCTCGGCATGGGCAAGTTGGGCCGAAAGGCCTGTTTCCAGACTGTATGACTCTCTCCTCTAATTTAACAGATCCCTCGGTGACTCCAATGAGTAGCAGGATTTTAAATTGTTCTGTTGCAAGACAACAGGCCGCCTCTCTACCTCGTAGCACTCAGTTTTTCCGGTGCAGTACTAATTAAAGTACAAGATCACTATGAAATGTCTCCATTTGTGAATATTCCATCCCGATCTTAGGTTCTTTAATTTGACCAGCTCTCATTCATCGCTCGTTCAGCAAACCACCTCTACCCGAGCAATCCTATTTTCGCTCCGTCTGCAGTTTCATCGGGGGATGAGTTACAACCATATAACCATATAACAATTACAGCACGGAAACAGGCCATCTTGACGCTTCTAGTCCGTGCCGAACACACACACGTTGATGTACCACGATGTAAATGTTGGGCAATTACGCACCGCCTTTCGGGCATTTCCGCGACTAGCCCTTGGTGTGCCGTATCCAACAGCTTCCGCTGTTTCTCTGGCGAGAGTCTACAACTGCCGAGTCCCAGCCTCTTGGCACCGCTTAAGGTTTTAATATGATTTTAAACGTTTTGTCCTATGTCATTCTGAAGTCTTGACAACAACCCTCTCATCAATTAGGTAGGGCGAGATGAAACATTTAATAGGAATCTTTTTTACTCGGATGGTGGTTGGTGAATGGAATCAGCTGCCAGAAGAAGTAGTTTAGGCAGGTATTAAACATTTAAAATATGCTTGGACAGACATATAGCTGGGAGAGGTTGAGAGGGATATGGACCAAATGCGGGTAGGTGAAGCATGTGGGGGTATTTTCATTTGCATGGATAATCAAAGGGCATGTTTCCATGCAATATCACTACACTGGAGATGCAGCCTCACCAAGGACGGGAATTTCGAAAATTATAAGGAAGATGAGGTTATAATCAGTTTATACCGAGAGATCACTTACTGGGGAAGCATGATGAGAAAATGGCCAACATAGAATGTTCAGAAAGTAATAAAAAGATGTGTCAAAGTATTTAGCTTTCACAGCACAGCGTAATTAAAATAGCTAAAACTATTACAGCTGTTGTTTGTCACTGTTTAGCAGACAAGTCTCACAAAGGTTAACAAACGACCTCTTTTAACAAGTAGACCCCATCAATTCTTCCCAACAGGAATATTGACATTCTGGGATCTATTTGTAAGATATATGGGGGAGAGATTTTAAAAACAACAAGAAACGTAAGGTTAAAGTTAACTCTGGGGAAAGACAAAGATGAAAGGTTACGGATATATTTATCAATGATGATTTATTTCAACTCCATAAGTAACCATTGTGTCATCTATCTATCTATCTTTCTATCTATCTATCTATCTATCTATCTATCTATCTATCTATCTATCTATCTATCTATCTATCTATCTATCTATCTATCTATCTATCTCTGATCTTGTGCTCTTCCGGTTTGCGCTTTTTTTCTACTTGCGCAAAAACGGTGCGCGATAATGCTTCAATTTTTCGCCAGCTTACTCACTGTTCTCCTGTGCTGCGAGTGCAACCAGTTTCGTTCCGATCGGTGGTATATTGTAAAATTTAGCAAGGTTTAAAAATCGCACGTCCGCAGATCGATCTACTCTCCTGCCAGTCAGTGCCGCTTGGATTGGTCTCTTCTCCTGTCATCCCCCGGGACGGTCCGCCCCTTCCTGCACCATCGCGTCTTTACTGGAGCTGAGGGAGGCCGGTGGAGATCTCCAACCGGACACAATTTTCGGAGGGACCGGAAGCGCGCGGCGATGTTGCCAAACGGAAAACGGTGAATCTGATCCCGACAGAGGAAATCGCAACGCCCCGCAGCTCCAGCCATTTCCCCTCTGGTCCCCCTCGCTGGCTTCTGCCCCCTCCCCCGCGATACCCCCCTCTCCCCCATGGCTCTTCCCCGCCTTTTCTCCGAGCTCTCCCCTCCCCACCCCACCACCCCGCCCACACGCTGACATGGCCGTGGCTGCTGGTGCTTCCGGGCTGATCTGAGGCCTGGCTCTGAGGGCGCCGACGGCTGATGCTCCTCCGGGGCACGCAAGAAGGGAGAGGAGCGGCAACCTCGAGATCCTGGAGAGGGAGAGTGGGGGTGGGGAGGGGATAGAGGGAGAGGAGAGGAGTAGGGAGGGGAGAGGAGTTACGGAGGGAGGGAGTGACTGAGGGTAGGGGAAAGGAGAGTGAGAGAGAGGTGAGGGAGGGATTGGGAAGGGGAGGAGGAGAGGGGAAAAAAAGAGGGAGGGTGAAGAGGAGGGGGAGAGAGTGCTAGGGATGAGGGGAAATGAGCTGCGCCTGTGCAGTTGGGGGCTATGGATGAGTGGTGAAATATTGCTTTGGTGGACCAAGCCTCCTGTGTGACAGGGTCCCAACAGGTCCCACTTCGTCTAGTAAGGATATAAAAGTCCTGTAGGCACCATGAATTGTTCAAAATTGTTTTGGTTTTCTTAAACTTTGATGATGCGCATGGTTGAGGCCTTCAATAAACCAACGTTCGATAGACTCATCACTGATTTAAGAGCTGTTTTATTTTGTGTCTGTGCCAATCTGATTAAATTCAGATGTAGGTTACAGGATGGGACAAAATGGCATAACATTTCCTCTTACAGTGTGGAATAAAATGTTAATGTTTTTAAACTTTCACGTGACATGAAAGAAATTCTGAAATTCTATTTATATTTCATTTTTCATTGCATTTAATATCTCATATTTGTGTCTTTTGTGAGAATGCAAATGTTATTTACCTAATCTACTAACTTCTTGGATAAAAATTGCAAATTGGACAGATGGGCAAAGGTCCGTTTTTATAAATCATGAAAGAAATAGCTGCAATATGAACAATGTACTGGAAAATTTATATCAGGGCACAGAAAGTAAGGTTTTAAACATTTCAGAAGTAGGCTATATGCAAAACTTGAGCCTTCTTTACTCTTCATTAAAATCAAAACTGATAAGACAAATATATCATAATGCTCAGTGTAGCTCATGTCCTAGAAATCCCCAAGGGTGCCAGAAGGCAAGGAGCAGCCCCTTTAGATATTCGAACGGAGGCTGCAACCTCACACTCCATATATACATGGAACATGGACTCATCCAGCCCACAAAAGTGACAGGCGGCTGGCGAGTCTGTGAACCGGCAGGGAAACAGGTTGCATGGGATTCCTCATTGTCATACTCTCCTCCCCAGGTCGCCGATGTAAAGGGGGAGAACCCCTGCATAGAGGGACCCCTCCTAGGAGCTCTCTCGCTACCGAATGGCAACACCGCCCGCCACTTTGTGCCTGTTAGAGGGTGAGAAAGTGTAGGGTAAGGAGGAGACGTCCATACAGGAGACGCCTGTAAGGAAGAATGGATCGATCGGGCTTAAATTCATTGGAATTTAGAAGGATGAGAGGGAATTTTACAGAAACATAAAATTCTTAAGGGATTGGACAGGCCAGGAAAAATGTTTCCCATGTTTGGGGAGTCCAGAACCAGGGGTCACAGTTTAAGAATAATGGGCAGGCCATTTAGGACTGAGATGAGGAAAAATGTTTTCACCCAGAGTTGTGAATCTGTGGAATTCTCTATCACAGAAGGCAGTGGAGGCCAATTCATTGGATGTATTCAAGAGAGAGTTAGATATAGTTCCTAGGGCTAACAGAATCAAGGGATATGGGGAAAAAGCAGGAACAAGATACTGATTCCGGATCATCAGCCATGATAATATTGAATGGCTCGAAGGGCCGAATGGTCTAATCCTGCACCTACTTTCTATGTTTCTGACTAGAAAAATTGAGGCATTGGTCAAGAATAAAAAGGATGGATGGGACAGGTGTAGGCAGCTGGGATCGAATGTATCCTTGGAGGAGTTTCGGGAACCAAGGAGCAAACTAAAAAAGGAAACCAGAAGGGAAAAAATGGACCAGGAGATAACTCTGGCAGATACCATTAATGACAATCCCAAGAGATTTTATCATAGAAACATAGAAACATAGAAATTAGGTGCAGGAGTAGGCCATTCGGCCCTTCGAGCCTGCACCGCCATTCAATATGATCATGGCTGATCATCCAACTCAGTATCCCGTACCTGCCTTCTCTCCATACCCTCTGATCCCCTTAGCCACAAGGGCCACATCTAACTCCCTCTTAAATATAGCCAATGAACTGGCCTCGACTACCCTCTGTGGCAGGGAGTTCCAGAGATTCACCACTCTCTGTGTGAAAAAAGTTCTTCTCATCTCGGTTTTAAAGGATTTCCCCCTTATCCTTAAGCTGTGACCCCTTGTCCTGGACTTCCCCAACATCGGGAGCAATCTTCCTGCATCTAGCCTGTCCAACCCCTTAAGAATTTTGTAAGTTTCTATAAGATCCCCTCTCAATCTCCTAAATTCTAGAGAGTATAAACCAAGTCTATCCAGTCTTTCTTCATAAGACAGTCCTGACATCCCAGGAATCAGTCTGGTGAACCTTCTCTGCACTCCCTCTATGGCAATAATGTCCTTCCTCAGATTTGGAGACCAAAACTGTACGCAATACTCCAGGTGTGGTCTCACCAAGACCCTGTGCAACTGCAGTAGAACCTCCCTGCTCCTATACTCAAATCCTTTTGCTATGAAAGCTAACATACCATTCGCTTTCTTCACTGCCTGCTGCACCTGCATGCCCACTTTCAATGACTGGTGTACCATGACACCCAGGTCTTGCTGCATCTCCCCTTTTCCTAGTCGGCCACCATTTAGATATATTATCAATACATAAGGGGGAAAAGGGTAACTAGAGAGAGAGTGGGATTCCTTGGGAATCAAAGCGGTCAACTCTGTGTAGAGCCAGAGAGATGGGCAAGGTCTTCAAATGAGTATTTCCCCTCTGTATTTACCGAGGAGAAAGACAGGAGAACAGTGGAACTTGGGGCAGTCAATGGAAGTGTCTTAAGAGCAGTCAGTGTTATGGTTGAGGAGGTGCTGAAGGTACTATCATGCATGAAGGTAGACAAATCTCCATATATCCGAGGACATTGTGGGAAACTAGAGAGGAAATTGTGGGAACCCTGGTTCAAATGTCCGAGTTGTCTTTAAACGCAGGAGAGGTGGGGGGTGGCAAATGTTGTGCCTCTATACAAGATGGGCTGTAGGTAAAATACTGGGAACTATAGGTCAGTGAGCTTAACATCTGCAGTTGGAAAGTCACAAGAGAGTATTCTCAGGGATATGATATACATGTGTTTAGATGGATAAGGGGTGATTAGGGATAGACGGCATGGTTTGTACATGGGAGGTCGTGTCTCACAAATCAGATTTTTTTTGAAAGCCATGACCAAAAAGGTTCATGAGTGAAGAGCTGTAGATGTTGTATATATTTATTTCAGCAAAGCATTCGACAAGGTTCTACATGGTAGGCTGCTCTGGAAGGTTAGATCGCATGTGATCCAAGGAGAGATAGCTGAATGGGCTGAAAATGGCTTCATGGAAAGAAGCAGAGGGTGATGGTGGTAGGTTGCTTTTCGGACTGAAGGCCTGTGACAAGTGGTGTGCCGAAGGATCTAGGAGTGCAGGTGCATGGTTCCTTGAAGGTGGAGTCGCAGGTAGATAGTGTGGTCAAAAAGACTTTTGGCACTTTGGCCTTCATCAGTCAGCGTATTGAGTATTCAGTCTAAAGAATGGTCTTGACCTGAAACATCAACTATTCCTTTTCTCCAGAGATGCTGTTTGACCCGCTGTGTTACTCCAGATTTTTGTGTCTATTGAGTATAGAAGTTGGTAGGTCATGTTGCAGTTTATATAAGATGTTGGTGCGGCCGCATTTAGAGTACTATGTTCAGTTCTGGGCACCATATTATAGAAATGATGTTGTCAAGCTGAAAAGGGTACAGAGAAGATTTTCGAGGATATTGCCAGGACTAGAGGGTCTGGGCTACAGGGAGAGGTTGAGTTGGCTTAGACTCTATTCCTTGGAGTGCAGGAGGATGAGGGGTGATCTTATAAGGGTGTAGAAAATCATGAGAGGAATAGATCGGGTAGATGCACACTCTTGCCCAGAGTAGGTGAATCGAAGACCAAAGGACATAGGTTTAAGATGAAGGGGAAAAGATTTAATAGGACTGAGGGGCAACTGTTTCACACAAAGGGTGGTGGGTGTATAGAACAAACTGCTAGAGGAGATAGTTGAGGCAGGGACTATTCATGTCCCAACTGTTTAAGAAACAGTTTGACAGGTACATGGATTGGACAGGTTGGGAGGGATATGCGTCAAACGCAGGCAGGTGGGACTAGTGTAGCTGGGACTTGTTGGCCGGTGTGGGCAAATTCTCTCTTGGAGCTGCCGTTGACAAAGCTGAAGCCGACAAGCTGCAAATTGCATTTAAGTTATATTCACAGAAGAGTGATCACTGCAACCAATTAATTGACCGCAGCAACGTAGGTGTCTGAATATGTTTAGTTTAGTTTAGAGAAACATCATGGAGCCAGGCCCTTCGACCCAACGAATCCACGGCCCATCGATCACCTGTTCACACGAGCTTGCATTCGTTTAGACATACAGCATTGAAGCAGGCACTTCAGCTCAATATATCCATGCCTACCATCAATTACCTGTTCACACTAGTTTGCCTTCCATCACAATCTTTGCCTTCCATCACAGTGAGAAAGAGATTCACTGTGATGGATGTTTGTGTAAATTGTGTGGTTTGTGTGTCTTGGTTCTTTTCTTGTTGTATGACTGCAGAAACCAAATTTCATTTGAACTTCTTTTGAGGATCAAATGACAATAAATTTGTAACTTTGTATTGTATTGTATTGTATTGTATTGTATAGTTTAGTTTACTTTAGTTTAGAGATGCAGGTGGAAACAGCCCACCTAGTCGTAGCCGGCCATCAATCACCCCTTCACACTAGTTTCATGTTATCCCACTTTTTCATCCACCCCCTGGACACATTTGGTGGCAATTTTGCTGAGGACAATTAGCCTATAAACCTGCACATCTTTTGAGTGAGCGAGGAACAGAGCACCTGGAGATAACCCACATGGTCACAGGGAGAATGTACAAACTCCGTACAGACAGTACCCATGGTCAGGATCGAGCCCGGGTCTCTGGCGCTGTTAGGCAACAGCTGCGAAACTGTGCCGTCACTCTTGTAAAGATTCCGTTCTCTCTCCCCGCCTCGATACAGACTGAAAGTCAGGCAGACTTTCACCAACAGCATGCGCATCACGGCCTGGTTCGGACACCCAGGAACGAAGGAGATTGCCCAGTCCATCAGGGCACTGACCTCCCCACCATCGAGGGGATCGACAAGAGGCGCTGGCAGAAAAGGTAAGCCCCTGAGAGAAAACTCCTGGGAGGACACCCCACCTTCTGAAGGAGTATCCCATCAAATAAGAGAAGGTCCCGCCTTACCTGGGATTAGTCAACCCAATGAGAAAACACCTTGCATCCTGATGGATCAGTCAGCCCAATGAACGAAGGAGGGAGATGGCAACTCCGCTCAGTCCATCTCAACGTAACTCATCTCTCTCTTGCTAAACACTTTAACTCCTCCTCCCATTCCCACACTGAATTTTCTGTCCTCGGCCTCCGCAACTGTCAGAGTGAGGACAAACACAAATTGGAGGAACAGAACCTCATATTTCGCTTGGGCAGCTTACTACCCAGTGGTATGAACATTGATTTCTCTTACTTCAAGTAACCCTTGCTTTCCCTCTCTCTCCATCCCTCCCCCATCCTAGTTCTCCGACCAGTCTTAATATCCCTGATTCAATCTTATCTTTGTATTCCTTGGTGTCACTTGCTCTCAGCCAACAATGATCTATTTTACATTTTCCTTGATGTCTCTTTTTTGTACCTTACCCTTCCTAATCTTTGACCCAATCTTCTGAAAGAATGGATCTACTGGGCTTGTATTCACTGGAATTTAGAAATATGAGAGGCAATTTTATGGAAACATATATGATTATTAAGGGATTGGACAAGCTACAGTGCCCTCCATAATGTTTGGGACAACGACCCATTATTTATTTGCCTCTGAACTCCACAATTTTAGATTTGTAATGGAAAAAAACACGTGGTTAAAGTGCACATTGTCAGATTTTATTAAAGGGTATTTTTATACATTTTGGTTTCACCATGTAGAAATTACAGCTGTGTTTGTACATAGAACCCCATTTCAGGGCACAATTATGTTTGGGATACATATCATCACAGGTGTTTGTAATTGCTCAGGTGTGTTTAATTGCCTCCTTAATGCAGGTATTAGAGAGCTCTCAGCACCTAGTCTTTCCTCCACCTTTGGAATCTTTTATTGCTGTTTATCAACATGAGGACCAAAGTTGTGCCAATGAAAGTCAAAGAGAAACAAGAATAAAACAGTTAGAGACATCAGCCAAACCTTAGGTTTACCAAAATCAACTGTTTGGAACATCATTAAGAAGAAAGAGAGCACTGGTGAGCTTACTAATCGCAAAGGGACTGGCAGGCCAAGGAAGACCTCCACAGCTGATGACAGGAGGATTCTCTCTATAATAAAGAAAAATCCCCAAACACCTGTCCGAAAGGTCAGAAACACTCTTTATGAGTCATGTGTGGATTTGTCAATGACCACTGTCTGCAGAAGACCATGAATAGAAATACAGAGGCTACATTGCAAGATGCAAACCTCTGGTTAGCTGCAAAAATAGGATGGCCAGGATACACTTTGCCAAGAAGTACTTAAAAGAGCAACCACTGTGCTGGAAAAAGGTCTTGTGGACAGATGAAACGAAGATTAATTAAAATCAGAGTGATGGCAAGAGCAAAGTATAGAGGAGAGAAGGAACTGCCCAAGATCCAAAGCATACCACCTCATCTGTGAAACACGGTGGTGGAGGTGTTATGGCCTGGGCATGTATGGCTGCTGAAAGTACTGGCTCACTTATCTACATTGATGATACCACTGCTGATGGTAGTAGCATAATGAATTCTGAAGTGTATAGACACATCCTATCTACTCAAGTTCAAACAAATGCCTCAAAACACATTGGCTTGTGGTTCATTCTACAGCAAGACAATGATCCCAAACATACTGCTAAAGCAACAAAGGAGTTTTTCAAAGCAAAAAAAAAAGGTAAATTCTTGAGTGGCCAAGTCAATCACCCAATCTGAACCCAATTCAGCATGCCTTTTATATGCTGGAGAGAAAACTGGTGACTAGCCCCCAAAACAAGCATAAGCTAAAGATGGCTGCAATACAGGCCTGGCAGAGCCTCACCAGAGACAACACCCAGCAACTGGTGATGTCCATGAATCGCAGACTTCAAGCAGTCATTAGACAATAGACAATAGGTGCAGGAGTAGGCCATTCGGCCCTTCAAGCCAGCACCGCCATTCAATGTGATCATGGCTGATCATCCACACTCAGTACCCCGTTCCTGCCTTCTCGCCGTATCCCCTGACTCCGCTATCTTTAAGAGCTAAATCTAACTCTCTCTTGAAAGCATCCAGAGAACTGGCCTCCAACACCTTCTGAGGCAGAGAATTCCACAGACTCACACCTCTTTGTGTGAAAAAGTGTTTTCTCATCTCCGTTCTAAATGGCTTGCTGCTTATTCTTAAACTGTGGCCCCTGGTTCTGGACTCCCACAACATCGGGAACATGTTTTCTGCCTCTAGCGTGTTCAAACCCTGAATACCATTTATCTGCATCTACTCTGACCAATCCTCTAAAAATGTTATAGGTTTCAATAAGATTCCCTCTCATCCTAAATTCCAGAATATACAAGCCCAGCCGCTCCATTCTATCAACATTTGACAATCCCGACATCCCGGGAATTAACCTGGTGAACTCCCTCAATAACAAGATGTCCTTCCTCAAATTTGGAGACCAAAACTGCACACAATACTCCAGGTGTGGTCTCACTAGGGCCCTGTACAACTGCGGAAGGACCTATTTGCTCCTATAATTAACTCCTCTTGTTATGAAGGCCAACATGCCATTCGCTTTCTTCACTGCCTGCTGTACCTGCATGCTTACTTTCATTGACTGATGAACATGGACCCCCAGATCCCGTTGTATTTCCCCTTTTCCCAATTTGACACCCATGTGCGAATCTGTGGAATTCTCTGCCACAGAAGGCCGAGGAGGCCAATTCACTGGATGTTTTTAAGAGATAGTTAGATTTAGCGTAGGGTTTATGGAATCAAGGGATATGGGGAGAAAGAAGGAACGGGGCACTGATTTTTGATGATCAGCCATGACCATATTGAATGGCTGTGCTGGCTCGAAGGGCCGAATGGCCAACTCCTGCACCTATTGTCTTTTGCCTCGGCACGGTTGCCAGAATAATCAAGGACCAGTCTCACCCTCTCTTCTCCCCTCTCCCATCATGCATGAGGTACAGAAGTGTGAAAAAGGCCCTTCTCTCGAGATGCTGCCCATCCCGCTGAGTTAAGGGCCTGCCCCACTTGGGCGACATTTAGGCGACTGCGGACCGTCAGTGACCGATGTCCGTGAAACCGTCAAGTTGCACAACATACACAGACGTATGCTGTCATGCGGGTGACACCCAGTTAGGGTTGAGGTTGTAAAATATTCTTCCTTCAATGCATGGATTTTAATCATGAATATATTAAATTTAATACAATAAAATCAATTGTGCAAATGAAAAGATGTCTGAGTCGTTCCGTTTTATTTATAGATGTATTGGTCCGCTTGCAGATCCAATCACCAGGGATGGATTCAGTGAGTGTAGACTGAACTCCCCTCTCCCCTCTGCCCCCCTCCTGCCCCCATCCCTTCTTCTACACTTCCTCCTACCCTTCTCCCCTCACTTCTTACCTTCCCCATCTCCACTGCCCCCCCTACCCTTCCCCCCTCTTCTTCTCTTCTCCCCGCTCCACACTTCTCCCCCTTATCCATTACCCCCTTCTCTCACATCCCCTTTTCCCCCTCTCCCTCCCTTCTCCCATTCTCCACCCCCCCCCCACTCTCCCCAACGCTCCCTCATTTGTGGACCCAGCCTGCGACCAGCGATCCCCCGCACACTATCCCACACACGCTAGGGACAATTTATACAAACCTGTGCGCCTTTGGAGTGCGGGAGGAAGTCTAACCCTAACCCCAGCCATAGCCCTAGGCCTAACCCTAACCCCAGCCCTAGCCCCAGCCCTAACCATCACCCTAACTCTAGGTTGATAGGCTTGGTATAAGTATAAATTGTGTGTGTGGGATAGTGTGCGGGGAATCGCTGTTCGGTGCGGACTCGGTGGGCCGAAGGGCACTGTATCTCTGAACTAAATGTGACACAGGGGCCCCAGGGGTTGGACTCGAACCCCCAATATTCTGCCTGCACCTCATGGGAACTAAACTGTTGGCCACGAGTTGTCCCAGAGGCAGATCTCTCTTCCAATGGTCTCTCCAAACCCTCAGAGGCAGCGGGTTTTCAACTGGGAACAGGCAATGTTGTCAATGTACCAGTGCCACCCACCTGCTCCGGCCACTGTCTAAATACCCACCACCCATTTTGAAGCAAGGCGAGGGGGCGGTGTGGGGGGGTGGGGGGGGGGGGGGGGGAAGGTGGGGTTGTTGTTCCCAAAGTCTGCATTTATCGCATAGTCAATGTTACTAAAACAGATGATGTGGCCTTTGTGCAGTACAATTAGTGTGATCTAGCTGTCACAGGCTGGGTCCACAAATGGGGGGGGGGGGGGGGGGGGCATCGGGGAAAGTGGGGGGGGGGCGGTGGAGAATGGGAGAACGGAGGGAGAAGAGGAGAAGGGGATGTGAGTGGATTTTGGATTAGGGGGAGAAGTGGCGCGAGGAGAAGGGAGGAAGAGGGGGGGGGAGAGTGGAGGGGGAGAAGGGGGGGGGGGGGAGTGGTGAAGGAGGGATGGGGGCGGGGAAGAGGGGAGAGGGGAGTTCAGTCTACACTCACTGAATCCATCCCTGTGAAAAGAGACGGTGATCGGATCTGGAAGCGGACCAATACATCTATAACTAAAACGGAACAAATTGATTTTGTTGTATTAATTTTAATATATGAATGTTTAAAATGCATGCATTGAAGGAAGAATATTTAAAATCCCATCTGTGGTCCCTAAAGGGCCTGTCCCACTTTTGTGTCATTTTCACGTCACGCAGATGACCCTGGGAGGGTGGGGGGGGGGGGGGGCACGCGACCGCGCGTCACTGCCTACGTCACCACGCAACATGCGCGCGTAATGCGCACCATGCACACATCGTGACGCGTAAATGATGCCGAGTAAATTACGCGCAATTGACGCCCAAGTGGGACAGGCCCTTTACCCTAATCGGGCGTCACCCACGGGACAGCAAACGTCAGCGTGTGACAGGGCGCACGACATGCTGAGACACCCAAATGTCGCCCCAGGATTTTGAACATTCCAAAATCCTGGGGCGACAGGGAAGCACCGGGCGTCACTGCATGCATCACCACGCGTCATGACGCGCCAACCTATTTTAAGTTGTCGCGTAAATGACGCTCAACTGTCGCCCAAGTGGGACAGGCCCTTTACTCCAGCATTTTGCGTCTGTTGCCAACGAATGAAGGCTCCGCCTGGTGATGGCTCAGCCCGGCCAATGAGAGAGGATGCCCCGCTCTTTGAGGGGCCATTCCGCTCCCTGACCAATCAGAGCGCGCTGCCGACCCTCCTTTGTGGATGTACCCGCCCACCCTTGTGTTGCTGGGCGCCTGCGCGCTCCCCCCTCCCCGCCCCCGCCCATCCTGATGCTCGCGCAGGGCCGTCAACCGCCGCTGCCAGCGCGCCACATTCAACCGTCGCCGCTCCGGCCGGATGTGGGGCGAGCGATCCGAGCCACAGATGGGTGAACAGCGACATAGCCCGGCTACCTAACCCACAGCTGGAAGCATCCGAGGAAAAAAAAAGAGAAGCCTCTCCCCTCCCTCCCCAAGAAAAACAGCCCCCCCTCTCCCGTCCCCCCCCCCCCCTGCTCCCCCTCTACCATATCTCTTCCCCCCCCCTTCTCCCTCTTGCTCCCTCTCCTCTTCCCCCCCTCTCCTCCCTCTTCCCTCCCCCCCCCCCCCCTCTCCTCCCCTCTCCCCTAATTCTCACCCCCCACCCCTGGGGTGTCCATATGCTTTCCTCCGTTCCCCGTGGGACTCTTATTCACCCTCCCTGCGGTCCTGATGCTTCAACCATTAATCTTGTACGGTAATTGTTGGTTCTTTTCCAGATTGGGACAAAATATATTTGCACAGGATCATGATTGCAGAATGACCAGTGACTGCAGTAAAACATCTATTCTCCAAGGTATGAAACAAGCCCATAATTTGTGACATTGATCATTTGATGGTGGCCTACTGGAATCGAGATTCCAATTGGATTTGATTTGATGGTGCATTAAACTTTGGTGCTTTAGAGATGTAACCTTTTAGTTGCCAGTTGTAGAAATCGACTTATTTGTGTTAGTTTATGCTCTTTAATTGTATTTCAAACACGGTGCTGTGTATATGTGTCACTTTTGTTGTGGTAATGATTAAAAGTTGTATAGTGTTTGACAAAGAGAGGTAACAATATTTTTACTGAATCACAAAATGATTAATCAGCAAATATTCAAAACAGGCATTATTAAACAAATCTGCAGAGTGAAATTGGAAGAAAGGTGGGAGTGGGACAAAGACAGGTGGATAAAAATGAGGAGGATCTTTGGTTTGTAACTATTGTACTTGAGTTTGAACTGATTGTATCTATGTATGGTTTGTCTTTTTGGTTTGGATAGCATGTAAAACAAAGCTTTTCACTGAACCTTGGTACACGTGACAATAATACATCTAAACCTACTTCATAAGTCATAGGAGCAGAATTAGGCCATTCGGCCCATCCACGCCATTCAATTATGGCTGATCCATCTTTCCCTCTGGACCTCATTCTCCTGCCTTCTTCCCAAAACACTTGACACCCATACCCATAATAGTATCTGTCAATCTCCACCTTAAAAATACACAGATGGTCTTCACAGCCGTTTGTGGCAATGAATTCCAGATTCACCATCTAACTGAAGAAGTTCCCCCTCATCTCCTTTCTAAAGATACGTCCTTTTATTCTGAGGCTGTGCCCTCCGGTCCTAGACTCTCCCAATAATGGAATCCTCTCCACTAGTGGAAACATTTCCACATGCACTCTATCCAAGCCTTTCACTATTAGGTACGTTTTGTCGTGGTTTAGAGACTTAAAGTTGGATAAGATGACACAGACACGGAGAATTCTTCAAGAAGACGAAAGCCTTTATTTGCAAACATCAGCTGGAACATTCAGAGATGACAGATCACCTGTCTGTTCTCTAACTGCTCTTCGATTCACAGAAACGAGTAGCTTTTATTTCACTCTTTCAGCCTTATCTCTGCTACACCATCTTTCATGCTGTACTTCTTTGCATCAATCTGTCTTTGATTCTAGTATTCACTGTCTCGCTACCATTACGTCCGACCTTGGTTCAGTCTTATTAAACTACATTTCCTGTCCATATCTCGTCCCTCACTCGCCACCCTTAAATTAACTTCTAATGTCCCAGCTTGTCCTGCCACCATTACGTTTCAGTTAAAGCCAAGGCTACACAAGTCAAGGCTACCCACACCATTTTACATTGTTACATATTGGTTTGTATGTTTACACACAAAGATACAAATACATTCATTAAGAATACAGATACACTGCACAAAAGTAAAACTACGTAACTTGTTTAGTACCTTGATTACAAGATAAATGTTAAGTGCTGCAAAACTAACAATCACGTGAGTCTGAGTACAATAAGCTGATTACGTAAAATAGCTGACATCTGTGTATGATAGATGTCTTAATTAAGTCTTCTATAACTTCCATATAACTCCCCCATTTGAGACTCTCCGAGTCTCATCAGACAAAGAAAATCACACACACATCGGCCAGGTCTAATCACCCATAGAGCCCTAAAATGTAGACTCTTTTAATTAAGTTTGCTTAATGCTGTGTAATGTTCTTTCTCTGGCTCCCTGGGAAACTGGCCAAAAACCCACCCCCATTACGTGAGGCAGGAAAAAAGACCCAGCTTCCCTCACAGACTTCATTTAGCATTTTCCAAACACTTCTTCACCATCGTAGTAGTATTCTATCACCGAGGTCCTCTTCCCTTGAGGGCCGGATTCATCTTCACCCATTAGCATTGGCAGTTGCTTCACAGTAGCTTTCACCAGGAGAGACTTAATACAGGGGAAAACACAGCACAACATGATTGTCACTGCAAGTATTATTACGTATGAAGATGAAGCATTGTTCCCCAAACAAGACACGTACACCCCTTAACCTTCTGCGCTCCAAAGAATAAAGACCTAACTTGTTCAACCTTTCTCTGTATCTTAGTTGCTGAAACCCAGGCAACATTCTAGTGAATCTCCTCTGTACTCCCTCTATTTGCTGACATCTTTCCTATAATTTGGCAACCAAAATTGTACACCATACTCCAGAATTGCCCTCACAAATGCCTTGTACAATTTTAACATTACATCCCAACTTCTATACTCAATGCTCTGATTTATAAAGGCCAGCACACCAAAAGCTTTCTTTACCACCCTATCTACATCAGATTCCACCTTCAGGGAACTATGCACAGTTATTCCTAGATCCCTCTGTTCAACTTCATTCCTCAATTCGCAACCATTTACCATGTACATCCTATTTTGATTTGTCCTTCCAAGATGTAGCACCTCACACTTATCAACATTAAACCCATCTGCCATCTTTCAGCCCACTCTTCCAAATGGCCTAAATCTCTGTAGACTTTGAGAAGGCACCACCTATCTTAGTATCATCTTCATACTTATTAATCCAATTTACCACACCATCATACAGATTATTGATGTACATGACAAACAACAGTGGACCCAACACAGATCCCTGAGGTACCCCTCTAGCCACTGACCTCCAACCTGACAAACAGTCATCCACCATTACTCTCTGGCATCTCCCATACAGCCACTGTTTAATCCATCTTGCTACTCCTTACTGAACCTTCTTAACCAACCTTACCTCCTTATTGAACCTTCTTAACCAACCTCCCATGTGGAACCTTGTCAAAGGCCTTATTGAAGTCCATCTAGACCAGATCCACCACTTTACCCTCATCAATTTCCCTAATAACCTCTTCAAGAAATTCAAGATTAGTCAAACATAACCTTCTAGTCACAAATCCATGTTAACCTCCTAATCCGATCCTATTTATCCAGATTCTTATATATATTATCTTTAAGTATCCTTCCATAAATTTGCCCACCACTGACGTCAAACAACGTTCTTGTTAGAACTCTGCTCTTCTCTCACTTCTTTGTCCTCCTGTTCACTTACCTCAGGGCTATTATCTATTCGTACCTGCGGGACAGCCCTCATGTAAGGATTGAAATGGTACCAGGTAGATCAACCTTCTACCTGAACATCGGTGGGTGGTTCGGAAAGCTCATACATACACCTTGTCTCCAGGTTTAAAGGGTCCTTCCTCCTGGTCCACCTCCAACGGCTTTTACTTTGCCTGTGCATAAATAGACTTGTATATCATAATTAACTGTTGCATATACTTCTTAAATTCTACCTCTAACTGTTCCAAACTCGGTCCCTTGTAGGGGCCTCTCCATTGTGCCACCTGCATAGGTCGGCCAGTAAACATCTCATGTGGTGTTATGTGGGTTATTCGGTTAGTTTGCATGCAACATCTCTTCAGTGCCAATGGCAGGGCATCGATCCAATTCAACTTTGTAATTACACAAATCTTATTTATATTAACCTTCAATGTTCCATTTATTCTTTCCACCATGCCTGTGACTGCAGAAGTTACACACCCAAACCTGTGTTTTACTCTAAGGGCCTGTAGCGCCAACTTGACTACTCTCTGAATGAAAACAATCCGTTGTCAAAGCTGATTTCTATAGGTCTACCAAACCTCTTAATTACCTTAAAGTCTAATTCATCCTTATGCACCATTTCAAACCCTACATACCTCCTATTATGATCCATTTAACAAGAAACATTCACAAGCAAAACCTTTTTGTCCCCTTCATTCAAAAGCACTGACTGTAAAACATTTCTCAGACTTGTGTGTCCTTCTTCCTTCATTATCTTTCTCAATGACGTCACAATTTCAACATACTTTCCAATCTAGTCTGAACTATATCCTGCCTTTCCCAAGGTCATCATCATCTGTCCTACTGTCTGAGGTTTTATAATTAAAATCTCTCTCACATTGCTTCTCACTTGTGGAGCAAACCAACAAATCATCCACATACTGTATCAAATACTTTCTAAGAGTACACCTTCCAACTCTGCCTTTAACATCTGATTAAAACATGGGGCTAGTATTTAAAACCCAGCCGCATCCTGATTACTATACCTGTTCATATTCCCAACACACCTTATCCATTACCTGTCTCCTTACTAGCCTTTCTTGACATCCTCCTTGAGATCCCTCCCTCCCTTGGGGACCCCAGTCCTGTCTGGGCTTATATCCAGATTTATTTCACTCCTGATAGGGCATTTGAGGAAACGCTCCTCCAAAGACATTTATTATGGAATTCTCTGGCCCCCGTTTGGCTCACTGTGATAGGACTCACTGTGTGTTGGTGCATCACTTATTTCAGTCTTTTCAACCAGGTCTGTTGTTATTGACAACATTGTCTTTCTTTTTTCATGCTCTTTCTTTTTGAGCTCTTCAAGTTACATTTGCATCATTTTTCTCTGCACCTCTTCCTGCTGGTCTGCAATTTTTTTTCCTATCTTTGCGATATTTCTCGACCGCAGAGACCAAATGATCGCTGAATCGGGGGTGGGAAATAGATGACAATCCCACCACCTCCTCCAATCTAGACTTGACTTTAGGAGGAATGACATCCACCACAGTGGTTCAGAATATAGTTTTCATTAACTGGTTGCCTTCTATTTCTTGTTCAGTTTCAAGTCTCCACCTTTTCAGCTGGTTCTCCAGATAGGCTGCTGGATTATTTGCCTCTCCCAGTGGATCTCCCCTTTATTCCTTGGGGTCCACCTTATGTGGGTAACATTGTCTGAGGGCCTGCCATACCCTCTGCCTGACTGTGTCAAACAGCATGCCATTGTTTATTGCATTGTTTACAGCATTTTTATACCAGCCATCTTCAGTAGTTCTGTCAGTTTAGTGGTTCCTATCACTTTCACCAACAGTGCCTTCAAATCTCCCGTAGCCAATAATCGTCCCACGTTCTCCTCCTCCAAAGCCCTAATCCATTTCCTGCCCCATCAGGAATATTGGGTAATGTATTTTTAGCCCTCTCGGGTTATGGGTGCCCCAACTGATAATCTGTGTCTGTCCTGCTCTTTTCTTTTTTAAAGCAGTCTCATCAATTTATCCCTCTGCTTCCCACTTTAATCCTTTCTGGTATGCCTTCTTTCTTATTAAAATCTTCCACTGACTCCTCCTGATTTATTACTTTCACACCTGTTGTTTCCTACTTCTGTTATCTCCTAACTGCCTCTCCTTTCTTTCTAAACTGCCTAAGTGTATCTAATTCCTTTCCTTTCCGCTTTTCCCACTTTTCCAACTTATCTGTGGGCATATAATTCATAATTAACACTTCCATCTTGTCACACATTTACCTTGAAAATGCCTTCCTTGGGCCACTTCCTCAAATCTCAGCTAATTCTGAAAATCTCAGCAAACAATTATCACCCTTCTCCAACCAGAATGTTTACCATAAAACAACAAACCATAAAAGCTGGTCATGTTTCAGCAATTAACTTATTTCCAATTATTTCAATCCATTCTCACCACTATTTTAAATGTCCAATTCCTAGCACTAGTAACAATTTTCCAAATTAACTTTACTGAAAAATCTAAAAGAAACATCCGAAAAAACCAAGAAACATACATTTTCCAACTTTCCCCTTTTAGGTTACGAGGATACAAAGAGTTAATCGTTACCTTACAGCTGTTCGTAACCTTCCCCCATTGCTTACAACTTATTAAAGGAACATACACCTACCCTTACAATATGGTCTACAACAAACAAAAGAATTATCACATATATGAACTTCCTCATTCATTCAAAACCGTTTTTTACACACAAATCACATTCGTTCCATTCTTACTTCAAATAAATTATGCAATTTTCTACACGGATTAAATTTTCAAAATTAACATTTATATAATTCTTATCTCCCTTTTAAGTTAAAGTAGGATGGTCTAATCCCCTATCAGTCAGGTTCCTGAGTGCTGTGATTGGACATTGATTCAGATCGTGATTAGTCAGACTCACCGTCACTCAAATTCTAACCACACCCCACTAAGATCACAACCAATCAAAATCCTAGTCACTCAACATCTGACCACATGCCACTCCCATTAATTTCCAGACAAATGAATACATTTTGTCTTGATCTCTTAGCAGAAAGAATGCTGAAAGAACAAGCAGCAGAAAGAATGCAGCAAGCTTATGTTCACAAACAGTTAAGAAACTCAGTCCTTAAACCATACACTATTATTATTACTATTTTACTTTCTGCTATTCTACAATATTTTATCACTGTGTACACTTTCTGTTATGCATTTACCTTAAATTTGTATTTTGCCCGTACAAACCCCTGACCTCTCAGGGCGGTATCCATAGAATACTCATTCGTATTTTGCCCGTACAAACCCCTGACCTCTCAGGGCGGTATCCACAAATACTTGCCTCGTCCGTGCAAACCCCTGACCTGTCAGGGCGGTATCCACGAGGTCTTCATACCTGCCTCGCACGTGCAAACCCCTGACCTCTCAGGGCGGTATCCACGAGGTCTTAATAAACTCTTAATACTATCACATTACTTTCTTATCACAAATATTATTACTCACTACACACAGCGCAGCCTTCTCGGACAATGCTCCTGGCCTCCTTTTTAGAACAATTTAGTGCCTGATTCTTGGGTCGGAGAGACCTTCTAACTACCTAGGCACTTCTGTGTCCCCAATGGCTTATCATGAACAACAGGTTATTAGTCCAAATGGAAAAACGCATAATTTTTAGGTGGCCACCTTTGTCCTGTTGTCCTTAAGAGCCACATAAGGGGCTGGGAAGGCCCTGGGCTACTTGTCTTTTAATTAATGGTCTCTTACCGACCCTGCTCGCTGCGCCAATCTTGTCGTGGTTTAGAGACTTAAAGTTGGATAAGATGACACAGACACGGAGAATTCTTCAAGAAGACGAAAGCCTTTATTTGCAAACATCAGCTGGAACATTCAGAGATGACAGATCACCTGTCTGTTCTCTAACTGCTCTTCGATTCACAGAAACGAGTAGCTTTTATTTCACTCTTTCAGCCTTATCTCTGCTACACCATCTTTCATGCTGTACTTCTTTGCATCAATCTGTCTTTGATTCTAGTATTCACTGTCTCGCTACCATTACGTCCGACCTTGGTTCAGTCTTATTAAACTTTACATTTCCCGTCCATATCTCGTCCCTCACTCGCCACCCTTAAAATAACTTCTAATGTCCCAGCTTGTCCTGCCACCATTACGTTTCAGTTAAAGCCAAGGCTACTCAAGCCAAGGCTACCCACACCATTTTACATTGGTTTATATGTTTACACACAAAGGTACAAATGTATTTATTAAGAATACAGATACACTGCACAAAAGTAAAAATTAGTAACTTGTTTAGTACCTTGATTACAAGATAAATGTTAAGTGCTGCAAAACTAACAATCACGTGAGTCTGAGTACAATAAGCTGATTACGTAAAATAGCTGACATCTGCTGTGTATGATAGATGTCTTAATTAAGTCTTCTATAACTTCCATAGTTTCAGTGAGGTTACCCCCTCATCCTTCTAAACTCCAGTGAGTACAGTCCCAGTGCTGTCAAACGCTCATCATACATTAACCCAATCATCTCTAGCATCATTCTTGTAAACCACCTCTGGATTCTCTCCGATGCCTACACATCCTTTCTCAAATATGGGGTCCTAAACCGTTCATAATGCAGGGCTCTCACTTAACTTTTTTCCCCTCTTGCCAGCCGGGCAACCTAGGCAGTTTTTTAGATTGCCAAATGACAGTTTAGGTGGTCATTTAAGACGGCATGCGATAATGTGCTCGGACGAAGTGCGTAGTTACCAGTCGGAATTATGCTCAATTAAGCATTCACATATTATTTCTGCTTCAAATAAAGTCACAAACTAAACATATTCACCAATCAAGACATGATATATACCCCAATGACATGCAGCAAAATAATAAAACAGTATCTCAACTCTTTTTACACGTTGCATTTAATGCAATTTCTATTATTTCTTTCCACTCCACTTCCAAACAAAAATGTGGTTAGATTATTCAGCGTATTATCAACCTGTGTCAATAAATCCTGGACCATGGTAACATGTATGCTTAACCATGCACACTACAGATTGATGCAAGCATGTTCTCTGTGATGGACCGAAAATTATCATGACATGGCCATAGCATGGGTCGTTTTTGCTATTGGTACAGAAACACTCTCGCTTCCCACATAATTTATGCACAACAAAATATACAGGTTGCAAGGAAATATCAAAACTACATTTTATGATAATAGCTGTTAAAACTGACTATACCCATCTGACAGAGATGGTCAAAGGTCATAACTGCAGCAAATGTTATTTTGGTAATATATTTAAAGGTGTCAAAACGCCGCATTACCGGACATTCAGATTAGATGTATGTGTTATGAACAGCAATGAAGATACCCAATTTGTACACACCAGATTTAAAAAAAATTATTAATAAACGCTGTTTCCATCATTCCCACTTCAGAATTAATGTTAACATTTTAACTGAAATATCTCCTGACCAAATTTGTGATGTATATGACCGACTGTAAAAGTAAAATCTGGATAAATCCAATGTATAGTTGTGAATGTTTTCATTAAATAACTACTGTACTGATACTCCATATTAAGAACATTGATTTGCCGGTAAAATGAATTCCGTAATAACTTGTCAACGGTAGCAGTGACAATTGAACACTGCTGTTTTAATGTTTCACGTGCTCACAATTTTATTAATCCATCTTTATGGATTAAAAACAAAAATAACATGGAATTAAACACGTTTGGGGGGGGGGGGGGGGGGGTTGAGAAGGCAATCGGTGCGGAATGGATGGATTGAGGCTGGGGAATTAGTGCGTGTTGGTTGGAGTAGATAACATTGTGAGGGGAGAGCGCGGCAGATGTCAGTGGGGTTGAATGGGGCGATCAGTACGGGATGGACGGGGGGATCTGTGCAGGATGGATGGGGGGGAATCAGTGCAGGGTGGATGGGGGGGATCTGTACAGGATGAATGGGGGGGGGGATCGGTACAGGATGAATGGTGAGACAAAAATGCTGGAGAAACTCAGCGGGTGAGGCAGCATCTATGGAGCGAAGGAAATAGGCAACGTTTCGGGTCGAGACCCTTCAGACTGATCCCCCCCATTGTTCTTGAATGGGGGGGAGGATCAGTATAGGATGAATGGGGGAGGTCAGTACAGTGTGGATCGGAGGGTCTGTGCAGGATGAATGGGAGTATCACTACAGGATGAATGGGTGGATCACTACAGGATGGATGGGGGATCGGTGCAGGATAAATGGAAGGGGGGGGTCAGTACGGGATGAATGGGTGGCTCAGTACAGGATGGATGGGTGGGAGCAGTGCAGAATGAATGGGGGGGTGGCAGGAGAATCAATGTGAGGTGGATAGGGAGATTAGTGCAGGATGAATAGATGGGAGGGGGGGGGGTAGATGGGGAGGGGAGCACGGGATGTCAGTGAGGACTGAATAGAGGCGGGAATGGGGATCAGTGTAGGATTGAGAGGAGGGGTCCCAGGATAAAGGGGGGGGGAGAGAGACAGACAGACAGAGCGACAGACAGACAGACAGAGAGAGACAGAGATAGAGACGGAGAGGGAGACAGACAGAGGGGGAGAGAGACGGGAAGAGAGAGGGACAGAGGGGGAAAGAGGAACGGGGGGGAGAGAGATGGGGGGGAGAGAGGGAGAGACAGAGGGAGAGACAGAGGGAGAGAGACGGGGAGAGGGACAGAGAGACACAGGGACAGGGAGAGTGACAGACAGAGGGAGTGGGACAGACGGAGAGGGACAGACAGAGGGAGAGGGACAGACAAAGAGGGAAAGGGAGAGAGGGACAGACGGAAAGAGAGGGGGAGAGAGGAGGTGGGGAGAAAGGAAGGTCAGCGCTCCTCAGACAACACCGGCATCATTGCCCTGCTGCCTTGGCCGTCCCTGTCCACCGCCAACTGCCGCCGCCAAAGGGGGAGGCAGTTGGGATCTCCTTGCCACCGCCTCCCCTCCTCCGCCAGCCAACAGCAAGGTGCGGGGCCGAGCGGTGCAGATGCTTCAGATGGCAGAAGGGGGCCTCCCGCTCGCTCGCTCCCTCCCTCCCGGCCTCGGCGTGCGGGAGGGTTTGTTTTGAAAGCGCCGCTGGCGGAGTGGCAAGCAGCGGCCGCTATCAGGACGGGCGGGGTGCGGGTGGAGGTGCCGCTGTCGCTGCTGCTGTGCGGGGCCTGTCATTCGCTCCGATTCTCCGTCACCCCGCACCTAGTACATTACCCGCACTACAGCTGTTGCCGCCGTCGACACGAAACGTCACGTTCCTTTTCTCCAGAGATGCTGCCTGGCCTGCTGAGTTACTCCAGTTTTTTGTGTCTATCTTCGGTATAAACCAGCATCTGCAGTGCCAAGCCGGGCAAAATGACTCGGCTTTTAGGTTGCCCAACGGCACTTTAGGTGGTCATTGGCACCCGGGCAACTGCTAATTTCGAGCCCTGTAATACTCTAAGTATGGTCTGACCAGTACCTTTATAAAGCCTCAGCATTACATTCCTGTACTTGTCTACATCAGACACAAACTGATCCAAAGCTGCTGACCCCAATCAGTTGAAGACACTATCTCTTCTGCTTTGCATTGGATTCTGCAACATAGACTTAAACGTTAGGGTTGTATGTCTATGCTAATATGTATGCTAATACCCCTTATTTAAGAACGGAGATGAGGAAACACTTTTTCGATTAGATTAGATTAGATTCCTTTATTGTCATTCAGACCTTTCTGTCTGAACGAAATTTTGTTTCCCTGCAGTTATACATATAATAAAAAATGACAAAAACACATAATCAACACAAATTTAACATCCACCACAGTGAGTTCACCAAACACCTCCTCACTGTGATGGAAGGCAAAATCTTAAAGTCTCTGTCTCTTACCTCTTTGTTCTCCCTCTGCGCCGAGGCGATCCAGGCTCCAGATGTTGTGGCACCACCGGGTGATGGTAAGTCCCGCGGCTCAACCGTGCTCCGCGAACAGTGAGTCTGGAATTCTCTGCCTCAGAGGGCGGTGGAGGCCGATACACTGGAAACTTTCAAGAGAGAGCTAGATAGAGCTCTTGAAGATAGCGGAGTCGGGGGTAAAGGCAGGAATAGGGTACTAATTGTGGATGATCAGCCATGATCATGTTGAATGGCAGTGCTGGCTTGAAGGGCCGTGTGGCCTACTCCTGCACCTATTGTCTATTGATTTGATCTGCCTCTCATCTTTCTTTCAGTGGTTTTTAGGTCCAGTCCAGAACATAGAACATAGAAAATAGGTGCAGGAGTAGGCCATTGGGCCCTTCGAATCAGCACCACCATTCAATATGATCATGGCTGATCATCCAAAATTAGTACCCCGTTCCGGCTTTTCCCCCATATCCCTTGATTCCATTAGCCCAAAGAGCTAAATTTAACTCTCTTGAAAACATCCAGTGAATTGGCCTCCACTGCGTTCTGTGGCAGAGAATTCCACAGAATTCACAACTCTGGGTGAACATTTTTTTCCTCATCTCAGCCCTGAATGGCCTACCCTTTATTCTTTGGGGGAGTCCAGAACACCTGGTTCTGGACTCCCCCAACATCAGGAACATTTTTCCTGCATCTCCCTGTCCAATCCTCTAAGAATTTTATATGTTTCTATAGGATTCCCTCTCATCCTAAATTCCAGCGAATACAAGCCCAGTCGACCCATTCTTTCATCATACGTCAGTCCCGCCATCCCGGGAATTAACCTGGTGAACCTACGCCACACTCCCTCAATAGTAATGTCTTTCCTCAAATTAGAAGACCAAAAGTGCAGTAGGCCATCCTTGTTCCGAAACTCAAATTGGCTCTCTTCACTGCCTGCTGTACCTGCATGCTTACTTCAGTGACTGATGGACAAGCACACCCAGGTCTCATTGCACCTCCCCATCTCCTAATCTGACACCATTCAGATAATAATCTGCCTTCCTGTTCTTGCCACCAAAGTGGATAACCTCACATTTATCCACATCATGCTTGCATCTGCCATGCTTCCGCCACTCACCCAACCTATCCAGGTCACCCTGCAGCATCCTAACATCCTCCTCGCAGTTCACGCTGCCACCCAGCTTTGTGTCATCTGCAAACTTAGAAATGTTACATTTAATTCCCTTGTTTAAATCGTTAATAATTATAGTAAACAACTGGGGTCCCAGCACCGAGCCTTGTGGCACCCCACTTGTCACTGCCTGGCATTCTGAAAAGGACTCGTTTATTCCTAATCTTTGCTTCCTGTCTGCCAACCAGTTCTCTATCTATGCCAATACCCTACCCCAGGCACGTGCCGTGAGTAATTACTCAAGGTAGGCAGTCAGTCGGATTTTAAACAATCTTAAACCGCGCATGAGCAGATTGTTCTCTCCGTAAGCTGTCAGTCGACTTTTATAAAGTCTTCAAAAGCCATATCTCTTAATAAAGTACTGTATTTCCCGGTAATGAAGACACACCTGCGTCGAAGACGCACCCCTATTTTGAGTTGCTAAATTTTGAAAGAAGGCTGGCGGGACATAGAATTTCTCACGCTCAAAAAAATAAAAAATAAAAATAAAGAAAGTAACAATTCAATTTGCCCAAGGCTTCCGTTCTTCATTCTTAATTACTGAATGGGTGGGGGGTGGAGGGTGATGGCAGGTGGAGAGATGGTGGGAAAAACGGGAACACACCGTTCTGATCTTATTGAATGACAATACTAGTTCAATTGGGGGGAAGAGTTCCTTTCACAGCATGTGGGGAGTCTGGCCAGGGGTAAAGTTGCGGGGAGGGCAGGATGTTCTTGATGTTGCTGTACATCGTTCTGGGGCCTCCAAGACGCTTGTAAATTTTCGTGTCTTATTTTTGGGTACAAAATAGCATCTTCATTGCTGGGAAAAACGGTATTTAAAAACATAGCTCAAAGAAATCTACTTACCACATTATTTGTACACAAACTCCATTCTTCTCTCTTTGTTTCTTAAGATACTCTTTTAAGATAATGACAATTCATGTTTGAAAAACCCGCCAAGAAACTTGCGCTGCGCATGCGCAGTAGGCTGCTACGCATGCGCAGAATGCAGTCCACGGTGCAAAGGCAGAATTTCAGTTGCCTTCAGCTCCCCTTGTTGTGAAGCCTTGAAGCATCGTCGATAGCACGTGAGCTGCATGGACTTTCGCGAATTACATGTACTGCGCATGAAAGGCACGGAGAATGATGCCTACCTAAGAGATCGATCTCTTAGGTAGGCATAATTCTCCCGTGCCTTTACTATTTATATTTAATAATTATCATTTTATAATTTTAGTCAGGGTAGGCAGTGCCTACCTTGCCTACCCTGATGGCACCTGCCTGCCCTACCCCCAATACCATGTGCTCTAATTTTGCACACTAATCTCTTGTGTGGGACCTTGTCAAAGGCTTTTTGAAAGTCTAAGTACGGACTATATTAAATTGCCTGGTTAATCTATTATATTGTATATGATCTTGTATATCAATTGACTAAGGCTGACATCCTTCACCTTCAATTCTGAGGAGATGAATATGAGTCTTGCAGATGGGGCGGGGGATTATTTGTGATGTGGCACACTTGATTTACTGGGCCTAAAAGTGTTTGAACTGCCGATATTAAAGTCCTCAGTGGTGTTCCAGTTGCTTATTCTCAATTTTGAGTTCTTGTCGGCAAGGGATTTTGAAGAATTTGTATCTGTTTTTATTCCAAGGAAACATTGAAGATCAGCTTGAATCGTTTCTTATTTTGTCTTCTTGTTAATCTTGTTCTGAAGCTCGGAGTCCAGAAACAAAGAACTGCAGATGCGGTTTATACCAAAGATAGACACAAAGTGCTGGAGTAACAGTGGGTCAGGCAGCATCTCTGCAGAAAAAGGCTGGGCGACATTTTTTAAATTCTTCAGTAAGGTCCCAACATGAAACATTGCCCATCCTTTTCCTTGAGAGATGCTACCTGACTCGCTGAGTTACTTCAGCACTTTGTATCTGTCTCAGTGTGTAGTCTGTTTCAGAATTTAATCATTGAGTGATACAACAAAGAAACAGGTCTTTTAGATCTGGATATTCACCTGAGCTAGTCCTATTTGTCTTGTCTTTCTTCAAAATCCTCAACTTTCCTACCTCTGAACTGATGTGCTCGCCATGTGACTGCTACCTGCAATGAGAGCCTCGTGCTTGGGATTTTGATTTTGGCCAGGAAACTAACATTGAACATCCAGTGAGATTGGAGGATTTTGCAGAGGGGCGGGTGGTCCTAGTCTCTGAACTGCACTGGAGAGCAGACATCACTGAAGCCTTGTGGTCCACAAGCTGTGTGTTTGCTTTGAGACATGCAAGGAAATCCAATGCTGGCATCTTGAATAAAACACAAAGTGCTGGAATAATTCAGTGGGTCAGGCAGCATGTCTGGAGGATGAAGATAGGCAAGCTTTCGGGCAGGGACCTTTCACATCGTGTCTATATTCTCCGGAGATGCTACCTGACCATTGAATTATGCCAGCACTTTGTGTGTTTGCTTGGTTTGAGGTCTTGATCTTCATGCATACATTTTACTTCAAGATGACATGGGTGAACATTGGCAAATTAATTGACTTTTATAATCGATGCCTATGTTTGCTGTGAGGTGGCCTGTATATTTTTATGGTGTCATCGTGAATCTTAACTGTTGGAATTAGTATTATGGATGTTTGGTGTAAGGCCCTTTTGGTGGCAATGGAGGTTGAACAGTGGAGAGGCGCAAGAAACTGCAAATGCTGGCATCCTGAGTAAAATAACAAAAATTGGAGAACAGCTTCTTATATTTCACTTGGACAGCTAACAACCCAGTTGTAAACATTTTGATTTCTCTATCTTCAAGTAACCCTTGCATCCCCATCCCTCATTGAAATTCTCCCACTCTGGTTGTACTAGTTTCACTGTCGCCCTGCTGAGATTCACGGTTTGCATAACTTGTTATCTCCTCCCCCACGGCCAACAATGGACCATTGTTGGCTCCACCTTTGCTTGATCATCATTGGTGGCTCTGATCTGTCTTTTTTGACCACTCTAGTTGTTGGCAGAATGGTTCAGTTGCCTGATAACAGCAGGGAAGAAACTGTCCCTGAATCTGGAGGTATGCGTTTTCATACTTCTGTACCTTTTGCCTGATGGGGGAAGAGGGAATGCGACTCATCTTTGATTATGCTGGTGACCTTTGCGAGGCAGTGTGAGGTATAAATGGAGTCAATGGAAGGGAGGTTGGTTTGGGCTGCCTCCACAATTCTCTGTAATTTCTTGTGGTCTTGGGATGACCTGTTTCAAACCATGCTGTGATGCATCCCGATAAAATGCGTATGGGATTATAATTATTTTTTTACTCCTTTGCAGATGTAGTGGCATTTGTGAACGTGTGGTCTTCAAACAGGACTGAAAACTATTCAAAATCGTTTGAAGAAGACTTGGTTGACATGGGTGCCAGGGTAAGTATTGCTTTCCACAATGTTTTAAGATGCCCACTGCTGCATATGAAATTTGAAAACTACTTGTTACTTGGTAATACTCAATTGGGTTAGAGTTTGTGGTGAGCATGCGGTTGAATTGTGAAGTATTTCTGAAAATAAAAGAGGAATTCTGAACAGTTTGAACTTGGGGATGAAAACGGCATGCTGTTGTGTGATTATTGCATTTTGAGTTTTTGGGATTAGACGGAGCCAAACCAAAGTCTGAAGAAGGATCCCGACCCAAAACGTCACCCATCCTTTTTCTCCAGAGATGTTGCCTGACCCGCTTGTGTCTATCAGAGCCAAAACAAAACCCACATTTAGAAAAAACTTGCGGTGAGAACTTTTTACAGATGGTGAAGTAATGCTGCCTAACTTGGCAGGAACTGTCAAAAGGTAAATGTTTCTTCTCGTTGGAAACAATCTCAAGCCAATGAAACTTTATATCAAAAAAAAAAATCAAGTGTTCAATTGTGTTGCAATTATCTCTGGTGTCAAAAAATACGGCACTCAAACAATTGCATCAAGCGTTATAGAAAAATATTGCACTCAAGCATTGGACATTATGAGCAGTTATTACCTCAGTCACATAAGGTGTTTTCCTTGGCAATGTCTGGAGAAGTGGCAGGTAATCTCTGCAGCTCTCAGTTTGTTCACACAGCCATTCACTTACACAGTTGATCATGAGAAAGTTGCACTTATTTCTCCCCTCCCCTTCCACCTACATTCCTTCCTCTAGCGCCACAATTCACAACTCTTTAATCCTTTAGCCCCGCATCACCTTCTGTCTTTTCATCTCTGGCCTTTGTCCAGACATGTGCAATTAAATTAAGCCAATTAACCGACAAACTTGTGTGTCTTTGGAGTGTGGGAGTAAATCGGAGATCCCGGAGAAAACCCACGCAGGTCAGGGGGAGAACGTACAAACTCTGTACAGACAGCACCCGTAGTCAGGATTGAACCCAGGTCTCTGGCGCCGTAAGGCAGCAACTCTACCGCTGTGCCACCATGCCGTCCTTGTTTATCCACTTTGTGTTCTACATTTCATTCAAGTTTTGTCATTTACGAGTAGACATTTTGTGTACTTTCCCCTTATCGGCACAAAAGTGAACATAACTTTCACAGCAGAAAAATTCAAATCCAAAATTTAAACTTTGATAATATTACTCTAAACATTAATCTTCTCCTCGTACAAATCATTTAAAAGATCCTTCAATGTAACTTGAACAAATACTGTGCACAATTCTGCAAATAAACTTTGCCACAGGAGCAGCTATCTGTGATCCTAAAGGTCATCTCCTGGCAATTAATCTTGTTTTAAATAACACTGGTAAGAACAATTTTCCTTTCTTTGAATCTGTCCACCATGTATCATTTTTAGATCATGCATATATAAAACACCAGTATTCTTCTTTCCAGTGAGATAAAAACAGCCAGTCACCAATATTCTGTCCCTTATTCTTCAGTCAGTTAATTAGCTCAACTTCTAATCTGTAAATTACTCTGCTACATGGTGTTTATTTAATTTCTCGACTGCACATCTATTTGGACTAACTTCATCAATCCTCTCCATTGCCTTCAAACTAACCAACGTATCACTACCGCATCTAAACTTCTGTTTAACTGTTACCGAAGGCCGAGTTCTAGCAACTTCAATCCACTCTTCCCTCACAACATTTTACCATCTCCATATCTAAGTGATATATTCACATTACTAAAATCATTAATTCTGGTTCAAATTCATCCGTTTTTTTTCGGCTCCTCGCGTCTTGAAGCCTCTTATTTTAAACTCTGAGCATAACAAGTGGTGACGCGGTAGAGTTGCGGCCTTACAATGCCAGAGACCCGGGTTCGATCCTAACTACAGGTACCGTCTGTATGGAATTTGTACTTTCTCCCTGTGTCCGTGTGGGTTTTCCCCAGGTGCTCCAGTTTCCTCCCCATTCCAAAGATGTGCAATTTTATAGGTTAATTACCTCTGTAATTTATCCTCAGTGTGTAGGGTAGGGTACCACTGATCATTGGTTGGTGCGGATTCGGTGGCCGAAGAGCCTGTTTCCACGCTGTATCTCTAAACTAAATAATGCAAATTATACAAAAATGGTGGCATTTGCAAGGGGAATGTGGATCTCTGAAAGTGTCAACACAAGTGGATGAGTTGATACATGGCATGGTTGCCTTAATTGGTTGGGCCATCACATGCAAAATTTGGGAAGTAAGGATGCTGCTGTATAAAACTTCTCTGCATCACTAGGGGTGTTGTATGCAACTCATTACAAGGACGATGTGGAGAAGGCACAGATTAGGTTCACCAGGATGTTGCCCTATAATGATGAGTATTAGTTTTCAGGAGATGTTGGTCAAACATAGATTGTTTTTACTGGATTGTTAAAGGCCAAGGGATGACCTGAGGGGTATATAGAATTATGGATAGGTTAGATAGTCAGAGCCTTCCCTGGATGGAAATGCTTAATATTTTTAACCTTTTTGAAAACACAAATACAGACCGCAATCAATACAATTAGGTGGTCTGTAAATTTATAGTGTTCTCTAATTGATTCAGTCAAAGGTTTATGGACATAATACGTGTTGTTAACCTCTTGATACATTGTTAATCACAAGGAGGCATATATATAGAATGGCCATTATTTATTGAAAGGCACTTATAACACACTACAGCATGTTGCTTCAGCTGAATAGCAGCGTAGACTGCCGTCACGAGTTGGGTTGCGCTAATATGAACAGTGTAGTAGGCGGAGCTTCTAATAATAAAGCACTCCATTGGTTAGTAAGTGAAGTAACCAATCTACATCCTTGTAGAAATAAAAGGGAAGCACATCTAAATCTAGATGACCTATAACACACTGCTATGTGATGACTGAATAATACAGTACCCAAAACGCTAATGGTGCATACAGGGACGTACAGATGGTTTAAACCAACCCCCGTAACTAAGGGGCGGCCTACAAACCCGTCCCTCGCAAATGCAGTATAGATCCGCGTCTCCTACCTTCACTGGGGAAATAACCCCACGCGGGGAGAGCACTGGAGACCCGGGCGGGGGGGGAACACGGCGAAGCCGGCGAGGGGGGCACCGCACGTTGTGGTGAGGGCGTAAGGGACATAGCCAATGGTTGGTCTGCAGCAGCAGAGCGTGAGGGAAGAGACAGTCCGACAGTAGAAGGGTAGATCGGACACGTGGCTTCTGGATACGAGACCTAAGGACGTGGTTCCTTCACAGGAAGGAGATGTTGACGGTTGCGTCTGTAAATTCCTCCGTTGGAGCTTACCACGTACGAGTGCGGCTCTTTTGCAGGGCTGTGGATGTAACCCAAACGGCCATAGCCTTTGTCAGTCTGAAGGCGAACAACTTGCCCACTGGAGAGAGTTTTAAGTGGTTTGCTGGACTTATCGAAAAAATCGCTTCTGGGCATCGCGTTTCAGTTGGAGTTGTTTCTGGACGACAGGAGGTGAACGGACCTGTGGCTGCAGCAGCTGCTGGGGCACTGGCAGGGCAGCACGGGTCTGCCAAGACATCAGGCGTTGGGCTGGAGACCCCAGTATTGGGTCACGCGCGATGTACCTTAAGTTGAGCAGGTCCAAGAACACATCGGATTTAGCAATGTGTGAGAGCTCCATTAATTGTTTGACGCTATGGACCGCCCCGTTCTGCGAGTCCGTTGGACTGTGGAAATTCAGGACTGCCGGTGACATGGCGAAAATCCCATTGTTGAGCAGAGTTTTTGAAACATGGGTGATGAACTGACTGCCGTTATTAGACAGGAGGCGTGCAGGGATGCCGTGTATGGAGAAGTGGCGTGACAGTTTTTGGATGACTATCGGATGTGATGTTTTGGAGTAGGCCAATTTCGAACCAACCCGAATACGAGTGTTTTCCACGCCACTCGAATATGTCGGTTGCGACCATGGACCACGGCAGAGGAGGAACAGGGTGTGAGAGCAAGGGCTGCTTCTGTTGGTGTGGCGTTCGGCTGTTGCAGACAGTGCAGGCTTCTACTTTTTTGCGTATATACTCGGTCATCCCGGGCCAGTAAAACATGCTCTTTGCTCGTTGTAAGGTCACTTCGAAACGGGTGGCCCCTGTGGATGGCATCAAAGTACTTATCCTGTAGAACAGCTGGGATGACTGCTTTCTGACCCTTGATTATGACCCCGTCCTGTAGCACCAGTTCGTCGCGAACCAGGTAGTAGGGGCGAATCGCAAGTGGGGCACTATGTTCTAAATCCGGCCAGCCACGCCGGATGACTGAGGGCAGTAGTTGTAGAGTTGTATCTGCAGCCGTGTGCTCTGCCAGGCTGCTTAAGCATTCAGTAGATACGTACAACACCATAATTACTGAAAATTGGTCTTGTTCTGACGTCTGCTGTTCGCAGGTTTTACGTGGGGCTCTTGATGGTGTGTCAGCTAGGTGCACGTCCTTGCCCTTTTTGTAGACTGGTGAAATCGAAACACTGTAGCTGCATCATTATCTGTTGCAGGCGAGTTGGAGCAGCATGAATGGGTTTGTTCAGAATGGTGACCAGCGGCTGGTGGTCTGTTTGAACAGTCACGGACTTGCCAAAAATAAACTCCTTGAATTTTGTGCAGGCAAAAACCACGGCAAGTAATTTCTTTTCAATCTGGGCATAACGTTGTTCAGTCTTGCGGGAGGTGTGCGGGAAGCAATAGGTCTGCAGTCTCCTTTGATGGAAGTCTGTAGGCAGGCAGCTCCGTGTCCATATTGGGATGTATCATACGTGAGCGTCACCGGTAACTTCAAAGCAAAGTAGGCGAGGGTTGGAGCACTGGACAATTGTAATTTGAGGGTTTCAAAGGCTCTCTGTGTTGTGGGTACCAGAACCATGCAGTGACCTTGTGAGCCATTTATCGCAAGGCAGCAGATATTTCGCTGAAGTCGGGAATTAATTTCTCCAAGTAGTTGACCATTCCCAGGAATCTCTGTAAACTCGTAACGTCAGTGGGAGCTGGCATCTCGTTGATGGCAATGGTCTTCGATGGGTCCGGTGTGAGGCCATCACTGATGAATATGTGTCTGACATAGTTGACATCCTTGACACGAAATCTGCATTTTAGAGGGTTGCGCTTGAGATGGATGTCTTTAGCGCGGTCTAGTACTTTTAAAAAGTTGGCATGTTCAGCCGTGTTGCGTACTGCAACGAGAATATCATCGACAATTATGGCGCACAGATACCCAGCATATAATTGTTCCAATGCGCGTTGGAATACCCCACTAGCAGAGTTGATGCCAAACGGCATCCGCAGAAATTTATAGCAGCCAAAGGTGGTGCCGAACGTGGTGAGTCAGGATCCAGCGGGATCTGCCAGAATGAACTTTTGGCATCCAGAACAGAAAACACGGATGCACTGCCAATCTGAGCAGCGACTTCCTCAACTACGCATCGGGTAGTGTGGGCGTCTGATCGCTGTGTTCAGGTCTCTGGGGTTGATGCAGATTTGGATTTCTTCTTTGTTGCAATCACCATGGTGGAAACCCAGTCGGACGGTTCTGTGACCGTAGCAATGACACCCAGGGACACCATCCACTGGAGCTCATTGTATACTCTGTCGCGCATAGCATGTGGAATGCGGTGTGGTGCTCGGACCACAGGTAGGTAGATCAGTGGCGGTGTTGTATTTGATGGGCAGCTTTCCAAGCTTATCGTCAAATAGTTCCTTGTATTGTGAAAGTATCTGCTGGGTGGAGCCCTCAGTGGGAGATATTTGATGGACAGCAGGCCTAAAAGTAACCAGTCCTAGATCCTGGCACGCGTTAATGCCAAGCAGCGTTGCAGCTCTCCCGTAGACAATGAAAAACTTTGGTTTGTGAGCTTGTGACTCCAGGCGGCAATTCAATTCAGTTTCTCCAAGTGGGAGCAGCTCCCCTCCCCCGTAGGCTAGCAAAGTGGCCGAAGTGTTTGTAATACGTTCGGCATTACGGATTTGTTTAAATTTAGGTAATGACATGACATTGCACTTGACACCAGTGTCGATCTTTGCAACAGCGACGCACTTGTTGACGAGCAGAGAAACTTCAGGGTCAAGTTGCTTGTTAGTGGAAGCAATCCGCGCGTGTTATCTTCATGCTCTGGGAGCCGAACAGGAGAAGGCGCTTCCAGCCTCTGGTACTCATTATCAGTAGCGTCATGTTTTAACAGTGGCACAGGCTGTCTCTGGAGCGAACGAGCCATGCGTGAACGGCAGCATTTCATGAAGTAGGAGTAGGAGTAAACGGGTCCTTTTCACAATGGCAGGCAGTGACTAGTGGGGTACCGCAAGGCTCAGTGCTGGGACCCCGGCTATTTACAATATATATTAATGATCTGGATGAGGGAATTGAAGGCAATATCTCCAAGTTTGCGGATGACACTAAGCTGGGGGGCAGTGTTAGCTGTGAGGAGGATGCTAGGAGACTGCAAGGTGACTTGGATAGGCTGGGTGAGTGGGCAAATGTTTGGCAGATGCAGTATAATGTGGATAAATGTGAGGTTATCCATTTTGGTGGCAAAAACAGGAAAGCAGACTATTATCTAAATGGTGGCCGACTAGGAAAAGGGGAGATGCAGCGAGACCTGGGTGTCATGGTACACCAGTCATTGAAAGTGGGCATGCAGGTGCAGCAGGCAGTGAAGAAAGCGAATGGTATGTTAGCTTTCATAGCAAAAGGATTTGAGTATAGGAGCAGGGAGGTTCTACTGCAGTTGTACAGGGTCTTGGTGAGACCACACCTGGAGTATTGCGTACAGTTTTGGTCTCCAAATCTGAGGAAGGACATTATTGCCATAGAGGGAGTGCAGAGAAGGTTCACCAGACTGATTCCTGGGATGTCAGGACTGTCTTATGAAGAAAGACTGGAGAGACTTGGTTTATACTCTCTAGAATTTAGGAGATTGAGAGGGGATCTTATAGAAACTTACAAAATTCTTAAGGGGTTGGACAGGCTAGATGCAGGAAGATTGCTCCCGATGTTGGGGAAGTCCAGGACAAGGGGTCACAGCTTAAGGATAAGGGGGAAATCCTTTAATACTGAGATGAGAAGAACTTTTTTCACACAGAGAGTGGTGAATCTCTGGAACTCTCTGCCACAGAGGGTAGTCGAGGCCAGTTCATTGGCTATATTTAAGAGGGAGTTAGATGTGGCCCTTGTGGCTAAGGGGATCAGAGGGTATGGAGAGAAGGCAGGTACGGGATACTGAGTTGGATGATCAGCCATGATCATATTGAATGGCGGAGCACGCTCGAAGGGCCGAATGGCCTACTCCTGCACCTAATTTCTATGTTTCTATGTTTCTATGAAGTGATTCATTTTCTTGCAATAGTGGAAACATTTTCCGAAAGCAACGCAGAGTTCACAACCCTGGAGGATGGGAGCCGTCACAGTTAGAGCACCGTTCGATAAATCTCTGAGGCTGTCGAGGTGGAGTTGTGAGCGCCGGTTACGATAGGAGGTGTCGGTAACATCGACATCGCACGAGGAATGTGGCTTAGGGCCCAATGACTTTGTGTGAGAAACTGTTAGTTCAGCAATCCTACAAGCATGTTCAGCTCGGGCCAAGGTCAGTTCAGTATCGCAGAGTAATTCATCTCGCACTTTATAGCTAAGCAGACCTCCCACCAGTCTGTCGCGGGTGAGTTCGTCACACAGATTCCTAAAATGGCAGCGTGCAGCAATGTGTTTCAGATCATTAATGTAATTTTCTACAGGCTCACCTTGCTGTTGGTAACGAGCAAAAAACTTAGTACGTTCAAGTATGGAGTTGGCACGAAGGTCACACAGCTGTCGGAACTTAGTGAGTAGGACCACAGGATCATCAATTGTTTCAGCAGGTACCACGAACTGGTTGTTGTGATCCAGAACTGCAGGCGCCTAGTCAAAACGCTCTGCGCGCTTCATAGCTTCAGGGCCAGTGACGTTGAGTAGTATAGTAGACTCGGTAACTCGAGTAGACTCGGTAACCTGGGCATCGATTGGCCTCATCAGCAACAACGATGAGTCGGCCTACAGGGAGGAGGTCCAGCACTTAGCAGCATGGTGCGCTGACAACAACCTGGCCCTTAACTCCAAGAAGACCAAGGAGCTCATTGTAGACTTCAGGAAGTCCAGGGGCGGCACGCACACCCCTATCCACATTAACGGGACGGAGGTGGAACGTGTTTCTAGCTTCAGATTCCTGGGAGTCAACATCTCCGATGACCTCTCTTGGACCCACAATACCTCAACTCTGATCAAGAAGGCTCACCAGTGTCTCTTCTTCCTGAGGAGACTGAAGAAGGTCCATCTGTCTCCTCAGATCCTGGTGAACTTCTACCGCTGCACCATCGAGAGCATCCTTACCAACTGCATCACAGTATGGTATGGCAACTGCTCTGTCTCCGACCGGAAGGCATTGCAGAGGGTGGTGAAAATTGCCCAACGCATCACCGGTTCCTTGCTCCCCTCCATTGAGTCTGTCCAAAGCAAGCGTTGTCTGCGGAGGGCGCTCAGCATCGCCAAGGACTGCTCTCACCCCAACCATGGACTGTTTACCCTCCTACCATCCGGGAGGCGCTACAGGTCTCTCCGTTGCCGAACCAGCAGGTCCAGGAACAGCTTCTTCCCGGCGGCTGTCACTCTACTCAACAACGTACCTCGGTGACTGCCAATCACCCCCCCACCCCCCGGACACTTATTATCACTTATTATTATTTATTTAAATCATTTGCTATGTCGCTCTTCCAGGGAGATGCTAAATGCATTTCGTTGTCTCTGTACTGTACACTGACAATGACAATTAAAATTGAATCTGAATCTGAATCTGAATAGAGGCACGCACTTCTAGTGCAGCGTTGCGATGAGCAGCACAAATGTAATGGTTTTAATAATGCTCAAAAAAGCGCCAACGTTCAGTGATGTCCGAGTCAATGATCAGAGGGTCTGGCCGGCGAAGTGAACTGGCCATGGCAGCGCGAGTGAATGGGTGAAAACAAAATACAGGGAATAACATAAAAACCGATATACTTAAACACGGAGTGGGTTACCAACCACTTATTGACACCATGTCAAATGACCCACTCATACTCACGAAAATGATACAACAGTATTTATTGAAAGGCACTTAGAACACACTACAGCATGTTGCTTCAGCTGAGTAGCAGCGTAGACTGCCAGCACGAGTTGGGTTGCGATAATATGAACAGTGTAGTAGGCGGAGCTCCTAATAATAAAGCATTGGTTAGTAAGTGAAGTAACCAATCTACAAATGGGGAACCTGAAACTAGAGGGTGTAAGTTTAAGGGGAGAGGTGAAAGATTTTTTTTGCAGAGGATAGTGGGTATATGGGAAGTGTTAGTGGAACCTGCTGTGGCAGGTACAAATCAGTTAAAAGTCATTTTGACATATTCTTGGATGGGAAAGGTTGGGAGGCCAAATGCAGACAAATGGGACCAGCTCTTAGAGAATTCCTCTGCCCACGTGGGAATTTAAGCCTGGTTAGTGTGGAGTTTTTCTTGAAAACTGACTGTCTGAATAATAGTCACTTTTGGAATGACTGGGTTATCAAATTATTCCATCTTTGACACAAGAAACTGCAGATGCTTGAATCTTTAGCAAAGCGCTGGAGGAATTCAGCTGGTCAGGCAGCATATGTGGAGGGAATGGACAGGCAATATTTCAGGTCAGGGTCTTCTTCAGACCGTTGCAAAATGCTGTAGAACTCATTGGGTACTTCACAGATATCTTTCAGGCTTTGGGGCTGCACAGTGGCGCAGTGATAGTTACTGCCTCACAGTGCCAGAGGCTCGGATTCAAAATTGACCATGGGTGCTGTCGGAAAGGAGTTTGTACGTTCTCCCTGTGACCGTATGGGTTTTATCCGGGTGCTTCGGTTTCCTCCCACATACAAAACACGTGCAGGTTTGTAGGTTAATTGCTTGTCGGCGTGGACTCAGTGTCTGAAATCTGCCATCTTTCCCAGGTCTTGTAGCGGCACCAAATATGGTGAATAAATAATCGCTTTATTCAGACATAATAGGTCCGAAATACATACATGTTTGGACCCCTAACATATTGTCATTGCTGCTGCAGCTGAGCGAGGGTGTTATCTCGAGCACAGCTACCTGTCGACTCATGATCTCCAGGTGAGATCTGCTTATGTAGCAGGAGACTCCACTTAACACATGACCTCACGTGACAGCCCTCGAAACCACTGACGAGGGTTCGACGTAAGTGGTCTGACTATCAGCTGACGTCACAGAACCCCCGCCCCCCCCCAGAACCGGAGGAAGGAAATCGAACAGGTCAACGAAACGTGGCAGCCAAAATGCACAGGCAAAAAGGATAGAACCCGCTAACCTTCTACAAGAAGGTGTGCAATCATGGTTGAGGGCGGCTCCTGCTTTGCGTCGGAGGCACCCCGGCCGAGGGTCGGGACGGTGGGGCCCACGGGCACAGTCGACGCTCCGGCTGTGGGCCATCCCGGCCGTATACCGAGGGGTGCAAGTAGACCAATGCAAAAGCCGCCGGATGGATGAGACACAGTCGCATCTCCTCGACCAGCAGGGGATCGTGTCCCGAGAAATACGGCACCCAGCAACGGCTGCTAGACGTCGGCAACATTGCAAACCAAATAAAATACAACCAAGAAATAAGAATAAACTGGTAACTAAACCCGGCGAGGACATTACAGTGTAAAAAAGTGAAAAGAAACACAAGCTGGCGGTCAGGCTACAGTGATGGCATCCGGCCCGTAGGTGGCGCTGTTGACGGCGGTCAGAGAAGGTCGAGCGTCGCTTCTGGCCGGCCGCGGCGGCCATTTTTGCAGTTGCTGCGGTGGCCATTTTGCCAGCCGGCTGAGGCGGCCCTTAAAGGCGGCCAACCAAGGCGATTCCCGGATGCGTGCGGGGCGGCCGGCATCGACGGGCCTCTCCCACTGCTGCGGGTAGGACTCAACCCACCGTCGCCGGTGTCGTTGGAGACCGGCTACGCTGCCGCTCCCTCCGCGGAGACTGGAAGCTGCCGGGTAATAGCCCGACCGGACGAGCAGCCGGCGTCCGGGGATCTTCGGGGTCTGTGCCGGTGAGATGCAAAAGGATGTCTTCGGGCAGCCGGCCCAGGTAGGCCCGCTCTATCAGGAAGCTAGGCCTTGAGCAGCGGCCGGCGGGGTAATGGGCGGGTCTGCTCTCTCCCCACTCACCCTGGGGCAGGCGGCAGTGATGCCGGGGGCAGGGGGCTGCTAAACCCGCAGCTCCTGCAGCAGCTGGTGAGGGAGTGACGGCTGGTGGGGGAGTGACGGCTGGTGCGGGAGTAACGGCAGCTGTGGCCTTTCAGCTCCAGTGGGCAACAGCTGGTGGGGGAGTGGCGGCAGCCGTGGCCTCTCAGCTTCGGTGGGCAACAGTTGGTGTGGGAGCGGCGGCAGCCGCGGCCTCTCAGCCCTGGTGGTCGGCTCCGGGCGGGTCATGTGGGAGAGATTGGCAGCTGTCAAACAAGGCCCGGACCGCGCCCATCGACCCGGACGGCTTGTGGCATACCTTACGGTAGGGCCGGGTTGGCGGCAGTGTTGTTCAGCAGGGCTGGGCCGACGGCTGCAGACATCAGGTCTCCCGAGGCTGCGTGTGTCGGGAGAAATCCAAAATCCCAAATTTGGATCGTCGCGGGTCACCAATGTAGTGGCACCAAACGTGGTGAATAAACAGTTGCTTTATTCAGACATAATAGGTTTGAAATACATACACGTTTGGTCGAGGTTTCGACCGTATGTGGGCAATCTATCAGCTGACGCCACAGTCTGGCATTTATGGCTTTGCATCTCGGCATGCCCAACAATATTCACAATATTCACATATTGTGAATTTAAACAAAAACGTGAGCCTTGTCTCCTCAGTAAATGGAGATAGTCTTGCCATTGGATTTGAATTACATTGCTGGATTGTTGCTGAGCCAAACAAAGGAGGTCTGCCGGAGGACTCGGCACATCAGGCAGTGTCTGTGAAGGGAAATGGACCGTTTTAGCTAATACTTTAGCTCCATCAGCTCACCTTTTATTTTGTTGCAAATTCCAGCATCTGCAGTCTCGTATGTAATGCATGCCTCCAATGCAATTAATAATTGAATAAAAATTAATGTTTGCCACTGTAAGAACTATGGATGTCAGAGGGCCTGCAAACCTTGACCACTCCTCAAACTTATCCTTGTTATAAGTGTGGGTTTCTTCTGGGTGCTAAAGTTTCCTCACACATTGTAGATTAATTGGCCTCTGTAAATTGCCCCTAGTGTGTAGGGAGTGGATGAGATAGTGGGATAGCGCAGTACTTGTGTGAGCGGGTGATCCATGGTCGACATAGACTCGGTCGGTCAAAGGGCCTGTTTTCATGCTGTATTTTTCAATCAATCATTTGAAACAAATTGTAAATCAGTAAGTGATGTTTTGGGTTGAGATCGTTCATCTGGACTTGAGCCCAGCTTGGTTTGTTGAGTTTTGTGATTGGGTTTTCTTTTTTTAAATAAAACTGAATTCAGTAAACATTTTTAAAACTCTGAACTTTGTTTGCAGGTTTTAAAGTTCTTCAATAAACATGTGACCCATGTGGTATTCAAGGATGGACATGAAAGCGTGTGGAAGAAGGCCCAGAAAACTGGTGTGAAATTAGTGTCCGTACTTTGGGTGGAAAGGTATGAGCGATTCAATAAACCAATTTCTGAAAAATTATTGCTTCGAATTTAAGCATATTTTAAATAAAGATGGTAAATTAATTTGAGATTTTTGAGATTACTCTGTGTATTTCCCTTGAAATCAATATTTTTGTTGACAATGGACAATATTAAATCATCTGCATGTTGATCCAGTAGCATGATATCACAAGTTTTTCAACTAATGACTTTTTGGACTTTTCAATTCATAGTTTTCTTGTATTTCTGATGTAGCTATGTGATGTTTTGCTGCATGATTATAATTGATTATAACATACATCCATTCTCAAGAAAGCTAATTAATGTTTCGAAGGATGAAGGGAGACCTCACTGAAACCTACTGAATAGTTAAAGGTCTGGATAGAGTAAATGTAGAGAGGATGTTTCCACTAGTGGGAGAGTCTAACATTGGAGACCTCAGCCTCGGAATAAAGGCTCATTTAGAAAGGAGATGAGGAGGAATTTCTTGTCAGATGGTGGCGAATCTGTGGAATTCATTACGACAGACAGCTGTGGCCAAGTCATTGGGTATTTTTAAGGTGTGGGTTGACATATTCGTGATTAGTGAATGTGTTGGGTTATTGGGAGGAGGCAGAAGAATGGGGTTGAAAGGGAAAGATAGATCAGCCATGATTGCATGGCGGAGTTGTTGGGCTGAATGGCTTAATTCTGATCCTATAACATGAACCAAGGCATCTTATATTAGATTTGCCTATGATTCTTCCAAGTTGTATGTGCAAACACATCTTGTAATCTTTCCTGGATATTTGGGCCACAGGATTTATTGTAGGACTATGAAAATATTGTCATTCAATTATTTTTTTAATCAATTTTGCAAATTGGGTACTGTCCTGACTTGCTCTCGAAGGTGGTGATGAGATGCTGCTGTTCTTCTCGTGAAGGTTGTCTCCAGAGTGCTACTGGGTTGGGGTTTCAGGATACAGATTTGGTGATGATCAAGGACCAATGATACATTCCCCATCCAAAATGGTGTGCAACTTGGAGGGATATTTGCATGTGGTCGTGTTCCTTGTGATACCGTCTCAATTTCCATTGCATGGACATATTTTAACTTGAGGAGTAAATGCAGGTTTTTTTAACTCGCCATTTAAAAAAACAAAATGCTAATATTACAATAATGAATTTTTATTTAGCAACATCTGCTGAATGATTGGTGTGAAGACCTGTGATCATTTAAGTGACAATCACCATTCTGCCCAAAATGCTGCCAGCTTGAACTTGTAATTGTGCTTGATTGCAGTAAGTTATTGTAATGAAGAAGGGAAGAAAATGATCAATTAACCAAAAAAGGCAATTAAAATGCAAGTTGTTTGTGCGTTTCAAAGCTGTCTTGATATGCTTAAACTTGACTTGAAGCTATTGAGTGCTGGAATGATTTCCTGCCTTGTTTTTTAGTATTGAGATTTAACAAACTATATAGTGTAGTCAATTGAAGGTCCAGTCATTGTAGATTGGCTATTGCATGTTAGCCAATTAGAATGCTTAGTAATTATAACTCTGCCTAATTATAACATTCATAGTGTAAGAACTCGCCCACTGCCTGTCAGTAGCTGTAGCAGCGTGAACGAGTGATGTACTGCTTAGATGATAATGACCTGAACAATAAAGATGCTTGTGCTTCAACCTGTGTGAGATAGTACTCTTTACATGGTGTCAGAATATCGGGTCTACCCTGCTCCTGTTTACCGCGATTTATTTTGTTTATCAATTTTTATTTGTGAGTGATTTTGACGACATGGCTAACTCTTGTCGAAAGCCTAGCCTGCTCGTGTTTGACTCCGATATCGCCATTTGAAGGCGTCGCTGTTGTTGAATCTAGCGGGTCCGGTAGCTATGATCCGCACTGACTCTTTTGAATTTGCACCAGCTCACCTGGATGCGAATGGTCTGGTAGTGGTGCCGGCTGAGACTATTAATAACCCGACGGTTTTGCTGAGAACGTTTAGAGAACTGTGTGACCTGCCGTCTAATCGAGCCTCGAGAGGACGAGATTCTTTGCCCGACAGCAACATGCTGAAGAGCCTGTGGAACAATTTATCAGCGACCTGAGACATATCAGCTCTTGATGCCGATTTGGTGAGTTGACAAATGAGCTAGTACGTGATAAGATTGTGGGAGGAATGATCGACCGCAAGTTAAGAGCCGAACTGCTGCGGAACGATGAACTGACTTTGGAGCAAGCGATTCATGCTTGTCGGATGGCAGGGACTGTAGCACTATTTGCTGATTTTGATAGCGTTCACCCTCAACAACAACATCATGTGAATCTGGCTTGTTATTCTATACAAAGATTTCTCACTACGTTCCACAAAGATCAAAACGTGCCTACCACGAGGTGCTCTAACTAACTATTTCCATCCCAGGGGGCGTCAATTTTGCATAGCCCATGGGAAAGTATGTCATAATTGCAAGAAACTCAACCGCTTTGCAAATTGTTGTCGGTCTAGTGGGAGTACAGCTTCAAGGACAAAGCTGCCCCTGATTCAACAAGACCCATCCGACTGATCTGCAAGAGCTGGACGATGCTTCCCGCGGGAACGACTCTGATAACACAGACACTGAATCTACCGTACTTTCCCTAAACCTGCGCACCCCAGGCAAAGTGACTCATCCTGCGGTGACCATGATAATCAATAACAAACCTCTGATCGCCAAAGTCGATACTGGTGCTAGAGTAAACGTCATGTCACTCAAAGTGTTCAACAAGAAAAGAACCACTGAGCTCATGAAAAAAGACTCCTCCACTCTACATGCTTACGGAGGGGAAATTCTTCACCTGTTGGGTAAAGCTGATCTGAAATGTACTATCAATGAGCAGACAAATAACTTACTCTTTTACATTGTTCAACCAAGTTGAGAATACAATACAATACAATTCAATTTATTGTCATTTGGACCCCTTGAGGTCCAAACGAAATGTCGTTTCTGCAGCCATACATTACAAACAAATAGACCCAAGACACAACATAATTTACATAAACATCCATCACATTGCTGTGATGGAAGGCCAAAAACACTTATTGATGGAAGGCCAAAAAAACCCTGCTTGGCATTAATGCATGCCATGACTTGGGTCTGGTTTATTTTGGGCATGCTGTCCACAAACTTTGACAGAGCAACCAACACAACAGATGCTATCCAACTACAAGGACTTGTTTGCCGACAATCTCGGCAAACTCCCGACAATATATAAGATCACTATTGACCACACGGTCACCCCGATTGTACGTGCACCTCACCGCGTCCTCCTTGCCGTGCGAGAGAAAATACACGACAAACTTAAACGTATGGTCTCTATCGGAGTTATTGCCGAGGTCAGCGAACCCTCAGACTAGGTCTCCACCATGGTCGTCACCACTAAGGTAGACAAGAAGGAGTTACGCATCTTCATCAATCCTAAAGATTTGAACACAGCAATCAAACGCCAACACTATCCGATGAGAACCACTGAGGATGTAGCGGCACAGATCGGCAATGCAAAAGTATTGTCAGTCCTTGATGCCAAAAGATACAAGATACATTTATTTGTCGCATGTGCCAGTTGGCACAGTGAAATGTAATCACCATACAGCCAGACAATAAAAATAAAGAACACAACACACGATAGAGTTCAACATAAAACATCCCCACACAGCAGAATCAAAGTATCCCACTGTGAGGGATGGCACCAAAGTCAGTCCTCTTTCTCTAATGTTCCCCAATGTTCACCCGTGGTCGGGCCTCCACAAGCCCTCCCCGATGTTCAGGCCCGCTCGCCGGGGTGATGTAAGTCCAACATCGGGGCTGGGGGACCTCCGCAGCGGCCTGGACATCCGAGTCGGCCACCTCCTACCGGAGTCCGCGGCTCCCAAAGTCTGTTGGCCCGCTGGGCGGAGATGCAACGCTGGTGGCCCTCGGCAAAGGGCCCCAGGACTCCGCGATGATGGTCAGCGCTGCCTGCGTTGGAAGCTCTCCAACCCATAGCTCCGCGATGTTGAAGCAGTGGCCCAACGCTCCGGAGCTCCAAAGGCGATCCAGGTAAGGCATCGCCGTGCTCCACGGTGAATCCAGCGTCGCGCCGCTGCTCTTTCTGGCAAATCCCGTTAGACTGTAACTTTTGCAACTACGTTCGGCCGCTATCGTTTTTTAAGAATGCCCTTCCGTATCAACTCTGCTAGTGAAGTCTTCCAGCGCGCAATGGAACAGCTATTCGCAGAATACACTTGTGCCATCATTGTTGACGACATCCTAGTATACGGCCGAGATTTAACCGAACATGATGCCAACCTACGAAGAGTGTTGAACCGTGCCAGAGACATTAACTTAAAGCTCAACCCTCTGAAATGCAAGTTCAGAGTTCCCGAAGTCACATACGTCGGTCACGTGTTCACCAGCAACGGGTTAAAACCTGACCCATTGAGGACTGCAGCGATTAACGAGCTGCCAGTACCAACAGACGTCACCAGCCTACAACGATTTTTAGGCATGGTCAAATACTTGGGCAAATTCATCCCCAACGTCAGCGAACTATCAGCTCCACTACGTCAATTGACCCACAAGGACAACACCTGGTCCTGGTACCCGCAACATCAACGAGCTTTCGAGATCTTAAAATTACAGCTCGCCAGTGCACCAACTCTGGCATATTTCAACATCAATCTGCCTGTCACAATCACCTGCGATGCATCCCAGTACGGACTAGGCGCAGCATGCGTGCAAACTTCCTTCAACGGCGACGTGATGCCCATATCCTATGCATTGCGTACCCTGACTGATACTGAACAATGCTACACACAGATAGAGAAAGAACTGCTTGCCGTGGTTTTTGTCTGCTCAAAATGTAAGGATTTTAATTTTGGCAAAACCTTCACGGTAGAGTCTGATCATCAACCACTAGTCACCATCCTGAGCAAACCTATCCATACTGCCCCAGCTAGACTTCAACGCATGATGATGCAGCTACAACAGTTTGATTTAGTCTACAAAAAAGGTAAAGACATGCACATCGCAGACACGCTATCTAGAGCTCCACGCACCACCAGCGAACAATTTTTTTTTTTTCAATTCAATTCAATTTATTGTCATTTGGACCCCTTGAGGTCCAAACGAAATGCCGTTTCTGCAGCCATACATTACAAACAAATAGACCCAAGACACAACATATTTTACATAAACATTCATCACATTGCTGTGATGGAAGGCCAAAAAAAACTTCTCTCTCCACTGCACTCCCCCCCCCCGATGTCAGAGTCAAAGTCAAAGCCCCCGGCGGGCGATGGCGAATTGTCCCGTGGCCATTTAAGCCACGTCGGGTGATGCAAGGTCGCGCACCGGGTCTTGGTGTTAGAGCCCCGGCGGGCGCTCGCAGAGTCCCGCCGCCATTCCAAGCCGCGCGGGGCGGTGCTGTAAGGCCCCGCTCCAGGAGCTCTTCAACCCCGCAACTCGGGCGGGAGAAGTCGCCGTTGCGGGAGCCCTGAAAAGCGGTCACCCCCCAGGGACCCGCGGGCTCCCGGTGCCGTCCGCCAAACCCGCAGTTGCAGCCACCGAATCTCCGGGGGTCGGGCCGCAGCAGCGTCCACCACAGCTCCACCCGCTCTGGACTCGGCCAGCTCCGCGACGGTGAGGTGAGTAGTCAGCACCAGAGCCCCCGGTTTTCCTGTTGGAGGCCGCTCCTCGTTGCAGCCCCAACGACAACGGAGACCCGACAAAGAAAAGGTCGGGTCTCCCGTGCAGGGAGAGATTTAAAAGTTACCCCCAACCCCCCCACACCACCCCCACCCCCCCACACACATACCCCAACAAAAATAACAAAAACTACATAAAAACATAGACATAAAATAATAAAAACGCAGACGGACTGCAGAGGCCGCTGCAGACGAGAGTCGCGCCGCCTACCGGATACCGCCTACCACCCATTCGAACAGGACGAATTCTTCGTCCTGAAAGTCTCGTTCGTGCCCACCAACCACCGACGTCGCCTTACTGAACACACAGCTGCAGATAAAACCTCCCAACTACTGACCTCCATCATTAAAGGTGGGTGGACAAACAAACAGTCTAACACCCCTTTTGAAGTACGACCCTACTTCCTGGTACGTGACGAACTGGTACTACAGGATGGAGTAATTGTCAAGGGTCACAAGGCGATCATCCCCTCATCCCTGTGAAACGAGTACAATGAGGAAATCCACGGTGGTCACCCTGGCGTGGAGGCTACCTTACAGCGTGCGAAAGAAATGATCTGGCCCGGAATGACCAAGTACATTTGGGAGAAAATAGAATCGTGCGCGATCTGTAACAGTCAAGCACCGCACCAGCAAAAACAACCCCTCTTGTCTCAACCAGTTCCCTCTCTACCATGGTCGTCGGTCACTGCTGACATCTTCGATTGGCACGGGAAACACTATCACGTGTTAGTGGACTCCTACTCTAACTGGTTTGAAATTGATTTTCTACCAACAATCACTTCAGAGATCGTAGTCCAAAAGCACAAAATACACTTCTCTGTACACGGAATTCCAGCTTGTCTCCAGACTGACAACGGGACCCAATTCTCCAGCCAAAAGTTTAAAGACTTTTCAAAACGGTGGAACTTTCGACATGTTACTAGCAGCCCAGAATACCCACAATCCAATGGACTTGCCGAGCGTGCTGTTCGAAGCGCTAAACAACTCGTGGAGCGCTCCTGCCTAGCCAAATCTGATGTCTACCTGGATCTGTTGAACCTACAAAATATTGCAAGAGATAACATTCTAGGTTCTCCAACCCAGTGCGTGATGTCCCGCCGAACACGACCTCCGCTGCCTGTCGTCCAGGAACATTTAAAAACCTAAAGTCTGCCCTCCTGCAGTGATACAAAAGCGTGTGCAGTTCAATCGAGACGCGCAGAAATGAAGTTACGACAAGACCAGCAAACCACTTAAGCCACTTATTCAAGGCCAAGTGGTCCGACTGCAGACAGACAAAGGACATACCAAACTGGGGTACATTTATGCCCCCTCAAAGGAACCACGTTCCTACCTGGTCGATGTTGATGGTACCCTCTATAGACGTAACCGTCAACACCTCCTTCCTGTGAAGGAACGGCGTCCGGTGCTCCATGGCCCTGATGCCCCACCGCTCAAGTTTAAAGTGATCAATGTTCCAGCCGTTCCTGCATCTGCTGCCACCAGTCCCATCCACTCCCCGTGTCTGTCTGTCCCTACTTCCCCTACTGTAACCGACTTCCCGATGTCCCCGCGACGGTCTACCTTGCGTTCCCCGGCGGTGTCTCCTTACAGTCCATCGGACTCACTGAACCATGCCCTCAGCTTTTCGGAGGAAAAGGTTGGTGAGGCAGCTCCATACCATACGAGAACTGGGCGGGTTAGCAAGCCACCCATTAGATATGACGATTATGTTTAACCCCGTTATTACTAGATGTGGCGATTTGTGTTTTAACATTATTTACTCGTTGTAGTTGTAATGCCTTAATTGCTTTTTCATTTATACAAGAAGAGATGTAGATTGGCTATTGCATGTTAGCCAATTAGAATGCTTAGTAATTCTAACTCCGCCTAATTATAACATTCATAGTGTAAGAACTCGCCCACTGCCTGCCAGTAGCTGTAGCAGTGTAAACGTGTGATGGACTGCTTAGATGATAATGACCTGAACAATAAAGATGCTTGTGCTTCAACGTGTGTGAGATTGAGGTCTTTACATTCATTAAGCTTGTGTTGTTTAATATGTACCATTTATGAATATCCGGAGAGACAAAAGTGTTTTATTGTCATATGTCCCAGATAGATCAGAGAAATTCAAACTTGCAGCAGCACAACAATTTTATAAGGAAATACATGTTTAGAATAATATTTGACTAATGCACAAAAACTAATGAATCTTTTTGCCAAGTGTTAATGTTATTTAACTTGTTTTAAAGGTGTTTGACGACGCACACCCATGTTGACGAATCCTTATTTCCTGCAATCAATGAAAGTAAACATTCACCTAAAAGTAAGAGGACAGTAAGTACAGTGCATGGAATGATTCATGTTCATTTACAAAGTGCAATTTTTGGTTTAAAAAATAAAAGTATTATGTGTATATTTTTCTATTTGTATGTAAGGCACCTTAACTAGATGGGTTGTATTCTTTTGAGAATGTCAAAATTAAATGGTGTCTAACACTACTTGGCTGTATTCAGCAGCTAAAGTCAAAGGCTGATGAAAGCCAAAATGTTTCTGTTCCAGTCAGACAAAATGTTTCCAGCAAGTGCACATTCACATGTTTTCTTCTTGTCAGGGGATGAATTAAATATACGCAAAGCAGTTTGCATGATTGCACAATAGCATGCAGATATGATTTGGTTTATTTTAGTTTAGAGATACAGCGTGGAAACAAGCCCTTCAGCCCACTAAGTGCATGCTCACCAGCGATCCCTGAACGCTAACACTATCCTACACACTAGGGACGATTTACAGTTTTACTTAGCCAATTAGCCTACAAACCTGTAGGTGTTTGGAGTGTGGGAGCAAACCGGAGCTCCCGGAGAAAACTCGCGCAGGTCACCGGGAGAACGTACAAACTGCGTGCAGACATCATCCGTAGTTAGGATTGAACCCAAACCTGGGTATCTGGTGCTGTAAAGCAGCAACGATACTGCTGCATCACCATTTTAATCCCCATTTTAATATCAGATATTTGGTTTTGAAATCTGCTGTAGATTCTTTTGTTGAAAATTATAAATGATTCAATGGTGCTTTATTGTCACATGTACCAAGTACAGTGAAATTATTTTTTATGCATACTGTTCAGGAAAAGTATTACTATGCAATCTTAGATTCAACACAAGTGTATAGGAATAGTACACTGAGACAGTATACAAAGGTCAGTTTGGCGCCATTTTCAGGGTCAAGTTGTTATAGGTGTAGAGTTCCTAAACTGGCCATAAAGGCCCGTTGTCCTGGCATAACCATTGGTGTCGTCCACCACTGCTTCGCCGCTCCTCGTGCATTTCGCTGCAGGTTGCAACCAGTCCACGCGCTCAGCCACTTGGAGCGATGCCCGATCCATCCGAGCCCCAGGTTGTTGCAGGGCCTCCAGAAGCCCACTCCACCATAGAGGTGCACTGCAAAGCCTCCCGCAGACTGCTATAGGCCCTTTGTTTTTGTTTTTTGCATCTACCGCTGCCATCTTGAACCTCTTCGGCCTCCACTCGAGCGAGCAGGGCTCGGCAGCTTACCTCTTGGTTACGGCTTTCCCGGCTTTGCAGTGAGTGCTATTTGGTAGTATTGCATAAATACAACATTAATCAATTAAATTAAATTCAAATAATAAGTCTAGGATTTAAAGGTATTATCACAAACGTTGACCATGAACCTGCAGGATTGTGGTAAGAATATATGGAATTGCTCCATGCAAGATGCATTGATTGTTTAAGATTCATCCATCCCATAACTCATGACCTCTTCAGTCATCCATGTTTTATTTTTAGTACCAAGTTCTCTGAACTTTGTAGCAAGTACTTCCTATTGTCAACTACCTTTGTAGCCCATTTACTGTGTTTCTCTTGTCTTTAGGCCGAGTGATTTCCTGAAAAAATATTCTAATTTTTAAATATTTTAAAAGAATGTATATATATAAATTTGCTTTATAAATGGAGTTTAAAAGGATTTTTTTAAAGTAATTACTTATTTACATTGTTACTTATTGTGATTTTTTTCAGCATAGATGCATGAAACCCAAGGACTTCATAGAAAAGACGCCAACAAATAACAAAAGGCTGAAGAAAAAATTAGATCAAATGATTCGGGAGCTAGATTTGAAAAGAACTGGTGAGTTTTCAGTAACAAAACAATTAAACTGTAAGTATTTCTTTCAATGGTCATTCAATTTCTTTCAATACACAGGTTGAGCACCGATTTTTCCGACACCCTCGGTTCCGGAGCCTTTCTGTATTATCCCTTTTGCTGGACCCACAGTGGTCACGTAATAATGAAATGACAATACACCCCAGACCCGTGAATGACCCCTCCCGTGCCTCTAAAGCACCATGGAGTGCCAGAAAACTAAATAGAATAAATAGAAAATGTAATGTGAATGTGAATGGAATGATCTGCCGAAGCATCCCTGGCTCAGCCGTTTAGAGCTCGGGCATCCGACCCTATTCCCGACTGGCAAAGTGCAGCATCAAGCCTTTCTTCACCCACCGAATGGACACAAAGTACTAGAGTAATTCAGTGGGTCAGGGTCTCTGGAGAACATGGATAGGTGACATCTGGATCCTTCCTCAGACTGATTCAGTGGCTGAGTTACTCTAGAATATTGTGTTGTTTCACATTAAAACTTGACGCCGATGGTGCTGGTCTGCGCCAACGGGCATTTCTTCAACGGTTCACATGGTTGTTTTAGCATCTCGCGTTGTAGCCCCCATCAATTGTGTTGTTTTCGGGTCGCCACCCCTCTACCTCCACTGTTGCCACCTCAGCCTCATCCCTTGGAGTCGCCTATATACTCCATCTTGGAAGCGATGCAAGGTGAGAGGGGAGGGATCCCCACGTTGACTGAACACTTTCTGTCAGTGGGGGCACACAGATGAAAGTGCCGTCTATAGAAGCCGTTGCAACAGCCATGTGAACCGGTGAAGAAAGGCTCAATGGTGCAGACCAGTGGCGGTGGCAACTGTTACTCCAGCACTTTGTCGGATTGGCGTTGGAAACTGGGGCTCTAAATGGCCAGGGAGACGGTGTGAGTCTGGGATGGGTTGGCAATTCCTTCTGCTATATTCAACATCTGTTATAAGCGGGTCGTTAAAACATGGGTGTATTATCTTTGCGAAAAAGTTGGGAGAAAAGATTGAGAGCGTAGTTAATTATTTCACAACGGAGGGATTGGACCGGAAAGAGCGCTCGCCATTTGCAATGCCATCTGTGGCTGCTCCGGGAATTTCAACTGAGCTTTCGTAATTTTCTCCGGATTATAGGCGTTGGCAGACTGCCGGTTGTCGAAAAATCAGTGTTCAACCTGTACTAATTTGTTTTGTTGCTGATAAATGCTTCTGAATAAGTTGGTGCCGTTTTATGGGCAAGGTTAATATTAGCTACTGAGAGTAAAGTAAATATTTAGTTGTAATTAAACTTGCAATTAAACACTAACATACATTGTCACATCATTCTGACACTATATATGTAGTCCAGTTAACTTGACAAAAGCCTTGCCAAAGCTTTTTTGAATTGTCTGTTATGAAGTATTCAACAATATGCACAATGCAAAAGGATAAAAATCTTGCTTGTGAGCATCAAGTAAATTCACATCAAAAATGAGAACGTTTCAAAGATACAAGGGTCCTTTTTACTTAAAGAAATTCTACAAGATAATATGTATAGGAGAGAACTGCAGATGCTGGTTTATACCAAAGATAGACACAATCTGCTGGAGTAACTCAGTGGGTCAGGCAGCATCTCTGGAGGAAAAGGATAGATGACGTTTCGGTTCGGAAGAACGGTTCTGACACGAAACGTCCCCCCTCTTTCTCCAGAGATGCTGCCTGACCCACTGAGTTACTCTAACACTTTGTGTCCATCTACAAGTTAATACAACAGTTAAAGAACAGTTTAAGTTTTATTGAAAGTCACTGTACATCTTTCACTCAAGTTCTCCAAAAAATACAAAGTCAACTTTAGGAGCAGAGATTTGAAATCCTATTATTTCAGTTACTTAACAAATTATGACAGTTTTTAATGAGGTAAATGGAGCAATTTTGGGGGGGAGGGGGTCAGTAACGTTGCCATTGTCTAGCAAGTGTTGAGGCGGGAGGAGATCATCCTCTGTTGAACAGGATATTGATGTAACCTTTGAAAATTTAATCACAGAAAATAATCAATGAGAGTGACCCTAAAGTTGTAGAACAACTTGTTCTATTTGATCTTATTTGATTGTGCACGCCAAGCTGATTGCATTCGTCGAAACAGGGCGGACCACGTGAAGGTTGCAATCTCCCACCCTTCCACCCTAAGAAGCTGCATGAGAACATACAACATTGGATTTAGTTTGCATTTCACTTCCAAAGAATCTGAATCAAGATCAATCAAATATCTTCTCACTGTGCTGTAAACAAATGTTCCAAAATATTCCATGTAAAATATACTGACTCTTGAATCTTTCTGTGTCATTAAACATCTTGCCAAGAAAACAAGACGTTCTCTGTGCAGAAAATTTCTTCCATTATTTTCTCAGTCCCAATTTAAATTCCATTTTTTTTTATTTTCAAAGGAGCTGATCTGAATTTGCTCTCACTTGAAGAAGAAGCTGTAGGTCTTTATAGCAGCAATGTTGAATTGGTTCCTTTCAATCATTTCTGTGGAATGGAAAAGAGATTGAAAGAAATGAAAGAAAAAAGGGAAAACCCTTCCCCTACCGGTGAGTTCTTGTGTACGATTTCTAGACTTGAGGATATTACTTTGCTCTTGTTTAAGTGAACATGCCTTCAATTTATATTATTTACTGAAAAAATGGTAATTGGACACATGCTGATTATTAAACAGCATGAATTTTCATGTGGGATTACCTGTAAAAAAAATCAGTTTAGTTATTGTTTAGAAATACAGTATGGAAACAGGCCCTTCGGCCCACCGAGTCCATGCCAACCAGCGATCCCCATACACTAGCACTTTACTCCACACTAGGGACAACCAAAGCCAATTAACCTCCAAATCTGTAGGAAATAACTGCAGATGCTGGTTTAAACCGAAGGTATACACAAAATGCTGGAGTAAGCCGAAACATCACCCATTCCTTCTCTGCAGAGATGCTGCCTGTCCCGCTGAGTTACTCCAACATTTTGTGTCAACCTACAAAACTGTATGTCTTTGGAATGTGGGAGGAACCTGGAGCACCGGAAATTCCACGGGGTCACCGGGAGAACGTACAAACTCCGTCCATACAGCACCTGTAGTCAGGATTGAATCCAGGTTGCTGGCACTGTAGGACAGCAACTCTACCGCTGCGTCTCCGTGCCACCTCAAATGTAATGTTTCCTGAAACTAGAGATCCAAGCTGGCTGCTTACAAGTTGTGCACTTCACCTGATTAATAGATTGAACTTGCTGAACTGAATCCAGAATGGTGAGGACATATGTGATGGCATGTTCTTGTGCATGCGACTGCTGGCATATATATGAACTAGAACAGCAGGGTAAAGGTTTGATAGCTGGCCAAGTCACACCCCCAGTTTTGTCTTGCTAGCCAAGTGACCCCACCTACTTAAGCTGGGGAAATAAAGCAGAGTTGCATGTTTTAATTAATATTAGCAATTCTTTGCAGCCTGTGTATTCGCATGCATAAGCAAGTAGATCCTGTGCACGGGTAACAAGATGATGGATCCAATCTTAATGGGATCCCTGAACTTAATGGAATATGTGTTGATAAATACTGGCAGATTCACCACATCTGCTGCCATTATCCTTCAAACTTAGACATATTAGATTTTAGAGATGCAACGTGGAAACAAGCCCTTTGGCCAATTGAGTCCGTACCGACCAGTCTGCACGCTAGCACTATTCTACACACTGGGAACAATTTACAGGAAGCTAATTAACCTTACAAACCTATTACTCCAGCTTCCTGTGTCTATCTTCGGTTTAAACCAGCATCTGCAGTTCAACAGTTCCGTGTTGAAAACCCAAGCGGTCACAAGGAGAATGCACAAACTCCGTAAGACAGCACCCAGAGTTAGAATCGAACCCGCGACTCTGATACTGTAAGGCAGCAACTTTACCGCTGTGCTGCTTTGGTCTGCAAAGTTTAAGGTTCCTCATCTCGGCGTGTAGGGATATTCATATTCACTGAGCCTGTGCCCAGTATTCTCAATTAACCCCCTCTTCCTTCCTAATCTAATATAGTTTATTGTCACATGTGCCAGGCTACAGTTTACAGCCAAAAAAAAAAAAAAAAGCTTTTTTGTTGTGTGCTATGCAGTCAGTGGAAAGACTATGCATTATTACAATCAAGCCGTCCATAGCGTACAGATATAGGATAAAAATAATATTGTTCAGTGCAAGATAAAGTCAAGTGAATTGAAAGATTATCCAATGGTCTCCAATGAGGTCGATGGTAGGTCGGGACTGCTGTCTGGTTGGTGATAGGATAGTTCAGTTGCCTGATGACAGCTGGGAAGAAAATGTCCTTGTATCTGGAGGTGTGCCTTTTTCACACCTCTGTACCTTTTGCTTGATGGGAGAGGGGAGTGACCGGGGTGAGACTGGTCATTGATTATGCTGGCAACCTTGCCGAGGCAATAGACAATAGGTGCAGGCGTAGGCTTTAAGAGCTCTATCTAACGCTCTCTTGAAAGCATCCAGAGAATTGTCCTCCACTGCCTTCTGAGGCAGAGAATTGGCATCCACTGCCTTCTGAGGCAGAGAATTCCACAGATTCACAACCATGGGAAAACGTTTTTCCTCATCTCCGTTCTAAATGAGTTTTTCCTCATCTCCGTGCTAAATCCCTAATTCTTAAACTGTGATCCCTGTGATCCTTTAGTGTGTCCAATCCCTTAATATGTTTCAATAAGATATCCTCTCGTCCTTCTAAGTTCCAGAGTGTACAAGCCCAGCCGCTCCATTCCACCAACATATGACAGTCCCGCCATCCCGGGAATTAACCTAGTGAACCTACGCTGCACTCCCTCAATAGCAAGAATGTCCTTCCTCAAACTTGGAGACCAAAACTGCACACAATACTCCAGGTGTGGTCTCACTAGAGCCCTGTACAACTGCAGAAGGACCTCTTTGCTTCTCTACTCCACTCCTCTTGTTATGAAGGCCAACATGCCATTAGCTTTCTTCACTGCCTGCCTGTCAATGCAAGGGAGGTTGGTTTGTGAGATGGTCTGGGCTGTGATCACAATTCGCTGCAATGCAAACAGTAGTAAACTGTTTTCAAAACGTGGTGGAGGGGGTAACAGGAGTTACTTAATTATACGAGAAATTGAGCTAATCTCAGATGTCTTTGGGAAGAAAATTCTGTCTGGTCTTCCGACTATATGACCTTGCAGGTGCATGATGTGAGGACCAGCTCTTCCGAATGAATGAATAATTTATTGTCACATGTGTCAAGTCACAGTGAAATTCTTTGCTTGAGTATCCATGGTTTGCAAATAATCGCCATATAAAGGGCACTGACAAATGAGAAAATTTATTTTTTAGCAGCAATTAATTGTTTTCCTAAGCTAGCCTGCTTGCTTGACACGAGAGCTGTTAGCAGAAAACTCTGTTTTGGCTGAAAAGACTGTTTAACCATTGCATTAGAACGGGAGACGTCTTTTGTACCCTTTGCAGGCAATTTAGGTTTTTCTATTTTCTGATTCTTTGCGGCCTGAATCAATTTACTGGCAAACGCTGGTGGTTCTGTGCCAACCTAATCACGCCTCTCTTTATGTGCCACAAAGTTCAGGATTCCGTTGCAAATGTTAACTTTCTAAACTTGCTGGATGTTCCAAAGTGGGGATGATGCTTGATGATGGAATTTTCATGGACTTCTGCAGCTAGGTGGGAACTTAGTGCAATTGTCCAGCATATATGCCGACATACCTACTTGCTGGATCTGTGCCTGGATAGATCTGGGATCGGAACAGCGGGCCTATTTATTTGAATGGAGGGGAAAGGTTGTAATGGAGAAAGATGCAAGTTAATTTACATTCTATTGAATTGAGTTTGGTTTAATGTTTTAAGTTAATTCTGTGATTTAAAAAAAAAAATTAGGTAAGGATTTATGGTTGATCAATAGTTTAGTGTTGTTGGATAAAAGGGACACAAAGTGCCGGAGTCAGGCAGCATCCCTGGAGAACATGTCTCTGGTCGAGACCCTTCTTAAGACCCAAAAAATCACCTATCCATGTGACCGCAAGGATTTTCTCCGGGTGTTCCAGTTTCATCCTGCATTCCAAAGAAGTACAGGTTTGTAGGTTAATTGGCTTCCGTAAATTGTCCCTAGTGTGTAGTATAAAACTAGCGTATGGGTGATCACTGGTCAGTGGGGATTGAGTAGGCCGATGTTTCCACACTGTATCTATATTACTAAAAGTCTCATCTTGACCACTTTCTGTTGCACGGTATATTGATTTTAGAAAAAACGCTGTGATTTTTGGCCATATTACCCCTCCGCTGGTCAGGACAAGAATATTTTTTCCCATCGATGAAAAATAAAAGACATTAATATTTTTTAAATGTTGAGATTTTCCTGAAGGCCACGTCCCTTCTGGAGGGACTATAAAACCTGGAAGTGTGGAGGTGCCTCAGTTCTCTGCAAGATGGGAGAGCGAGAGGTCGCAATTCTCAGTCTGAGCTGTGAATAACACTGAACACATGCCCACTAAACTGTGAGTGGTTTTACTGACCTGTCAGTGCCCATAATGTAGTTTGAAAATGCAAAAGTGTGTTTTGGTTTGAAAATGCAAACGTGTGCATTGGTTTGAAAATGCTAAAGTTGCCTTGCCTAATTGAAATGTTGGTTTGAGAATGCTAAAGTTGCCTTGCCTAATTGAAAAGTTGGTTTGAGAATGCAAAAGTTGCCTTGCCTAATTAAAGTTGCCTTGCCTAATTAAAGTTGCCCTGCCTTCTATGTAATTAAAAGTCTAATCTTGACCACTTCCTGTTTGCGATTTATATTGATTTTAGAAAAAAACGCTACAATGTATGGCTGTGATTTTTGGCCATCTTACTCAGAGTCCACCCCTGCTCATCAAGTGCCAAGGATTATTAGTGTTTATAAAAATGTCGAGGTTCTTTCTCCTGTCAATCAGGCCATGAATGCCACGCCCCTTCTGGTGGGAGGGGGGACTATAAAACCCAGAAGTGTGGGCATAGCTCAGTCTCTGCAAGATGGAGGAGGGAGGGGTCATGACTCGGTATCTTTAGTGGCCTTGCACCCTGCTTGAAGTGGTATGAAACTATTCTTGAATTTGGTGGCCTTGCACCCTGCTTGAAGTGGTATTTCAAGGAATAACCGTGAGTCAACTACCAGCCCACAAGCCTTGAGTGAGTGCGCTGCCAGCACACCAGGCTTGAGTGACTGAGCCGCCAGCCCAAGAATCCATTCAGCCAACATTGTCCATTCTAGCCCTCTGGAAACCAGATCTTTCAGCCCACAACACCCATAGTAGCACTCCAGAAAGCCCCCCCTCCACTGGCCACCAATATTGGAATTGGTGGAGAGGTGGAATATTGCGTTGGGGGACCAGCCCTCCCGTGTGAAGCTGGGATCCAACGGGTCCCACTTAATCTAGTCTCTAAACTAAAACTAAGCTGTCGTCAAGAGCTCCTGACATGCAATTGGGAAAGATCGAGTACAAGGCAAAATCGAATGTAATTCCTTTTATACAGTGGTTTCCCTGTTCAATGTCTCCTTTACATTGCCTCCAAATCTATCCACGCATTGTATTTTGCTTTCATCGGCTTCTATGCTACTGCACGACATTGCCGCCATTGTATCTGCCAAGCTAAAATTAGGTGCTGCAACTAATCCTTCTTCCTTTCCTTCAACTATAAAAATTAATTGTTTTTGCATCCCATTAGGTTGCAATGGGCTGAGGGGATGTGAAAAAATGTGAAAAAATGGTTTATTGGATTGTTTTTCTTTGTGAAAAGGATTTTCGCTGAGCAAGATATTAAGGGATAATTGTTCCAAAGCGGTTGTATTAAGATAAACAAGTCATGCTTAAGGAGTTAAATTGCATAAGGGTTTCTATCTTCAACTCCTCATCTCCTGAGTCAAAAAAACGTTTTTATTAGATTGGTTATCCCGCTTTCCCTTTATGAACCTGTTTGATTTAGAGATACAGCGAGATCACCATTTTTTCGGGTGGCGCCCACAATGGCCGCCGGGCCAACTGTCTCTCGTCCCTTCCTTCTTGTTGTTTTTAGTATGTGTTAAATGTATGTTTTAGTGTTCTTTAGCTTGTTTTATGTGGAATTGGAAACTTTTTTAAATCTTTCCTTGATGGAGATGCAATTTTTTCCCGTATCGTATCTCCGTCCGCACTGCGGCCTAACATCGAGGAGCTGGCGGCCTCTGCCGGAGAGTGACTGGGAGCTCCAACCGTGGGAGCATGTGGACTTTAACATCCTGGAGCTCGTGGTCCCTGGTTAGGGACAGACTTCGGTAGCTCCAGGCTTCGACTACCCTGATCACGGGAGTTGCGATTGCCCCGAAGCGGGGGCTTCGATCGCCCCGACTGCGGGGGCTTCGATCGCCCCGACTGCGGATGATTTGGCTGCCCCGACCGCGGGAGAATAAAGAGGAAGCAGATTATACTTTATTGCCTTCCATCACAGTGAGGAATGTGGGGAATCCGCTGTGGTGGATGTTTATGTTAACTTTTATGTAGTTGTGTGTCTTGTTTCTTTTCTTTAAGTATGGCTGTATGGTAATTCGAGTTTCACTGTACCTTAATTGGTACATGTGACAATAAACAGACCATTGAACCTTTGAAACAGGCCTTCAGCTCAACAAGTCCATGCTGACCAACATTCACCCATACACCTGTTCTATCCTAGACACTAGGAATAATTTTCAGAAGTCAATTAACCTACAAATCTGCACATCTTTGGAATGTGGGAGGAAACCGGAGCACCCGGAGAAAACCCACAGGGTGAACATATAAACTCCGTACAGACAGCAACCTGGCTCAGGATAGAAACCGGGTTTCTGGCGCTGTAAGGCAGCAACTATACCACTGTAGTTTGTGTATTGGCTTTGCATTGACTGAAGTATCCAACTATTGCTTCCCACCAATTGGGTCTGATATAATTATGCATGTTTCTTGTCTTTCAGCTTCTCAAATGTCTCAGTTGACATCAGCTTCTGCCCTCTCTCCTTGCCAACCGGACCTTGGAGAATCTCCATCATCATTTGCAAAGGCATTGTTTGCAGGCAAGTGGAGTAAAATATGTAGCGCCTGAACTTCTTGAATTTTCATGATCTTTAATTAAAAATGCCAAAGATTGTTCATCTCATGTACCTGTGATAGAGAGTATATTTAATTTTACTCTCTGATCTGAAAAAAGGTTGAAATTGTGAGATCTGCAAACAAGATATTGTAGCAAATGGAACTGTAATGATGTAGCCCGGCTGGGGACCTTTTGATCCATTTTAGTCTTTTGTTGTTTCTCTAGGCACCCCTGCCTTCCCATTCTCTAGGAGAGACCCATCCACCCATACCTTTTTTTCTCTCTCCACACAGTTGAAAATGTGAGGTGGCATCATGGAATAGCAGTAGATTTGGCGCCTGCATGCGTAAATATGCAAAATGAATTTCACTGTGCAGTTGCACATGTGACAAATAAATCACCATAGAAATATTGGTTATTGTGACTCTGATTAGATCCTGACTGGGTCCTGTCTGCAAAGAGTTTTTACGCTCTCCCTGTGACCTCTTAGGTTTTCTCTGGTTGCTCTGGTTTCCTCCCACACTCCAGGTTTGTAGGTTAATTGGCTCTGCTGAAGTGTAAATTGTCCCTGGTGTGTAGGATAATCCTAGTGTATGGGATGATCGCTTGTCGGCATGGACTTGGTCCGCCGAAGGGCTTCTTTCCATGCTGTATATCTAAAGTACTAAAGTAACAAATTTCATTTATTTATTAGTTCGTAGTTCTTTAAACCGCGTCAAGGAAAGAGCGTTCATGTCGCTGTTCCACCAATCTTTCCACCACCAAGCACAAGAAGCGCAAGGCATCATTGTATGCAGATACCGAGAAGTGTGTTCAGCTCTGGCTGAACAATTTCTAATCTTGTGATGTGGACCAGATAAGGAGTTCCTAAACGGCAATTAATTTTATTTTGGGATTATTGTTTCCAAAGTTTGATGTGTTGCTCACTAAACTGTAGGCCTTAAGATTATGCATGTTAAAATTCCTGCCGTATCTTCACTGTCCCCTGTGACCTTCCCCTCTCTGACGTTGAGCAATCTACCCATACACTATGAGCTACCTGCCCATACATCAGCGATCACCCATACACTAGCACTGTCCTACACAATAAGGGACAATTTACAGATGCCAATTAACCTAGACACCCACATGTCTCTGGGATGTTGGAGGAAACCAGAGCTTCTGGAAGGAACCCACTCGGGTCAAACTGAGAATGTGCAAACCCTGCACAGATGGCACCCGAGGTCAGAATTAGATCAGGTCTCTGGCGCTGTGAGGCTGAAGCTCTACTGCAATCTTTGGGGCAGTCTTCACCATCTGAAGAGGATTACTACATATTTGCAGACAATAGTGTCTTTCCATATGAACCCTGGGTGTATCCTGTCCAAATGGTTGATGATCCTCCTTTTGAAGGCAACCAATCTTAACACCTGTTTGTTCCCTGCATACATTGAATCTGGTTGCTGATTCTTTTCCTGCAACTTCCCTTGAGAAGGCGGGCATACCTATGGACTTGGGACTCCTCGCAACGCAGAAGGGGAGCAGTTTTTTTTTAATACATTTTGTTCCAACTAGCTTCAGAGCTAGAGAAGAACTGATATTTGAAGATTTGTAGAGTTGCATAATTGGGTGAAGAGAAATTAATCGTAGTTCACTCAAATCTGGCAGATTGAAAACCATGCCCTTGGTACTGACACATTCAAATCATTTACAATGTAGGATTTTGTGGTATTTGGATGAGATATGATTCATTTCTCTTCACTTGATTACTGTAAATTCTTGTACAGGTCCACTACCAATTATTCGGTAACTGGTGGTTCAGTACCTCCTTTAATCCTGACAGGAATGAGTAGGTTAATCTATGATTTGTCGGCACTGGGTCTGTACTCGCTGAAGTTTAGAAGATTGAGGGGGGAACCTCCTTGAAACATACAGAATAGTGAAAGGCTTGGATAGAGTGGATGTGGAGAGGATGTTTCCACTAGTGGGAGAGTCTAGGACTAGAGGTCATAGCCTCAGAATTAAAGGACGTTCTTTTAGGAAGGAGATGATGAGAAATGTCTTTAGTCAGAGGGTAGTGAATCTGTGGAATTCTTTGCCACAGTAAACTGTGGAGATTCTTGATTAGTACAGGTGTCAGAGGTTATGGGGAGAAGGCAGAAGAATGCAGTTAGGAGGGAGGGATGGATCAGCCATGATTGAATGGCGTAGTAGATGATGGGCCGAATGGCCTAATTCTACTCCTATCACGTATGACCTAAAATTACAAGAGCTCAATTGAAATCCCCCCCCCCAGAAGATGTGGAACGTAGGCCAGGGGGGAAGCCGATCTCGATCCCATCGGGACTTCGACAGCTGATCGGCGGGTTGAATTTGCTCCATGTGACTATGTCTGTGGAACTCTGGCCCGGCTAGAGCCGCCTGATCAGTTTCCACAGCTGGCTTCCATGGCTGACCTGGTGGACCAATATCTCGGATGCCTAGGCAGACTGTTCTGGTACTGTTGTATGTGTCTCAGAGCCTGTGACCTCCAGAAAAGCTCTGGAACCAAATATGCCGAGAAAGGAAGCCAGTGGAGGAGCTTGAATGAGTTCAAGGGCATGGTTTTCAATCCACCTTCCCAAGAATAAAGAATTTGACTGGTGTGTGGACAGGAACTACAGATGCCCGTTTATACCTAAGATAGGCCCAAAGTGCTGGAGTAATTCAGCCAGACAGCATCTCTGGACTTGTTATCACCTCATCCCTAGCCAACAATGGGCCATTATGGCCTCCACCCTTGGCCATCTGTTGCTAGCCCTGCTTTGTTACCTCCAGTTCCTTCCCCTTCTACTTTCAGTGTGAAGCCACCCTTCCTTATTCTCCAGAGATGCTGCCTAACCAGCATCTCCAGCACTTTGTGTCTACAGGGGATTAAAGTCAGGTTAAATCCAGATGGGCGACATTTTTAAATTCAGTCAAACACGTGGGGTACTATAAGAGAGGAACAAGGCAAGCACAAGTGGGTGTAGCAAATAGCAGAACATGGGTATGAAGAACTGGCAACGCAAGCAGACAGTGATAAAGAGGGCATATGGTATGTTTGCCTTATTCGATCGGGGAATTGAGTATAGGACTCTGGAAGTCTTTGATTGTTTTCTCTGGAATGTCGGATGCTGAGAGCAGACCCGATAGGACCGAATAAAATTACGGGAGGCATAGTCGGTACCTTTTTTCCAGGGTTGAAATTTTCTGGACTAGAGGACATAGTTGTAAGGTGAGAGGGTCAAAATTTAAAGGAGATGTGGGGCAGATTTTTTTTTACACAGTGGGTGATGGATGCCTGGAAAGCACTGCCAGGGGTGATGTTAGAGGCAGATACGCTAATGGCATTCAAGAGGCTTTGAGATTGTCGCATGTATTTGCAGGGATTGGAGGAAAATGGATCACATGCAGGCAGAGGCGATTTGTTTAACTTGCCATGTTCGACACAGACACAGACCAAAGAGCCTGTTCTTGTCCTGCACTGTTGTATGTCCTGTGTTCAAAACTATTTATGGTGGTTGTTCACTAGATGAATAACAAACTACACCACCCTGTATTGCATTAATTCTATTTTGCTTGATTTCCTTTGGTATTAACTATCATTTTGTTAGTGTCAATGTTTTTAATTTTACAAATCCTATTGTATTTTTACGATTTACTTTATATTTATAGTGCATGTAAGAATTAAGTTATTTGTTACAGATGAATACGAAATTGATTCTGGAGGTGCATCTTCCGGAGGTGCATCAATAAATAAAACCTTGAGCAAATATGCTCACGAAAGCAAGGACCCACTTTCAGCAGAAGCTCATGAAGGGCAAACAGGTCACCATTCCAGCCAAGAGTTTTTTACACGCGGAATGCATTTGGTGAAATCATCACAGGTTGAAAACGGCAAAACTTTACCGCGACGAAATAAAATGAAATCTCCGTTTCCGAAGAGGCAGAGTGCCAAAGCTGTACTCCATTGTGTTGAAGAGTCAGTCGGCTCATGGAGTAAGAAAGCGATCCAAAGTTATTCTGAGGGAAGTGTGGAAGCTTTGAACAGTGCAGCAGCAGACCTAAGACTTTGTAATGCGCAAAGCAACAAGATCGTACAGTTACCTCTCCCAGTGAAGTCAGCAGCCTCCGAAAAGGATCACAATCTCACGCAAACCGATTTTTCATCTAATGAATGTTACAAAAATTATGTTTCACCTCTGATATCAAATATTTCTACAAGAACTAAGAATCAATTGAGCTTAAAGAAAAATAAAAAGTTATGGCAGGACGATTTTATGTGTTTTAAATCACCGAGAAATAATCCATTGGAAGCGTGCGACTGCTCTGACAAAAATGACGCGTGCCCCATCAAAGAGGACCTGCTGGCGTACGAGGACTTCTTTTCTCCAGTTAACCTGAATTGCAAAAATAATCCAAGATGTACATTGGGCATGCTTCCACCGAAATCGCCGAGTCTTCCCGATATTTTTGGGAGTGGTAAGCAGAAGAGAAAATTGCAAGAAATGAATCCACAAACTTCTGCAGATAGAACTAAAAAGACAAGAAGTGCGACAAATGTCAGTGTTGAAGAGCAATCTGATGCTCGTTTTTATGGCCAACATGTGAATGCAGCTGCACTGACTGGTGAAAATGTTGCTCTTCAGCCAGATGCCGCTAAAGCTCAAAAGAAAAGGAAATCTCACGTAAAAAACCCATTTCAATATTTTTTTGACGAATCGGGGGCACTGACAAACGACGTGCCTGAGAGAAAAGAGCCAGGCCAACATCATGAGATGAAAAGGCTGGATTTGCTTCTGAAACACAACAGTGACTTAAAACCACCAACATTACGCCATGAAACCCAAGCCTTTTCTGTGATTTCCTTGCGACCCTGCGATGAGACGAAAGCGAACGAGAAAGACGTGCAGTGCCTTCAAGAGGACAATTTGGCCAAGGACATCTTAAAATTGCAAAGCATTGACAGTGATTTGGATGGCAACCCTCATAGTGGACCCAACCAAAGTATGTGATCAGGTTTGATTCTACTTCTTAAAGCAATAAAGATGATTCTTTATCACATTACGGGTTAAATCTGTTAACCAAGTGGGGGTGATTGTTTAATATAGACAATGTCAATCTTATCATGTGGGTACCTGGGGGGGGAGGGGAAAGGGGGGAAGAGAGAGTATTTTTATATATAGTGCTAGAATCTGAAGCAAATAAAAAAACTGCTGGATGAACTCAGTGTGGAGAGAAATGAACAGGTGACTATATGGGTCAGGGTCCTTTTCTTGGACTGAGAGATTAGCAGGGAGATGGCCAGTGTAAAGAGGCGGGGATGAGGAGTGGGGCAAGAGCTGGCAAGCAATTAGGTGTCTCCACTCTTCCTTTGTTATGGAACCCTTTCCCATAATTTACAGCCCTATTCCCAATCCAAATTCCAGCCTCGGTAGCTACTTCCACCCTTCCCGCACTTACCTGACTGTGTGTTATCTGAGTCAACCCCCTCCTTGCTTAGATCCACCTTACTGTATTTAGATATACTTCAAAATGTACATTATTTTGTAAAAATCTAACTACTATGTACTAACTTCAAGAAAATGAAAACATTTTGTTCATTCTAAAGTTAACAAACCTTTTAATGACTTTGTTGTGACTGCTTTTTGTGGGAAAGCATTTGAATATTTGGTTGCAACACGGATGTACACAGTTTCAGCTGATCTTCTCGATGGGTATCCGTCATTTGTGACCTTAAGGGCGTCTTGATTTGGGTTAGGTAGGAGAATGGAGATTTGCAGCAATAAGTGGTTGAAAAGCAAGAAAGCATTTTTCGTGCGGGGAGGATTATTTCGTTGAATCTTCTTTTACTCTTTGGTATTTTAAATACGTTCATTTTAAGATTAAAATAAAAATAATAAAACACGAATAAAAACATATTAATAAAAATAGTAGGATTTGTTCTACAAAATTTGGATTAATTCAAAAGCCCGCACTTAATGGCCTAGAAGACCGCAGGTTCCCCACCCCTGGTCTAGGGCTAGAAAAGTTCCAGTATGTGACCTTTTTATTTTGGTCCTAGAATTTTAAAAAGGGTTGCCATTCACTATTTTAAGTGTTTTATATTTAGAGACGTCTTTAGTAGTGAGATGATTTGAGGAATTCTCAGCAGGTATCCAAAATTGAAAATGTCTTTCAAATGAAGAAAACAATTGAAAATTAGCTCATGATGCCCTGGTGCAACTCTACAGAGCTTGGCACGTTTATGTTATGGGAGCAGCTTTAGGCAATCCGGCCCATCAAATCTACTCTGCCATTAAATCCTGGCTGATCAATCTTTCTTTCTAAACCCCATTTTCCTGCCTTCTCCCCATAATCCCTTGATAAGCTTGATAGTGTATTTAGTCAGACGTACTTAGGGGTGGCAGTATTGAAATTTCCTCTGTTCGTACTTCAACCATAGTTGTTTTCACCTTTTTTCTGTTGAGAACTCTTGATTTTTTTCAGTGCTCTTTTGTTGACGTTGATTAATTCTGTTTAGGGATTCCACAATACTATATGCTAACAATGTGATTAACGACTGCTATTCTGACGTCTGAATCATTGTTCTGGAGACACATTTAAAAATTCCATTGCGGCATTTGAGAAAACTGAATGCCAAATAAATGAATAAGATAGAATTTAAAAATTAGCAGCAGTAAAGATGAACATTAAGCCACTGTTAAGTGTAAAAACCATTCTCGTTCGCTAATGTCCTTTAGAGAATTAAATTTGGCGGTAAACCAGCATCTGCAGTTCCTTGTGTTCACATGAGATTTGCTATGCTTGTTCCATCTAGCCTGTTTATAACTCCAGATCTACCATTGCATTTGATATTTAACTGTCTCTGAAAAGGTCAAGCAAGCTAATCAGTGCAGGAGTAATTAAGGATAGATTTGCCTGTGCTGTTACCATCGTATGAATTTGACAATAAAAATAATACATTTAGTGAAAAACATAAAAAGGAACTGCAAATGCTGGTTTACAAAAAATAACACAAAGTTCTGGAGTAACTCAACAGAGTCAGGCAGCATCTCTATAGAACGTGACCTATCCATGTTCTCCAGGCTTGCTGCCTGACCTGCTGAGTTACTCGGGTAAAACGTAGCGTTTCTTGAAAGGCCAGCCCAGTGAAATGCAAACCACTTGGCCTGGTGCTAAACTAAGCACTTCCAGCAGAGGTCCCTGTGAAGCATTTGGGTGCGTCGTCGCCTCCATGGTTCAAACACTCTTTCTTTCTCCATCGGAGACACCAAGATACGGTGCTTTCATATTTGAAATGTGGCTTCCGATGTGACAATTTGTATTTGTTAAAACTTTCATGCCAGTTTGAATTATTTTAAAAAACTGATTAAATGTTATCACGGCAGCCAGAGTTTTGGTTTTATTTGCTCGTTATTGTGGTGTAATAGCAATAAATTTCAATTGTACCTTTCACCCATAATTTGCCATGCAGGAAGGAACTACAGATGCTGGTTTACACCAAAGATAGATGCCAAAAACTGGAGTAACTCAGTGGGACAGGCAGCATCTCTGCCTGACCTACTGAGTTACTCCGGTATTTTGTCTAAGCATCTATTGCTCCTTGTTCTTCCTCCCGGGTGCTTCCATCCACATCATCGGCTATGTTCTACACTCTTCCTTCACGCCTTGCACAGGAAGTAGAGACTCAACTTTTATAGTTGGAGAGGGGGAATGTTTTTAAAATTTTGTAAACATGGGAAGTGGAACGAGTAGGAAGAATATATCCAATATAAATTAGTCAATTGCTCTTTGCGGCAACAAAACAGCTCCCAAAATGTAAAATTTGAATGTGAATTTTGAATTGGAGAATTGCATGGTGATGAAAGTGAATGTACAAACAACCAAAAAAAACATGATTTTAACAGATTTTTGTCATGGGGTACATCATATTTATATTACTTTTAGTCATAGTGTGATATAGTGTGGAAACAGGCCCTTCAGCCCAACTTGCCCACACCGGCCAACATGTCCCAGCTACACTGGTCCCACCTGCCCGCATTGGTCCATATCCCTCCAAACTGTACTACCTGTCTAACTGTTTCTTAAATGTTGGGATAGCCTCTACTACCTCCTCTGGCAGCTTGTTCCATACGCCTACCACCCTCTGTGTGAAAAAGTTATTCCTCAGATTCCTATTAAATCTTAATATGGAATAAAATATATTTCTTCACAGCAAATTAATACAATGATGCCACAAATGGCGGGTTGGACTATTCAGTTTAAGAATGATGTAAAAACACATGATTAAATTTATTTTAGTAAATGATCCCTTTCAAAATCTCATTCCAAAACCTGAGATCTGCCAAGATAATACAGGTGGACAGGCACATGGATGGGGAAGGTTAAGAGGGATATGCCTCACACACAAGCAAATGGATAGGGCATCTTGATCGACATGAACAAGTTGGGCCGAAGGACCTGTTTCCCTTCTGGATGACTAGGTGACATTGCGTTACATATCTTGAATGAAATAATGTTGACTTTGTAACTGATTATCAGCCCTGCAGGGAATTCATGATCACGAGCATCATGTTTTGACATAAAAATAATGGTCTTTGGAATATATAACTTTTCAGAGCGCACACAGGGCTCTCGCTTAACTTTTTTCCCCTGTTGCCAGCCAGGCAACCATGGCAGCTTTTTAGGTTGCCAAATGACAGTTTAGGTGGTCATTTAAGACGGCTTGCATGACGCATGCGATAATGTGCTCGGACGAAGTGCGTAGTTACCAGTCGGAATTATGCTCAATGAAGCATTCACGTGTTATTTCTGCTTCAAATAAAGTTACAAACTAAACATATTCACCAATCAAGACATGATAAATACCACAATGACAAGCAGCAAAATTATAATACAGTATCTCAACTCTTTTTACACATTACAATTAATGCAATTTTTATTATTTCTTTCCAAACAAAAATGTGGTTGGATTATTCAGCGTATGATCAACCTGTGTCAATAAATCCTGGACCATGATAATATATATGCTCAACCATGCACACTACAGATTGATGCAAGCATATTTTCTGTGAAGGACCGAAAATTATCATGACATGGCCATAGCATGGGTCGTTATTGCTATTGGTACGGAAACACTAGCTTCCCACATAATTTATCCACAATATACAGGTTGCAAGGAATTTTCTAAAGGCATTTTATGATAATAGCTGACTATTAAAACTGACTATACCCATGTGACAGGTTAAACATTACACTAACTAACAAGAGATGGCCAAAGGACATAAATGCAACAAATGTTCTTTTGGTAATATATTTAAAGGTGTCAAGATGCCACATTACCGGGCATTCAGATTAGATGTATGTGTTGTGAACAGCAATGAAGATACCCAGTTTGTAAGCAACAAATTTAAAAACAATTGTTGATAACCACTTTTTCCATCAGAATTAACGTTAAAATTTCAACTGAAATACCTCCTGACCAAATTTGTGATATATATGACTGACTGTAGAAGTAAAACCTGGATAAATCCAACGTATAGTTGTGAGTGTTGCTCATTAAATAACTACAGTACTGATATTCCATATTAAGAGCATTGATTTGCCGTTAAAATGAAATCTGTAATAACGTGTCAACGGTAGCAGTGACAATCGAACACTGCGATTTTAATGTTTCACGTGTTCACAATTGAATTAATCCCTCTTTATGGATTAAAACAAATAATAACCTTGGGAATTAAAACATTTGATTGTGTTCCGTTATCAAACATAGTCAATGTTCGCTCTGAAGACATTTCCAGCACAATATGGTCGGGAGGGGGGTGTGTGTGAATGGATAGATGACGGTGGGGGGGGAGGGTTTTGAAGGCAATCGGTGCGGAATGGATGGATTGAGGCAGGGGAATTGGTGTGTGTTGGTTGGTTGGTAAAATTGTGAGGGGAGAGCGCGGGGATGACAGTGGGGTTGAATGGGGGTAATCTGTGCAGGATGGATGGGGGGGGGAGCAGTGCAGGATGGGTGAGAAGGGGGGTCAGTACAGGATGAATTGGGGGACCAATGTAGGATTGATGGGGAGAGGCAGGAGAATCAATGCGAGGTGGATAGGGAGATCAGTGCACGATGAATAGATTGGGGGGGGGGGGGCGGTAGATGAGGGGAGCACACGGGATGTCAGTGAGAACTGAATAGACGCAGGAATGGGGATCAGTGTGGGATGGAGAGGAGGGGTCTCAGGATAATGGGGGTGGAGGGGGGCGTACGAGAGAGAGAGAGAGGGGAAGGGGCAGAGGAGGTGGGAAGGAAGGTCAGCGCTCCTCGGACAACACCGGCATCATTGCTGCCTTGGCTGTGACCAGGCACGGAAATCGCTGTCAAAATATGGAGGGGACAGAGGGGACAGAATATCTTGGCGGCCACACACACACACACACACACACACCCCCGACCCCACCCCCACCCCCTCCTGGGATTAATAAAGTTCTATTGTATAGTATCGTGTGTGTAGGAAAGAACTGCAGATGCTGGTTTAAACTTAAGATAGACACAAAAAGCTGGAGTAACTCAACAGGTCGGACAGAATCTCTGGACAAAAGGAAAAAACACTGTTTTGGGTTGGGTCTGAAAAAGGTTCCTGCACACCTTTGGAATGTGGAAGGCAACAAGAGCTCCCGGAGAAAACCCATGCGATCAAAGGGAAAAGGAGCAAACTCTGTACAGACGGCACCCATATTCAGGATCAATTCCGGGTCTCTGGCAATTTTAGGCAGCAACTACATGGCCAATGTACTGCCCCATAGTCTTGAACTGAATTAAAACATACAGTAGCTGTAAAGGGGGACATAGGATCACTTAGAGATTTAAGACTGAAAATGGGTAGTTTCTTTTTTTATAGTAACCAAAGTTATCAACGTATAATTTGTTGTGTGTTGGAAAATAAAATATAGTGGCACAGCTGGTGGACTCACACGCCAGGGATCTGTGTTCGATCCTGTCCTCGGGCACTATCTGTTGAATTTGCACATTCTCCCTGCAAGCATGTAGATTTCCTCCCACATCCCAAAGATGCATTGGCTTTGTAGGTTAACTTGTCTCTGTAAAATTGCCCCTAATGTGTAGGGAGTGGGTGAGGGAAGTGGGATAACAGAACTTGTGTGAATGGGGAGACAAAATGCTAGACAAACTCTGCACGTGAGGCAGCATCTATGGAGCGAAGGAATTATGCAAAGTTTTGGGTCGAGACCCTTCTTCAAACTGATGTGAGGGTGCAGGGGTGGGAAGAAGAAAGGAAGAGGCGGAGACAGTGGGCTGAGGGAGAGCTGGGAAGCGGAGGAGAAAACAGGGACTACCTGTAATTAGATGTCAATTTTCATACCGCTGGGGTGTAAACTTCCCAAGCAAAATATGAGATGCTGCTCCTCCAATTTACGGTGGGCCTCACTGGCCATGGAGGAGGCCCAGGACAGAAAAGCCAGATTCGGAATGGGAGGGGGAGTTGAAGTGCTGAGCCACCGGGAGATCAGGTTGGTTATTGCGAACCGAGTGGAGGTATTGGGCAAAACGATCGCCAAGCCTATGCTTGGTCTCACCGATGTAGAGCAGCTGACACCTAGAGCAGCGGATGCAATAGATGAGGTTGGAGGAAGTGCACATGAACCTCTGCCGCACCTGGAAAGATGGCTTGGGTCCTTGAATGCAGTCAAGGGGGGAGGTAAAGTGACAAGTGTAGCATTTCCTGCAGTTGCAAGGGAAAGTGCCAGGAGAGGGGGTGGTTTGGGTGGGAAGGGACGAATTGATCAGGGAGTTACAGAGGGAGCGGTCTCTGCAGAAAGCCGACAGGGGAGGAGATGGGAAGATGTCGCCAGTGGTGGGATCCCATTGGTAGACAAAAAAGCTGGAGAAAATCAGCGGGTGAGGCAGCATCTATGGAGCGAAGGAATAGGCGACGTTTCGGGTCGAGACCCTTCTTCAGAATGATGTCGGGGGGGTCTGGAAAAAGAAAAGAAGAGGCAGAGGCAGTAGGCTGTGGGAGAGCTGGGAATGGGAGGGTAAGAAGGGAGAAAGCAAGGACTACCTGAAATTGGAGAAGCCAATGTTCATACCGCTGGGGTGTAAACTACCCAAGCGAAATATGAGGTGCTGTTCCTCCAATTTGCGGTGGGCCTCACTCTGGCACTGGAGGAGGCCCAGGACAGAAAGGTCGGATTCGAAATGGGAGGGGGAGTTGAAGTGCTGAGCCACCGGGAGATCAGGTTGGTTATTGCAATCTGAATGTAGGTGTTGTGCGACGCGATCGCCAAGCCTGCACTTGGTCTCACTGAGGTTGATCATACGCTGAATAATCCAACCAGAATTTTGTTTGGAAGTGGAAAGAAATAATAGAAATTGCATTCATTGCAACGTGTAAAAGGAGATGAGATACTGTATTGTAATTTTGCTGCATGCCATTGTGGTATATATCATGTCTTGATTGGGGAATATGTTTAGTTTGTGACTTTATTTGAAGCAGAAATGCTTCATGAATGCTTGATTGCCCATAATTCTGACTGGTAACTACGTACTTCGTCCGAGCACATTATTGTACTTGTCATGCAAGCTGTCTTAAATGGCCACCTAAACTGTCATTTGGCAACCTAAAAAGCTGCCTAGGTTGCCTGACTGGCAACAGGGGAAAAAAGTTAAGCGAGAGCCCCGAGTAGGTGATTTTTCGGATCAAGACCCTACAGACTGTGAGTCAGGCCAGTTTTCCTTTCCCCTCCCTAACTCTCAGTGTGAAGAAGGGTCTTGACCTGAAATGTCACATATCCTTTTCTCCAGAAATGTTGCCTGACCCACTGAATTACTCCAGCATTTTGTGTCTATCTTTGGTATAAAGCAGCATCTGCAGTTCTTTGTTTCTAAATTTGTTTCTCTAAGCTGTGCAGTATTCAAGGCATTGTTGGTCCCTTCTATTAATGACGTGTATCAAGCTACCTCCCCATGTAGACTTCTAGACCTAAAGCGAATCTTAATCCATCTTCCCTCCAATGGAGATTTGACCAGGTCGACATCTCCAAACTTTAACAGTTTCATTCCCATTGCTACACGAGAGGATTATTGTTATTTTTTTATTTTAAAATGTTATCATTAAAAAAAATTCAATTTTGCCCGAGTGCAAATTTCAACCAGTTTGAAATTATCGTCAGTTAGGCTTTAGTTTAGTTTAGAGATACAGTGCAGAAACAGGCCCTTCGGCTCACTGGGTCCACGCCGACCAGCGATCCCCGCACATTAACACCACCCTACGCCCACTAGGGACAATTTTTTACATTTACCAAATCAATTCACCTACAACCCTGTACGTCTTTGGAGTGTGGGAGGAAACCGATGATCTCGGAGAAAACCCATGCAGGTCACAGGGAGAACGTACAAACCCCGTACAGACAGCACCCGTGGTCAGGATCGAACCAAGCTCTTTGGCGCTGTATTCGCTGTAAGGCAGCAACTCTACCGTTGCGCCACCGTGACTGCCATTAGATTTGTGTTTAATCAGGTTGTAATAAGAAACCTTTTCTTCCAAGGCAGTCCCTCAAGATTGAGGATGAATTGTTTCCATGAAGAGAAAAACAAATTAATTGAAGGAGCAAATACAACCAAAAATTGCATAAGGAAGAATGTGAAGGTAAGTGCAACTTGTTAATGACTATTACAGACAGTTCTTTGAGCTTAGATTATGTCACAAGCAGTTTTCAGTTGAGTTTTGATTTTCAGTGGAGGAGACCTAGCTTTCTGCAGCATACAATACCTTCTGTTGGTCAAGAGTCCCCCCCTTAAGCAAATGATGTCTTGCTCTAATCTTTATTAAATCGTTAGATGAGTATACCCATCATCTTTGGAGATGCTGCCTGACCCGCTGAGTTACTGCAGCACTTTGTGTCCTTGTAGACTCTTCTTCAGGTTTACCTTAAAATATCCTTCCAATTTTTCGAGGTAGGTATAATAGTGAACTGAATGCAAACTTGATTCATCAAACAAGGGCGCAGCTTTTTTATCAATTCATTCATTTCGCGGGGGGGAGGTGGAGGGTGGGGAAACGTGAGACGTTTGGGTGGTGGGAGAAATGGGACCAAGTAGAAACTATTTAGGATCAAGGCAATTTAAGATGATGGCTCATGCGTTGGCATTAGGGAGGTAGTCTCATCTATCTATATCTATATACCTATAAAAGTCTCATCTCGTGTATGTGTGTGCGTGTATGTTTTGTATCTTCCTCAAAATGCTACGCGTTAGCGCTTAAATATTTACATATTCTAACTCACATTTTTCCCGTCCCCACCGTACTCGGGTTCACTTAAGATTTCATCCTATATTTCAAAAGTTATTGATGATTAAAGTTTAAAAAAAAGGCAAAAACCGCTTCTCACAGAGAGCCCTTTTCCAGCAGCTTCCAGTGATAATGTCACAATGCCACCTCACAGATATCCAATCGACATCACAATGGGACGTTGCCAACGGTAACTGCAGCTTCTCACAGAGAGCCTTTTTACAGCAGCTTCCAGTGATTATGTCATAATGCCAATCACAGTGCACCAAACACAATGAGCACTCAAGCTGCCGAGTGCCACAATGACATCACAATTGGATGTTGCCAACGGTAACCGCAGCATCTCACCGAGAGCCTTTTTCCAGGAGCTTCGAGAAGGGGCTGCTCCTCAAGTTCTGGTTGCATTTTAGTCCCACAATCCTGGTGTTTAGACACAAGGCAGGGAGTGGGGAGGGCTGATTGGGGGGGGGGGGGTTGTTCTCCCTGTCGGTTTGCTCCTGGGCCTGCCAAGATGCCCATTCGCGGGTCCAGGCAGCGGGCGGTCGATGGTCACACCAGAGTCGGCTGCCTGCCCCTCTTTCGAGCCTACGTCCGTGCTCGCGTGCCCCTGGAGAGGGAACACACAGTGTCCAATGTGATGCTGGAGGCCTTCTGTGAAAGCTGGTCGCCGCGGGGAGAGGAGATTGCTGCACACTGTCATCGAGGGAGAGAGAGAGAGGGAGGGACAGAGACACCACCTTACTCACCGTTGTTCCGTTTACATTCCTATAAAATTGCCTTCAGATTTGAGGTTATATTTCACAAGTTATTGATATTTAAACGTTTAAAAAAGCCCACTTTGCGAAGAATAACTGCGACTCTGCTGTGAGTTTTCTGGCAGCTTCCAGCTATGACGTCCCATTGGCATCTCACAGTCCTCCGATCACAATGGGATCTCATTTACATACGCTGCCGTGAACTTTCCCTAACCCAACAATGACATCACAATGGGATCTCAGCTTCCACCAGGGTAGGGAAAAGGAGAGGGAGGGAGACGCCCATACTAATCAAGAACATATCAATGTCCGCTTTAAAAATGAATGAATAAATGAATGAATACGTTTATTGGCCAAATACCCAATGACGTGGCCTCCACAGCCATCTGTGGCAATGAATCCCTCAGATTTGCCTCCCTCTGGCTAAATAAATTCCTCCTCATTTCCATTCTAACATCCTTTTATTCTGAGGCTAGGCCCTCTGCTCCCAGACTCTCCCACTACTGGAAGCATTGTCTCTACATCTACTCTATCTAGGCTCTTCATTATTTTGTAGATTGCAATGAGATTCCCTGCCTCCCCCATCGGAATTGGGATGGTAGTTGGCTGGAAGAAGAGGCAAAAAATATTCTTTGGGATATACTTCTGTCTACCTGTGAAGATGCACATAGTCTTTTTATTTGGAGGAAGCTGTACTGGAGAGTCAAAATATATTGAGTTACTTGTACATTTTCTCTTTAAAAGACGTATACCTTCATCGGTGATGAAGGATCAGTGGCGCAGCGGTAGAGTTGCTTCCTGACAGCACCAAAGACCAGGGTTCCATCCTGACTAAGTTGCTGTCTGTACAGAGTTTGTATGTTCTCCCTGTGACCACATGGGCTTTCTCCGGGTGCTCTGATTTCCTCACACATTCCAAATGAATTCTCATTCCAATGACGTGCAGGTTTGTAGGTCAATTGGCTTCCGTAAATTATCCCCAGTGAGTTGGATAGAACCAGTGTAAGGTTGGCGTGGACTCGGTGGGCCGAAGGGCCTGTTTCCATGATACATCTCTAAATTAGACTAAATCTGTTCAGATAGAGCATTGCATGCACTAACACACCTTTCCCTTGAGAATTCATTTGGCAAGCTAATTCTCTGATTTTCCTTTAATGATGAGTTGCACTTTAGTCATTTCAGCCTGTCTTGAAATTTACCTAATCTAAACTTACCATGGTCTTGTATATTCCCATGTATCTTCTAGATAGACACAAAATGTAACTCAGCGAGACAGGCAACATCTATGGAGAGAAGGAATAGGTGACATTTTGGGTCGAGATCCTTTTTCAGACTGATGTCATGGGTGAGGGAGATACATAGATAAGGAAGTGTAAGGTGTGAAAGCAGGACAGAGGGGTTGGAGATCAAGGAAAATGTACACTAGATCATTGTGAGCTGGGAGAAGGTAACAACAAAGCAAACAGTCGGAGACAATCTGACTGGTCGGAGAATTGGGAAGGGAAGGGTTGGAAAGCAATGGTTACTTGAAATTAGAGATGTCAAAGTTCATACCGCTGGTGTGTAAGCTGCCCAAGCAAAATATGAGGTGCTGTTCCTCCAATTTACACTGGGCCTCACTCTGACAATGAGGAGGCCCAGGTCGGTGTGGGAATGGAAGGGGGAGTTAGTTTTTAGCAACTGGGAGATCAGATAGGTTTAGGTGTACTGAATAGAGGTGTTCAGCGAAACGATCGTCGAGCCTGTGCTTAGTCTCGTCGGTATATAGGAGTCCACACCTGGAACAGCGGATACAGCAGATGAGGGAAGTGGAGGAAGTGCAAGTGAACCTCTGCCTCGCCTGAAAAAACTAGGCGGGGTCCTTGGACGGAGTCGAGGGGGTAGGTGTAGGTGAGAATGTACAAACTTTGCACTGACTGCAAATTAGCCAGGATCAAACCTGGGTGTCTGGTGCCGTTAGGCAGCGACTCTACTGTTGCACCATTTTGCCACCCATGTATCCTACTTGTTTAGTTCCTGCTTGTATCCTTTGACAACCTTCCTCACTATCCTCAATTCCACCAATTTTTATGTCGCCTACAAACTTCCTCATCAATGCACCTGTTTTTTTTTTTGTCCAAGCAAATAATGAGCAAGCCATGAAGATGATTTTGATGGAATAATGTCAGATATCAGAGGGTTAAGACTTGAAATATGCAGCAATTTATAATAAAAATGTAGTATAAATAAACTGCAGATTCTGGTTTATATCAAAAATCGACACAAAATGTTGGAGTAACTCAGCAGGTCAGGCAGCATTTTAGAGAAAATAGGTGATGTTTTGGGTTGGGACCATCAGACTTTTATATATGATTCAGCAATTTAAGATGTTCAGCAATTTATGATACCGTAATAACTTTTATTGTGTGAAACTTTGACCAAAATCAGCACTTCTATTTCTTTCAAAATCCATGTGGTTCAGCATGATTATGGATTGATAATTGTATTTTATTTCTTAGCCAACAAGAACTCTTGTCATGACAAGCATGCCTTCTGAGTAAGTACTAAGCTATATTTGAATTTAAATTAAAATTTTTATATTCAAAAGTAATATTGTGTGCAATTTATTGTGTGCAGTTCAGGTTGCTCCATTACAGGAATAATGTGGCGGCTTTGGAGAGGATCCAGAGGAACTAGAATGCTGCCTAGATTAAGGGTATTAGCTGTAAGGTGATGGAGAACAAACTATGGTTGTTTTCTCTGGAGCCTGTGAGGCTGAAGGAAGAACTGGTAGAAGTATATAAAATTATAGAGATATAGATATTCAGTCCCTTTTTTCCATGGTGGAAATGTCAAAGACCAGAGGGCCTAGCTTTGTGAGAGGGCCAAAGTTTAAAGGAGATATGTTTAGAGATATTAGAGAGTAGACGGGCTCTTCGGCCCACCGATTCCTCTCTGACCAACAATTACCTGTACACTAGTTCTATCCTGCACACTATAGACAATTTACCAAAGCCAATTAACTTACAAACCTACACATCTTTGGGATGTGGGAGGAAACCGGGGCACCCGGAGAAAACCCACGCGATCACAGGGAGAATGTACAAACTCCATACAGACAGCACCCACAATCAGGATTGAACCCGTGTCTCTGGCACTTTAAGTGCAGTCTACAGTTGCACCATGAAAGATTTCAGAGGGACCTGAGATGCAACCCTTTCCAACTCAAATACCACCAATATTTAATATCATCTGCAAACTTATTAATCATGCCACCTACGTTCTCATCCGCATTGTCATAGTTAGTCATATAGCACGGAAACAGGATTTTCAGCCCAACTTGTCCTTGCCGACCAAGATGCCCCAACCATATCCCTCAAAACTTTTCCTATCATTCCTAAGATACAAACTTCTGGAGTAACTAAGTGGGTCATGCGGCATCTCTGGAGAATATGGATAGGCGACGTTTCGTGTTAGAGCCCTTCTTCGTCTATCTTTGGTATAAAACAGCATCAGTATGTCTTTGTTTTTATATCTGTTTCTATATTCTGCACTGTTCTCTTCAGAGTTGTTCTCTAATGACAGTTTAGTCTCAAGTAAGATATTGGGAATGTGTTGATAATATCTGACTTCAATGTCTAATTATTTGTGAAAAAGAGCAACTTTGTTTGATATTCCATGATCCGTGCTATAAAAATGTGTTACTATAATTACATTAGCGTGCTGCACACTTCAGACATTTCAAATTCAACAAAATACACTAAAAAGGCATTATTTTGTGATGTGTCGGTATGAATTTACAAACAGCAACCTTATTTTGTTCATTGATAGCAATTAGCTTTGTGACACAACTTCCCTGTTAACAGCATTTAACATTATTATGTTAAGGGAACAAATCATGCAGAATATGTCTGCACTTGTCAGATGTTTCTTCGTATGACACTCCTGTCTCAAACAAATGAAACAATTATTCAAGACAAATTTACTTGGAAGGGGAACCTATTTGCACAGTTTAATTTTGGCCTTTTTGCTTTATCTACATTGTGTAAAAAATTGACATTGCAAAAACTACTCTGCGTTCTTGAACTCCAATGGGTCTGTGAAATCTGCTTTTAAAATTTTATAGCATCTTAAAGATCTCGAAGGATAGATGGGAAAAGTATTTGATGAATACACATAACTGTTCTATTAATACAAGACATAATTTAATTCAATTCAAATTATTACATAGACTATATTATTCAAAAACGAGGTTGAATACATTTTATCCAAACGTCTCTCCCAGATGCGATAAATGTTTGTTTCAAAACGCTAATATAACACATTCATTTGTAGGATGTACAAAGTTGAATAAATTTTGGAGTGATATATTTGATATATTTACAAAGCTCTTCAAGTCAAGAATAGAACCCAAAATGGAATGGATTATATTTGGAATAATAGGAGAAGATACCAATTTAAATAAAGACCAAAATGTTTTTTTTAATTATGGGTTAATAATTGGAAAGAAATTGATACTTAAATTTTGGAAAAATACAACCATACCAACTGTTAAAATGTGGATTAGGAATATGATGGACATAGCACTCCTTGAAGAAATGAGACTCCGACTAATAGATAAATATGACCAATTCTTAAGGAGTTGGTCACCTTTCATCGACTTTTTGGAATCATGTGATGCAGCGGTACCATAAGGATTGCTGATTTCAGTTCATGACGTGGATAGATCTACATCTCCGAATATAGATTTGAAAATTTCTCTTTTAAGGGGCCTTCTCTTCTATTTCTACTTTCCACCTTATCTTTTTTATTTTATTTTTTTATTTTTATTTTTTATATACACACTTCACATTTTTCTACTCTCTACCATCTATTTTTCCACTCTTTCCCCTTTCTATTGTTTTCTTTTTCTTGTCTTGCTTACTTTCTTCTCATAACATAAAACTAGAGGTTGTACATAGAATGGATTACGGTATGACATAGTTGGCACCTAAAATTAGGTGCCACTGTATTGTTTTGTATTGTATTAACTTCTAATAAAATAAACAAAAACAAAAAAACAAAAAAACAAAAAATTTTTATAGCACAACTTTGTGAAAGTATTGTTGAAACTGTTTTGTATGTTGCATTATAAAGACACAAAACGCTGGAGTAACTCAGCGAGTCAGGAAGCTTCTCTGGAAAACATGGATAGGTGATGTTTCTGGTCAGGGCCTTCTTCAGTCTGAATAGTACGGGCCCTTCAGTATGAAGAAGAGTCTTGACTCAAAACGTCGCCTATCTGTTCTCCGGAGATGCTGCCTGAACTGCTGCGTTACTCCTGCTTTTTTTTTTTGTCAACCTGCATCTGCAGTGCCTGTGTCTACATTGTGTGTTGACTTCAACAGGAATCAGAGCATTATAATTCAAATAGTGAAACGGTTTGGTGGCTTTCAGTTCTCGGACAACGTATGTGAAACAACAACCCATGTCGTAGCAGGGCATACCCGACGCACATTGAATGTCTTGTTTGGAATCGCCAGAGGCTGCTGGATTTTGTCCTTCAACTGGGTAGGTTAACCTTGCAGAATAATTACCTGTAAAGTTCACCATGGTGTCCATCCATACAGAAAGGACAAATACATGACTGAGAAAACAAATATTCTGAATTATTATTCCCAGGGTAGGGGAATGTTGGGATAGTCCCTGCCTCAATTACCTCCTCTGGCAGCTTGTTCCATACTCCCACCACCCTTTGTGTGAAAAGGTTACACCTCCGATTCCTATAAAATATTTCCCCCTTCACCTTAAACCTATGTCCTCTGGTCCTCAATTCACCTACTCTGGGCAAGAGACTCAGAGTACTTGGATTGACTTGCCAAATGCACACCTCTCACTTGCCATAGTTAAATTCCACCTGCCATTCCATTGCCCATGCAATAGATAAATCTACCCGATCTATCCCTCTCATGATTTTATACAACTCCATAAGATCATCCCTCATCCCCCGGCGCTCCAAGGAATAGAGTATTATTCCTTGGGGTGACCTTATGTAAAATCATGTAGTGCATAGACATGGCAATAAGGCAACTCATATTTGTTACAGATTTTTTTCTCTGCTGTTTTCCAGATTCTTTGGTCTTTGGAGCAAGGATGTTGGGCTCCTGAAGAATCATTTGAACTATCAACTCAGTTTCCTGCAGCTACTGTAAGTCAGTAATTTTTGTTGACAGCCTTTGTTTATTTTTTGAATATTGGTACACAGCACAGAAACAAGCCCTTTGGCCCACTCGTCTACACGGAAAGGGTTTACAGCGAAGCGACTTCCATTTGCCTGCGTTTGGCCCATATCTCTCTTAAACATTCCTGTCCATGCACTTATTTACCGTTTAGGACATGTAAAACATACTCATCTCTCTCACTTCCTCTGGCAGCTCGTTCTATAAATGCACCACCCTCTGCGTGAAGAAATTGGCGCTCAGATCTCTTATCTTTCCCCTCTTAAACCTATGCCCTTTGGTTCTGGACTCCCCTACACTGCGAAAAGGACTGTGACTATTGCCTTTTCCATACCGCATGATTTTATATACCTCGATGGTTACCCTTCAGCCTCCTGCACTCCAGGGAAAAGTGTTTCAGCTTATCCAGCCTCTCCTTCTGACTCAAACCCTTGAGTCTGGGTAACATCTGAGTGGATCCTTTCTGCACCTTTTCCAACAATGACATCCTTCCTTTCGCAGGGTAACCAGAACTACACACCAGACTCAATGTCTCATCACTGTATTGTACAGCTGTAACATGATGTCCCAATTTCTGCACTCAATACCCTGACTAATGAAGGCAAGCATGCCAAGCATCATCTTTGCCACCCTGTCTGCCTATGTTCCTACTTTCAAGGATCTGTGTACCTGTACTCCTCAGATAGACAGTGCTGGAGTAACTCAGTGGGTCAGGCAGCATCTCGAGAAAAAGGATGAGTCCGGACCCTTGTTCAAACTGAAGAAGGTTTCAGACACTTATCTAGTCCCAACCTGAACGTCACCCATCCTTTTACTCCAGAGATGCTGCCTGACCCACTGAGTTACTCCAACACTTTGTGTCTATCTTTGGTACAAACCAGCGTCTCCAGTTATTTATTTCTACATTCTACCTATATCCCTTGGTGTCTTTGGCCTATGACACTTTCCAGGGCCCTACCATGTACTGTATAAGTACTTGGATTGACTTGCCAAATGCACACCTCTCACTTGCCATAGTTAAATTCCACCTGCCATTCCATTGCCCACTCTCCCGCTGACCCATACCTTTTTGTAAACTTCGATAGCCTTCGTCACTGGTCACAATGCCACCAATTTTGGTGTTATCCGTAAATTTACCAACTATATGATTTACATAGTCATCCAAATCGTAATGTAGATGATGGGCAACTCTGAACCCACGCAGATCCCTGTGGTACTCCCCTGATCTCAGAGCTCTAATGAGAGAAACGTCCCTCTACTACCACCCTATGACTCCTTCCACCAAGCCAATATTGAATCCAGTCTGAGGAAGGGTTTCGGCCCGAAACGTTGCCTATTTCCTTCGCTCCATGGATGCTGCCTCACCCGCTGAGTTTTTCTAGCATTTTTGTCTACCTTTGATTTTTCAGCATCTGCAGTTCCTTCTTAAACATTGAATCCAGTCGGCTCACAGCCTTTGATCCCATGCAATTTTATCACAGACTGGTTTGGCAACTTGAACGGCCATTAATGAAGGAGATTACAAAGAAGAGGGGGAATCTGCCCAGTCCATCAAGGGTACTGGCCTTCCCACCATTCAAGGGATCCAGCATCGTCAGAGAACCACGCCATCCTAACCACACTCATTTCACTCCTGCCATTGGGAAGAAAATGCAGGAGCTTGAAAACTGTAACCAGCTCCAGGTTCAGAAGCAGCTTCTTCCCAACAACCATTAGGCTCTTGAATACTTCAACCACCAACTAAACTTCAAACTAGGAACTGTCTCAGTTGCACTAGGGACTTCGGGCTTATGTTTTGTTTTGCACTAATATTGATTTTTAAAATATATTTAACTTTTTTTTGTTTGCCTATTAGAAATCAAGGACATGTCTCACCCTGGTCATTCCCATTTCAGGCAAGAAGTACAGAAGTGTGAAAAGACACACCTCTAGATTCAGGGACAGTTTCTTCCCAGCTGTTATCAGGCAACTGAACCTACCTATGACCAACTAGAAAGCAGTCCTGACCTCCAACTACCTCGTTGGAGACCTTCGAACTATCTTTAATTGGACTTTATTGAACTTTATTTTGCACTAAACGTGCCCTTTATCCTGTATCTGTACACTGTGAACAGCTTGATTGTCATCATGTATAGTCTTTGTGCTGGCTGGATAGCACGCAACAAAAAAGCTTTTTACTGTACCTCGGTACACGTGGCAATAATAAACAAAACTGAAAAAGATTGGCACAATGCTGGTGTAACTGAATTGGACAAACAGCATCGCTGGAAAGAATGAATGGGTGACATTTCGAGTCGAGACCTTTCTTCAGACAGAGTTAGGTGAGAGGGAGAGAGATATGGAAGGATAAGGTGTGGAAACGAATGATCAAAGGGGACGAAGTTCAAGGAAAAAATAGAATAGATCATTGTTAGCTGAGGGAAAGGTAACAACAAGGCATCCAATCAGTAAAATTAAATCAATGAAACTAGTTGGAGAACCAGGATGGGGGAGGGATGTAAAGAGAGGGAAAGCAAGGGTTACTTGATTAGAGAAGTCAATATTCAAACCACTGAGTTGTGAGCAACTCAAGCGAAATATGAGATGCTATTCCTCCAATTTGCATTGGGCCTCAGGTCAGAATGGGAGGAGGAGTAAAAGTGATTAACTAGATCAAGTAGGCCGAAGCGGACTGAGCAGAGGTGTTTAGCGAGCCTGCGCTTAGTCTTGCCGATATATAGGAGTCCACACCTGGAACAGGAGTACAGTAGATGAGAATGGAGGAGGTGTAAGTGAACCTCTGCCTCACCTGAATGGACATCGGGGTCCTTGGATAGAGTCGATGGATGAGGTATAGGGACAGGTGTTGCATCTCTTGTGGTTCTACCGCTGCGCCACCATGCCACCCTCTTTTCTCCTTCCCCTGAAAAACGATGGCAATCAAGTCATGCAAATTCTAACATGAATTTTATGCAATCTGAGGCAAGAAGCCAGCACGTTTGAATCCAATGCTTGTCAGGAATTAAAACCGTACCGTAACGTTTGGAACAGCTTGCACAAGCAATGATCATATTACGAAGCAGGTCTATTAGATCATCAGTAATATTCTCCCTGTGACCGTGTGGGTTTTCTCCAGGTGCTCCGGTTTCTTCCCACACCACAAAGACATACCGGATTGTAGGTTAATTGGCTTCTGTAAATTGTAAATAGTTCCTAGTGGTCAAAACAGAGGTAGCGGGTCTGTGCAGATTCAGTGGGCAATTGCATTGTGTTTCCACGCTGTATCTCTAAAGTCCAAAATGTAAACATTATCAATTATTCCAATAGTTTTAGCAATCTCTGAGCTCTTGATTATTAACAGCACCAGATGTTTAGAGATACAGCATGGAAACAGGCTCACCTAGTCCACGCCGACTATCGATCGCTTGTCCACTCTAGTTTCATATTATCCCACTTTCACATCCACTCCCTAAACATTATGGGCAATTTTAGAGGCCAATTAACCTATTCAGATGGGGAAGGAAACCACAGGAGAACGTGGAAAATTGACGCATACAGCACCCGAGGTCAGGATTGAACCTGCACATTGTTGGAATGTGGGAGGAAACTCCAGCAGGTCATTTCGCTCAGTGTCTGTGGCAATTCTGCTACCAAGGCCAAACTTTATCTGCCTGCATTTAAGTAATATCTGTCCGTTCCATGCATATTTATGCACGTACATATCCAAGTCTTCATCCCCTTCATCACCAGGAAAGGAAAAGAAAAACTAAAGTATGCGGATTTAGTGCAGTTCACCACATTGGACGATTACATTCTGCTTGGTAGAAAACTGATCATTTGCCCTGTACAGTCACCATCATAATCTAAGACCAAAGATGGACACAAAACGCTGGAGTAACTCAGCGGGCCAGGCAGCATCTCTGGAGAGAAGGAATGGGTGACGTTTCAGGTCGAGAAGAAACGTCATCATTCCTTCTCTCTAGAGATGCTGCCTGTCCTGCTGAATTACTCCAGCTTTTTGGTCTACGGTTTAAACGAGCATCTGCAGTTCCTTCCTTCACAAAGACCAACTGGATTCATGACTATTAGGTTTTACCAGAATGCTGCCTGGATTAGGAGGTATTTGCTACAAGGAGTGATTAGAGTAGTTTAGAAATACAGCGTGGAAACAGGCGCTTTGGCCCACCGAATCTGCGCCACACTTGGGAGGGAAAATTTACAGAAGCCAATTAACCGGAGATCCTTGAGAAAACTCATGCATGTTACAAGGAGAACGTACAAACTCCGTACAGACAGCATCCGAAGTCAGTATCAAACCCCGGTCTCTGGATTCAACCCGGGCCTCGGGTGCTGACTGCAGAGTTTGTATGCTCTCCCTGTGACTGCGTGGGTTTTCTCTGGATGTTCCAGTTTCCTCCCACATCCCAAAGACATCCAGATTTGTAGGTTAATTGGCTGAGGTAAAATTGCAAATTGTCTCTAGTGTGTAGGATAGAGCTTGTTTATGGGTGATTGCTGGTTGGCACAGACTTGGTGACCAAAAGGCCTGTTTCTGCGGTGTATCTCTAAAACGAAAACTGAATACTTTTTTATTTGCAAACAGGTATGTAGTGTTGAAAGGTTACTGAGCTGTTTGTGTGTGAGCCCCCTTATTCACGTGTTTCTGAGCTTTCATAAGTTCCAGGAGCAGAATTTGGCCAATCGGCCCATCAAATCTACTCCACCATTCAATCATGGCTGATCTATCCCTCTCAACCCCATTCTCATGCCATCGCCCCATAACCCCTGACAATCTGTCACTCCCTGCCTTAAAAATACCCAATGATTTGTCCTCCACAATGCCTGCGGCAATGAATTCCACAGATTCACCACCCTCTGACTTTGCACTGCTATCCATCGTCAGCGTGGCTTCACTCCTGGAAAACAGGTTCCAACTACAACAGGGAGAGTGCGACACCCATCTGCACTAAAGCTACCCACTGCCGAAATTAAAATCCTCGGCAAGTAGGACTGGCGAAAATTAATGCCCAGATTTGTCCCGTATTTTGCCATGGTTACATTCGAAGCAAACGTACAAACAAAATTTGCTAAGGCTTTGCCAAAATAATGTCTTTGGCAAAGATAATCTTACAGTTTCTCTATCCCGCACTTTATTTTAGACTTTAGAGATACAGCGTAAAAACAGGCCCCGGGGCCCACCAAGGCCACGTTGACCAGCGATCACCCCGTACACTAGCACTATCCTATACACGAGGGACAATTTACAGAAGCCAATTAACCTGCAAACCTCTTTGGAGCGTGGGAGAAACCCGGGTAAAATCCACACGGCCAAAGAGAGAGCATGCAAACTCCGTGCCGACTGCACCCATAGTCAGGATCAAACCCGGGTCTCTGGCACTGTAAGGCAGCAACTCTACTGCTGCACAACAGTGTCGCCCTGAATATTACATTACCTTACCGTTTCTCTATCCTACACACACTAAACCAGCTCTCCCACACTGTGATGGAAAACAATCCAAAGTTATTGTGTGACATAGCAAAGCGTAAGAATTACGTAAGAATTCTTCTTGTAATTGCAAAAGCAAGACATTCAGAGACAATTGTCATATTTCATCCACTTAGCTACATTTTGCAAAACAGTTCTGCATTTAGAATTGCAGGGAATAGAGGGATATTGAGCACGTGCAGGCAGATGTAATCAATTTTGGGCGGCACAGCGCCAGAGATTGGGTTCGATGCTGACTACAGGTGTCGTCTGTATGGAGTTTGTATGTTCTCCCTGTGACTGCATGGGTTTTCTCCGGGTGCTTTGGTTTTCTCCCACACCCCGAAGAAGTACAGGTTTGTTGGTGAATTGGTTTCGGTAAAATTGTAAATTGTCCAAGTGTGCAAGGATGGTGTTTGTGTGATCGTCGGTCGGCACGGACTAGGTGGGCCGGAGGGCCTATATCCACAATGTATCTCTAAAGTCTAAAAGCTTGGCATCATGTTCAGCACAAGCATTGTGGGTCGAAGGGCCCGTTCCTGTGCTGTACTGTTCTATATTCAAAGACCAGATCTTATCTAATGATCTGGATGAGGGAATTGAAGGCAATATCTCCAAGTTTGCGGATGACACTAAGCTGGAGGGCAGTGTTAGCTGTGAGGAGGATGCTAGGAGACTGCAAGGTGACTTGGATAGGCTGGGTGAGTGGGCAAATGTTTGGCAGATGCAGTATAATGTGGATAAATGTGAGGTTATCCATTTTGGTGGCAAAAACAGGAAAGCAGACTATTATCTAAATGGTGGCCGACTAGGAAAAGGGGAGATGCAGCGAGACCTGGGTGTCATGGTACACCAGTCATTGAAAGTAGGCATGCAGGTGCAGCAGGCAGTGAAGAAAGCGAATGGTATGTTAGCTTTCATAGCAAAAGGATTTGAGTATAGGAGCAGGGAGGTTCTACTGCAGTTGTACAGGGTCTTGGTGAGACCACACCTGGAGTATTGCGTACAGTTTTGGTCTCCAAATCTGAGGAAGGACATTATTGCCATAGAGGGAGTGCAGAGAAGGTTCACCAGACTGATTCCTGGGATGTCAGGACTGTCTTATGAAGAAAGACTGGATAGACTTGGTTTATACTCTCTAGAATTTAGGAGATTGAGAGGGGATCTTATAGAAACTTATAAAATTCTTAAGGGGTTGGACAGGCTAGATGCAGGAAGATTGCTCCCGATGTTGGGGAAGTCCAAGACAAGGGGTCACAGCTTAAGGATAAGGGGGAAATCCTTTAAAACCGAGATGAGAAGAACTTTTTTCACACAGAGAGTGGTGAATCTCTGGAACTCTCTGCCACAGAGGGTAGTCGAGGCCAGCTTATTGGGTATATTTAAGAGGGAGTTAGATGTGGCCCTTGTGGCTAAGGGGATCAGAGGGTATGGAGAGAAGGCAGGTACGGGATACTGAGTTGGATGATCAGCCATGATCATATTGAATGGCGGCAGGCTCGAAGGGCCGAATGGCCCACTCCTGCACCTAATTTCTATGTTTCTATGTTTCTATGCCTGCACCAAATCATGGCACCTTATGCCTCCATTCCCCGCATAACCATATGCTTATCCAAAAGTCTCTTAAATGCCACTATCATGACTAATATTACACAGCGGAGATTCTTAGTATTATTCTTTTCTTTTCTTGAGCAGATCTGCAGATTTGAGAGGCAGTCAACAAAAGAACCCTACCTGCAGGATTTATTTGTGAATCAGCCATTGATCTTCATTTCACCTCAAAGCAAGCCACCTGCTCCGGCACTAGAGAAGCTTGTGCTGTTATGTGGGGGACAGGTGTGCAAGACGCTCCGGAGAACTGGAATTTGTATCGGACAGTACAAGGGAAGGAGGCCTGCGGGGAACCAACACTTGTCTGAAAACTGGATCCTGGGTAAGTGTCTTGTATCTCTGGAAAGCCTGCAATGTGATATAGATCAGTGATAGATGACGAGAGGTGGTTGGGAAGAATAGTCCTCTTTATAATATTTCTCCTGTTATTATGCAAAGGTTAGCAGTGATGGTTCAGCACGTTCAACCTGGTTCCTCTCATATTTATTCTCCAGGTTCTACTATCTTCCCATTTGTTATCAGGCAACTGAACCATCCCACCAACAACCAGAAAGCAGTCCTGAGCTACTATCTATCTCACAGGAGACCCTTAGACTATCTTTAATAAAACTTTACTGTATTTTATGTAGTTTATAGATACAGCGCGAAAACAGTCCCTTCGGTCCACCAAGTCTGCGCCGAACAACTATTCCCCCCCCCCCCTACACTAGCACTATGCTGCACACTCGGGACAATTTACAATCTTTATCAAAGCCAATTAATCGATACACCTGCATGTGTTTAGAGTGTGGGAGGAAACCGGAGCACACGGACAAAAGCCACGCGGTCACAGGGCGAATGTACAAACTCCAAACAGACAGCACCCGTAGTCCAGATCTAACCCTTGTTTCTGGCGCTGTAAGGCAGCAATTCTGCCACTGCACCACCGTGCCGCCACTTGCACTAAACGTTATTCCCGTTACACTGTATCGACACTGTGGACGGCTTGATTGTAATCATGTATTGTCTTTCTGCTGACTGGTTAGCACGCAACAATAGCTTTTCACTGAATCTCGGTACATCTCTGGAAATCTTGCAACGTGTTGTCGATCTGCGATAGATGACGAGGTGGTTGGGAAGAATAGCCCTCTTTGTAACATTTCTCCTGTTCTTATGCACAGGATAACAGTGTTAGTCCAGCAGGTTGAGACTAGTTTCTTTAACATTTATTCTCCAGGTTGCACTTAGTGTGTCGAGTTGCCCTGAAAGTACGGTGGTGTTTCTTTTCTCTTAAATTGGTGATGTGGCAGTGATGCTAATACATCTCAGAAATGAAAAACAAAGGAACGGCAAATGCTGATTTATACCAAAGATAGACACACAAATGCTGTAGCAACTCAGCGGGTCAGGCATCATCTATGAAGAACATGGATAGGTGCATTTCCGGTCAGCACCAATTGCAGGGTGGTGGGGGGAGTGGGGGGGGGGGAGGGCAAAGCATGGCTTGAGAACAGGGATAAGGTGGTTTTTCGGGTCAGGCTTCTTCAGACACCTGTCACCTATCCATTTTCTCTTGTGTCTATCTTTGGTATAAACCAGTATGTGCCGTTTTGTTTTATTACATTAGGTCATAGATGATCACAGGCGGGGGGGGGGGGGGGGGGGGGGGGGGGGGGGGGGGGGGGGGGGGGGGGGGGGGGGTTGATAGGCAGATGGGTGGACAAAGACCAGAGTTGAACACACAAAATGTGACACAAAAGGATTGGAAAGTTGCAAATTGTGAAGCTGGAGGATTGACGAGGTGCAAATTGTTCAGGAATGTCGGTGAAGGGGAGGGTAGAGGAGTGATGGTTGCAGGGATGAGGGGGCGGGGTTGACGTTTTGAGTTGGGATCCTTCTGACTGATAGTGGGAGGTGGGGGGGGGGAGAAATCTGAAAGAGAGGACGGGCAGGACAAAGCCTGGCAGGTTATGGGTTGATACAGGAGGGGTGGGGGGTAATTGTAGACTTATGTGTTGTACAGGTCCAGTAAGTAGATACTCTGGATTCAGACATGAACATATCTTAATGCAGAGATATGAATGCTGTTCAGTGTGACTTTTTTTTGCATATCCAGTGATTATGTGCAGCCATTCAAATGTAGCCTCCGGAAAAAATGGGTCCTTTTCAGAATAGCAGGCAGTGACTAGTGGGGTACCCCAAGCTCAGTGCAGGGACCCCAGCTATTTATAATATATATTAATGATCTGGATGAGGGAATTGAATGCAACATCTCCAAGTTTGCGGATGACACGAAGCTGGGGGGCAGTGTTAGCTGTGAGGAGGATGCTAGGAGGCTGCAAGGTGACTTGGATAGGTTGGGTGAGTGGGCAAATGCATGGCAGATGCAGTATAATGTGGATAAATGTGTGGTTATCCACTTTGGTGGCAAAAACAGGAACGTAGACTATTATCTGAATGGTGGCCGATTAGGAAAAGGGGAGATGCAACGAGACCTGGGTGTCATGGTACATCAGTCATTGAAAGTAGGCATGCAGGTGCAGCAGGCAGTGAAGAAAGCAAATGGTATGTTAGCATTCATAGCAAAAGGATTTGAGTATAAGAGCAGGGAGGTTGTACTGCAGTTGTACAGGGTCTTGGTGAGACCACACCTGGAGTATTGCGTACAGTTTTGGTCTCCTAATCTGAGGAAAGACATTCTTGCCATAGAGGGAGTACAGAGAAGGTTCGCCAGACTGATTCCTGGGATGGCAGGACTTTCAAATGAAGAAAGACTGGATAGACTCGGCTTGTACTCGCTAGAATTTAGAAGATTGAGGGGGGATCTTATAGAAACTTACAAAATTCTTCAGGGGTCGGACAGGCTAGATGCAGGAAGATTATTCCCGATGTTGGGGAAGTCCAGAACTAGGGGTCACAGTTTAAGGATAAGAGGGAAGTCTTTTAGGACCGAGATGAGAAAATCATTTTTTACAGAGAGTGGTGAATCTGAGGAATTCTCTGCCACAGAAGGTAGTTGAGGCCAGTTTATTGGCTATATTTAAGAGGGAGTTAGATGTGGCCCTTGTGGCTAAAGGGATCAGGGGGTATGGAGAGAAGGCAGGGATGGGATACTGAGTTGGATGATCAGCCATGATCATATTGAAACATCTCGCTCCCCCATCTTGCAGAGACTGACTGAGGCACTCAACACTTCCGGGTTTTATAGGCCCTCCGTAAGGGGCCTTCAGGAGAGAGAATCTCAACATTTTTTAAACACTAATGTCTCTTTTATTTTTCATCGATGGGAAAAATCCTCTTGTCCTGCGCATCGGGGGGGGGGGACTCCGATTAAGATGGCCAAAAATCACAGCCGTAAGTGGCAGCGTTTTTTCTAAAATCAATATACAGAACAACAAGAAGTGGTCAAGATCAGACTTTTTGTAATATAAATTACCAATTCAGAATGCAACCTCACTCTGACACAAACTCTATGCAGACCGCACCCAAGGTCAGGATTGAACTTGGGTCTCTGGCGCTGTAGGCAACAACTCTACCTCTTTACTGTGATGCACGTAGACATGCATCAATCCCCAACGAGGATGGGAATGTGGGAAAAGAGGGCCATATGTTTTCTTCCAACTCTTTTTGTCAAAATTCTTGTGAAGTGGTGCATTTTACTGTGTGTGAGCTGAGGTGATGTGGACCGTAAAAAGATCATGTGAAACTAGGGCCCAAAACATTTCTTTAACGATTAATAAAGCAATTATAAAGTGCAAAACAGCATGAACAGTTTTTTGACTGATGTTGTGAGAAGTGCCCCTTGACCCATCCACCCACAGGCAAAGTTTTTCTTGTTTTCAATTTTAGAAATATATAGAAACATAGAAAATAGGTGCAGGAGTAGGCCATTCGGCTGATCATCCAACTCAGTATATGGTTTTGGACAAAATTCCTATTTTGAATCTGCTTTACAAGTCACCTCCAGTGACCCAGTCATGGAACTCACTCATCGCCGAGTGCATTCAGTGCAAAAAGTTTTACATTTCATGTTTAATCGAAAATTACAAATGTTATTGCAACCAAAACAATGAAGCAATTTATGTTTTTACAGGGACATCTCATGATTAATCGTGAAAGCAAATTCTAAATTAATTAGATCATAAAACTTTACAACGTGGAGTCATTCGGGTCGTTGATTATTCATGCGTTTCCATTATTAAAAAATTACTGATGAGAAATTTCCTACCACCATTTTTGAAGGACATTTTATATTGCTGTGGCGCAGCGGTACCGTTGCTGCCTCGCAGTGCCAGAGACCCAGGTTAGTTCCTGACTACAGGTGCTGTCTGTAGGGAGTTTGTACATTCTCTCTGTGACCGCGTGGGTTTTCTCTGGGTGCTCCGGTTTCCTCCCACACTCCAAAGATGTGCAGGTTTGTAGGTTAATTGGTTTCTGTAAATTGTCCCTAGAAATTGATCGGCGAAGGGCTTGTTTCCATGCTGTATCTCGAAACTAAACTAAATTAAACTAAAACTGAACATAAATGTTCTAATCTGTTCTCTGTTCTCTTACATGAAATTGATGAAAATAGTTTGACCGTTTCACAAATTAGTGGGCTCTCTTAATCTAAGCTCTAATTAATATTCGCAATGGCAGCTTGGATTTGTGTGATATCACTGCTGTGGAAAAACAAGGCACAATCAGGCACTTACGGCTCTGGATCCAGTGAAGTACTGGGGACTAAGAATCATTTCCAAGATGTATTATATGGTGGAATTATGAGTGGTGTAAGGTCCAAAAAGAGAGGGGTGAAAGTTTCCTGGGAGGGAATTACTGCAAGTTAGATGCAGCTAAAGGCATAACTACTAATAGTGGGTACACAAAAATGCTGGAGAAACTCAGCGGGTGCAGCAGCATCTATGGAGCGAAGGAAATAGGCATCGTTTCGGGCCGAAACCCTTCCTCAGTGGCGTAGCGGTAGAGCTGCTGCCTTGAAGCGCCAGAGACGCAGGTTTGAATCTGAGTATAGGTGCTGTCTGTACGGAGTTTGTGCGTTCTCCCTGACTGCGTGGGTTTTCTCTGGGTGCACCAGTTTCCTCCCACACTCCAAAGACGTACAATCTTGTCAGTTAATTGGCTTTGGTAAAAATTGTAAATTGTCCCTAGTGTTTAGGATAGTGTTAGTGTACGAGGTGATCATTGATTGGTGCGGGCTGGGTGCACCGAAGGACACTGTATCTCTAAAGTCTAAATCTGATCTGATTTTGTATGAAAACATAGCTTTTTACAGTACCTTGGTACAGGTGACAATAGTAAACATAAACCTGAACAAAAAACCCCAAGTCCTTAAGGGCCTGTCGCACTTGGGCGTCATTTACGCGACATCGTTTACGCGTCACGAAGCACGACGCGTGCGTCGTAACACGCGCATGCCGTGCATTACGCGTGCATGGCGCGTGGTGGCGTAGGCAGTGACGTGTGGTATCGCGCGGCGCCCCAGGATTTTGGGATTGTCAAAATCCTCGCTCGCCACCTGAGTGACGCGCAAATGACGCCCAAGTGGGACAGGCCCTTTAGTGCAACCAAAGCCAAAGTCCACAGAAGTTCATAGTTGAGGTTAGTTGTGTCATGTAAACTGGTTCAAGAAGTTATTATTGAACCAGGTGGTCAGACCAGGTTTTCAGACTCCTGTACCACCTTCTCCAAAACCCTCCCAAAGTCCAACATGAACTCTTCTCAAAGTTGAACTCCATTTGCTTCTCATTGATTACCCTCTTTGAGTTGTCATGAAGTCAGTGACCATCCACGTCATCATCCACTCTGCCAACCTTTGTCTCATTTTCAGACATTAAAATGCTTGCCCCCCAGCCCAAGTGTAAGTTGTGAATGAAATCTGAAGGATTGTCATAAATCCATAACTCATGTACAGAGGTCATCATTGCAAAGTATCACTTGGACTTTAAAACATCTTATGGATAGCAATGGTTTAGTGTGATATGGGCCAAATGTAAACTAATGGGACTAGCCACTAAGGGGGGGGGGGGGGGGGGGCACCTGCTGCCACGTGCTGCGACGTGCAGTAGATAGGACAGTTCGGTACTTTTGTAACTTTATCAGTGCCAGATACTTGCCGACATACTAACTGCCTAGGTTGTAGGCAAAACAAAGCATTTCACTGTGCCTAGTTTACATACATTCATTCAGCTTGGAAGGGGCAGCTTAAACGGGACACGGACGAGTTGGGCCGAGGGACCTGTTATCCAACTGTATGAATCCGATTCTGTGACATCCTTTCTCATCCACCACTGGGTTTAATGGCAGTGAGACAGTTTTATATTCAGAGGCCAATTTCTTTACAGACTTCCTGGTTAATAATCTATTTGTGTGGCAGTACACCAGTGCCTTTTAGAAGTCCATGTAACCCAATCCTGCAGTACAGTGTGGGACAGTGTAAGACCAGAGGGCACAGCCTCAGAATGCAAGGGCGCACCTTTAGAAAGGAGATGAGGAGGAATTTATTTTGCTAGAGGATGGTGAAAGTGTGGAATTCATTACCACAGATGCCTGTGGAGGCCGTCAATGTGTATTTTTAAGGCGGAGGCTGACGGATTCTTGATTAGTACGGGTGTCAGGGGTTATGGGGAGAAGGCCGGAGAATTGGGTTGAGAGGTAAGGATAGATCAGCCATGATTGAATGGCGGAGTAGATTCGATGAGCCAAATGGCCTAATTCTGCTCCTGTGACATATGAACTAGCTTGGTTCATTATCTCAATCGAAAGTCCATTCAATTGGCCAGACACTTTTTCTTTCAATACTCCTGTTCTCCTTGGTAGCTTTCCAGATTAAAGTTATTTTGTACCTGAACATGGTTTTTCACTGCTGTTAGGCTAACTAGCCTATAGCTTCCTGGTTTAGCACCATGTATTTCTCGAATACGAACACTCTCCGCTTTACGCACTAGGCGACTTATGTTAACTCGCACTTAGGTAAACAATTCTGTACTCAGTCTCTCGTGTAATCAAGGAACTTTGTGATTTGCACAGCACTGTACGATCACTGACGTTTACATCGGAAACAAGCTAGCAATGGTGGTGGTAATTACCCAGAATGCTGCGCGCCGCAGGTAATGCCCCATCGGTGTGAGTCGATTTACTTAAAATCTGACGTAAAATCTGACATGTTTACTGTTCGGCGGGCTGAAGGGTCTGTTTCCATGCTGTATCTATCAAGCAATCACACTTAATACACATGATAGATATAAAATGCTGGAGTAACTCAGTGGATCAGGCAGCATCTCTGGAGAAAAAGAATAGGTAATGTTTTGGGTCGGAACCCGTCTTCATACTGAAAGTAGAGGCTAGGGGGAGGGATAAACTGGAGGCGAGTAAAGGCCAGAACAAATCAGGGACGGCAACAAATAACCTCAGGAACCTATAATGGCCCATTGTTGACAAGGGAAGATGTGATAACAAGAGGGATAAAAGGATGCGAACAGTGAAACTGGTAGAACAACTAGGGTGGCGGAGGGGGGGAGGGGGGGGAGGGAGAGTGAGGGAAAGGGAGGGAATGTGGGAGTTACTTGAAATTGGAGATATCAACGTTCATACCGCTGGGTTGTAAGCTGTCCAAGTGAGGTATGAAGTGCTGTTCCTCCAAAAGTGCTTGCTTTCCCGTTGGATTGGAGACATGTTTATCAGGGAAGTTCTCCATCATGCACATCAGAAATATTTCTCAACTTGTCCGGCCTGTACTTGTGAATTGAAATTCCACAGCAGAAAATCATATTTCATTTTAGTTACATTTCTTCAAAAATCTGCCAGCACATTTGCTTATCTAATACTTTCTGGATTGCTGTTAAAGAGAATCACCCAACAAGGTAAAAATCCTCCCAGTACCTTTCAACTCAAGGAAAATTGATTCATCTGATTTTGATACATTACATTCTTGCTGTTTAGAAATGAAGTTGTTTCTTTTCCCATTTCTCTTATTTCTGATCTCATGGTCGCCACATATATTCAGGATACAAAGTGCTGGAGTATCTCAGCAGGTCAGGGCAGCATCTCTGGAGAGCATAGATAGATGACGTTTTTAGTCGGGACCAAAATATCACCTATCCATGCTCTCCAGAGATGCTGCCCTGACCCGTTTAGTTTAGAGACTATGAACGGCTTGATTGCAATCATGTCTAGTCTTTTCTTTAACAGGATATCACGCAAACAAAAGCTGTTCACTGTGACAATATTAAACTAAACAAAGCCAATTAACCTACAAATGTGTATGTTGTTGGAGAGTGGGTGGAAACCAGAGCATAACTCCGTACAGACAGCACCCGTAGTCAGGATCGAACCCGAGTTCCATGGCGCTGTAAGGCAGCTAGTTTACTACTGTGCCGCTTACTGCTCCAGCATTTTATGCCATCCCTCAATCTTGCCCCTGCAGCGCATTGTTATTTCTATGTAAAATCAAAGAACTGCAGGCCTTGTTTTTCCAGTGAAGATAATAGTCATAGAGCACGAAACAGGCCCTTCTGCCCAACCCGTCCATGTCCAATCTAAGAGAGTGCCATTTGCCTGCATTTGGTCCATATCCATCTAAACCTTTCCTCTCCATGTACCTGCCGGTGTCTTTTAAATGTTGTTGTTGTACCTCCCTCTCCTACCTCCTCTGGCAGTTCATTCAATATCCACACCACCCTCTGAGAGGAAAAGCTGCCCCCCAGGTTCCTATTAAATTTCCCCTCTCATCTTAAACCTATCTCTTCTACCTACCCTGCGTTTGTTTAAGAGAAGATGGGCACAAAGTGCTGGAGTAACTCAACGGGTCAGGCAGCATTTCTGGAGAAAAAGGATGGGTGATGTTTCGGGTCGGGACCCTTCTTCAGACTGAAAGTAGGGGGTGGGAGGTGGGATGAAGAGCTGGAGATGAGAAAAGACCAGGACAAATCAGGGCCGGCAATGAATGACCTCAGGCAAGGTAGTACTCTGGTAGGTCCGTTGTCGGCCAGGGAAGGTGTGATCTCAAGAGGGTTACAATAGACAATAGGTGCAGGAGTAGGCCATTCGGTCCTTCGAGCCAGCACTGCCATTCACTGTGATCATGGCTGATCATCCACACCAAGTACCCCATTCCTGCCTCTTCCCCCACATCCCCTGACTCTGCTATCTTTAAGAGCTCTATCCAACTCTCTCTTGAAAGCATACAGAGAATTGGCCTCCACTGCCTTCCGAGGCAGAGAATTCCACATTCATAACCCTCTGTGGTGATTACAATATGGTGAACTGGTTAAACGACAAGGATGGAGGAAGGGGGGAGGAGAGGGGTGTGTTATTTCTATGTTTATTGTTTTAATTTATTTCCCTTTCTGTTTTCCCTGCTATTATCAAATGACGGCATGGAGTCAGGGTGGCGCAGCTGCCTTACAGTGCCAGAGACCTGGGTTCGATCCTGAATCCAGGTACTGTCTGTAAGAAGTTTGTACATTCTCCCCACGAACAGCGGGGTTTTCCCCGGGTGCTTCGGTTTCCTCCCACTCTCCAAAGATGTACAGGTTTGTAGGTTAATTGGCTTGGTATAATTGTAAATACTCCCTGGTGTGTGTAGGATAGTGTTAATGTGCGGGGATCGTTGGTTGGCATGGACTTGGTGGGCCAAAGGGCCTGTTTCCATGCTATATCTCTAAATTAAACTACACTAAGACACTGAATCCTTTCCAGCAGTAATGATTACACCTCGAGGATTAATGTTCACTTTAGTCCTTGTTCGAGCTGTATCCGATCTTTGCCCACACCCACAATCACAAACCCACCCAGAGGCCTCCCTCCCACATCGCTCCTCAGCATATTACCTTCTGTTTCCAACTCCGGAAACTCTGCCTGAGGGAGCCTTTTCCTGCCTGATGCCTGTTTCAGCATGTGTCCTCTGACTTCTATCCGTACAAACTCCATGCAGACAGCACCAGTAGTCTGGATCGAACCCGGGTCTCTGCCGCCGTAAGGCAGCAACTCTACCATGGTGCCACTGTGTCTCACCTTAAACCTATATTCTCTGGTTCTTGATTCCTCTGCCCTCCCTGGGTAAAAGCTTCTCTGCATTCACCCTATCTATTCCCCTCATGATTCTATGCACCTCTATTCCATCACTCTTCAGCCTCCTGCGCTCCAAGAAATAAAGTTTTAACCTGCCCAAGCATTCACAAGCTCAGGCCCTTGAGTCCTTGACACATCCTTGTAAATGTTCTCTGAAATTTGTTTCATGTCTTATTGTATTTCGACATTGTCTTTCTTAGCACCAACCATTGGAGTGCCGGGCAATGAGTGGTGATCTTATAAAGTTGTGTAAGATCAAGAGAAGAATAGATAGAGTATTTTGCCCAGAGTTGGGGAATCTTGAACCAGAGGCCATCGGTTTAAGCTGCGAGGGGAAAGATTTAATAGGAACCTGAAGAACAACTTTTCCCACACAGAATGGATGAATGGAACGAGGTGCCAGTGGAGGTAGTTGAGGCAGGTACATGGATGGGAAAAGTTCAGAGAAATTGTGGGTCAAACGCAAACAGGTGGGACTGGTGTTAATGTGGTGTCTTGGTCGACACAGACAGGTTGGGCTGGAGGGCCTGTTTCGGGCTCTGAAGCCTTCAAGAAATACAGCTGCCGTTGTGTGAAATCTACAGGGTTTGGTTCAAGACATAAAAATGGTTTTTACTGTAACTATATATTGTTTTACGGGAAAATTGCCATTAGAATGAATAATATATGAAAGCAAGTTACTGAAGTAATTAAATTAATTGATTTAAGCGAGTTATTTATGCACACCAATTTGAAAAAAGCATAAATTGGAAAGTAATTTTTCCTACTTGCTCACAGTTGTATTGTTAATGCACTAAGCGGGGAAGAGGCTTCGTATATGAGTAAAAGAATAGAAGACAGCAAGACAGAAGAGACAGCAATTGTTTCCTTACACTACCTGAATGCCTGTATTGTGCCACAGAAGGCTGTGAAGGCCAAGTCATTGAATATTTTTAAAGTTCAGATTGATAGGTTCTTGATTGGTAAGGGTGTTATGGGGAGAAGGCTGGAGAATTGGGTTGAGAGGGAAAGATAGATCAGACATGATTGAATGGCAGAGTTGACTCGATGGGCCGAATGGCCTAATTCTGCTCTTATGAACTACCTTGGTCCATTATCTCAATTGAAGAAGTTAATTCAATTGGTCAGACACTATTTTCCTTTTATCACTCCTGTTCTCCTTGGTAGCTTTCCAGATTCAAGTTATTTTGTACCTGAAAGTAGTTTTCAATTATTTTTTCACTGCTGTTAGGCTAACTAGCCTATAGCTTCCTAGTTTAGCAGAGTGGACTTGATGGGCCGAATGGCCCAATTCTGTTCCGATACCTTATGAACCTATGAACATATGAGATGCCTAAGGTTGTTGCATGAATGATTTTCGTGACCTTTGGCTGCCTGATGCATGATTAAGCCAAACAAAGTCAGAAAATTCTGTAGTTGTCATAATGGCGTGAGTTATGTATCCTATCAACACTGAGCTGGTCTTGGATGTCTCCAGGAAGGCAAAGCTTATTTTAGTGACCTCGCAGGTGACCTTGTCATTACATTTAAAACAAGAGTGCTTCGGGATAAGGTGAAAGGATTAGATATGCTCTTTCCTGAGAATTCCTTTCACACATGGAGTGGTTGGAGCCTGGAACGCGCTGCCTGGTCGACCGGTCACGGTGGCGCAGCAGTAGAGTTGCTGCCTTACAGCGAACGCAGCGCCGGAGTCCCAAGTTCGATCCCGACTACGGGTGCTGTCTGTACGGAGTTTGTACGTGCTCCCCGTGATCTGCGTGGGTTTTCTCCAAGATCTTCGGTTTCGCCCCACACTATAAAGACGGACAGGTTTGTAGGTTAATTGGCTTGGTAAATGTTAAAATTGTCCCCAGTAGATTAATGTGCGGGATCCTTGGTCGGCACGGACCCGGTGGGCCGAAGGGCCTGTTTCCGCGCTGTATCTCTAAACTAAACTAAAATTACGTAAAGCATTTAGGAAGCATGGAGCCGACCATATGAATTTCCAAGGCACAGCACGCAACGGTTCAAATGCAGGTTCGATGCGCCTAGTGTGGGTAAGTACAATGGGCGGCACAGACACGGTGGGCCGAAGGGTCCAGTCTGCGCTGTGCTTCTCTTCAACTCTATTAAAACAAGACGTTAATTGTTTCTCCATTCCCTTTCCTCTTCTAGATAGCATTACTAAACATGAAGTCTGCTCCCCTGACAACTACACTCTGGAATAGATGAAAGCTACATCTGAAGATGTCTCTACCTTCCCTTGCAGGGTATATTTGCTTTTGTACAAAAGCTGGTTTGTAAGTAAATTGTATCTCTGAAAAATGATGACTTCCAGGTTTTATAAAATTAATCAATTTTTTAATAAATTTGTTAAAAGTTTCCCAGTTGTCAGCGTGCTTTTTAAAATGTTCTAGAAAGTACAGTCTGTAATATTGGAAATTAATTTGTACATTGGTGCTTTCACTCTCCTTTCACTTTAATAAGATAATTTAGATAATGGGCGAATACATTACAATTAATATATATTAATGTACAACTGTGGAACAAAGTAATAATAATAATAATGGATGGGATTTATATAGCGCCTTTCTAGAATACTCAAGGCGCTTTACATCGCATTATTCATACATTCCTCAGTCACACTCGGTGGTGGTGAGCTACTTCTGTAGCCACAGCTGCCCTGGGGCAGACTGACGGAAGCGTGGCTGCTAATCTGCGCCTACGGCCCCTCCGACCACCACCAATCACTCACACACATTCGTAGATTTCCATGACAAAGTAAGAAATTATTTTCAAAAAATGCTGGAGTAACTCAGAGGGACAGACTGCATCACTGGAGAGAAGGAATTGGTGACGTTTCAGGTCTTCAGACTGAGCTTCAGGGGAGAGGGAGTCTAGAGATATGGAGGGGTAAGGTGTGAAAATGAGATCAAAGGGGACGAAGCTCAAGGAAAATGTAGAATTGATCATTGTTAACTGATCCATGCTGACTGCATAGACTTTCTCTGGGTGCTCGGATTTCCTCCCACATTCCAAGGAGAAGCAGGGTTGTAGGTTAATTGGCTTCGGTAAAGTTGTCCCTGGAGTGTAGGTTAGAACTTGTGTACAGGGTGATTACTGTTCAGTGATCAGTGGACGGAAGGGCCAGTTTCCACACTATCTCAAAACTAAACTAAACATTTGCCTTGAGTAAATTATGTTTATTTTAGTTTTAGTTTGGAAACAGGCCCTCCGGACCATTGAGTCCACACTGATCACCCGTTCACACTAGTTCGATGTTATCCCACTTTCACATCCACTCTCACACATTGGGGATAATTTTTGTTGATAGAGGCCAATTAACCTACAAACCCGCAAAACTTGGAACGATTCAAGAAAACCCGCACGGATTTGGGATGTGGGAGGAAACCAGAGCACCTGGAGGAAGCTCATGCGGTCACAGGGAGAGCGTCCAAACTCCACACAGACAATGCCCGAGGTCAGGATTGAACCCAGGTCTCCAGCGCTGTGAGGCAGCGGCTGTACCAGCTGTGCCATTGTGCAGCACTCATTAAGATTTAGCAATCTGTGGACATTGAAGTTATACTGCTCAAAGGATTACAGAGAATTTTCTATGCGAGTAACACGCACAATATTTTACAACTAGAAGAGAAGGTTGTGATGTGCGGTGTAGAATAAATTGGATAATAACCAACCACTAAAACCAGTAGTAGGCAGACCGTAATTTGTGTTGGACGAAAAAAAAATTGTTTCGGGTAACTCCGGGTGCTCTGGCTTCCTCCCATACTCTAGAGACGTACAGGTTTGTTGGTTAATTGGCTTGTGTAAATTATTCCTAGTTTGTTGGATAGTACTAGTGTACGGCGTGATCACTAGTCGGCACATCGGTGGAATGGTGGTGTAACGGTAGAGTTGCTGCCTTACAGCGCCAGAGACACGGGTTCGATCCTGACTACGGGTGTTGTCTGTATGGAGTCTCCCTGTGACCGCGTGGGTTTCCTCCGGTTTCCTCCCACACGCCAAAGATGTACAGGTTTGTACGTTAATTGGCTTTGGCAAAATTGTAGATTATCCCCAGCGTGTGGGATAGTGCTGGTGTACGGGGTGACGCTGGTTGGCGCGGTCATGATGGGCTGGAGGTCCAGTTTCCGCACAGTATATCTAAACTAAACTAAATCTACAAACCTTCATGTCTTTGGAGTTTCATAGGGAGAACATACAAACTACGTACAGAAAGCACCTGCAGGCAGGATCTAATCTGGGTCTCTTCGCATGTAAGGCAGCAACTTTACCGCTGCGCTACAGTGCCACCCTTATTTACAACTTTGATTCTCTCCAGGATAATGGAAGGGAAGAGGCAGTTTTCTGACCTCGTACACACTGAGAACTCTTGATGGGCAACATGTCAGGGCGATATGAGACAAGGAAATGGAGGTTCCATTCAGGTGTGTCCTTGCCCTCCTGTGGCGGGGAGCAGGGCAGCTGTGTCTAGGGGGAAGGATGAGGCAGCAATGCAATGGACATCCTCGCCTTTTTGCCCATGGGTCTGCAGCTGAGGAAAATCTTGTCTCCAAAACAATTTCGGCGTCTGGGGTTATGAGAAGATTGGAGAATGGGGAAGAAAGACCAGTCATGATAGAATGACGGAGTAGACTTGATGGGCCGAATGGCCTAATTCTGCTCCTATCACATATGATCTATCTTCCCATACCGGTCAACCCACTTATCCAAGAGATTTGAATGATATTACTTTAATTTGAAGTCTGCTGTAATTTTCTCCAGAGAAACAATATTCCAGCCATTCACGTCCAATTTGACGGTCATCTGGGGAAAAGGGAACAGATTGCTTTTCACTGAAATTATAACCACATCATAAAATAATATTCTTGTCTGAGGTTCAATGGTCTATTCCCAGTTTTAATTAATACGAGATGTGGGGATGTGCTGTACAATTAAAAAAAACTGCAATTTGGTTAGCTGTTTTTAATTCAGCAGGTTCTTGAAGCATTTATAATGTGAACTTCTATGCATCACTGCTTTAATAACTTAGGGGGAAATTCATTCACCCTCGCCGCATTTAACTGCAGCAATGCAGCTGTAATGTCCAGAGGATTGGTTCTTTATCATTATTAATATTAAGGAATAATTATTAAGGAAGGCAAATGCATTTATTTCGAGAGGGCTAGAATACAAAAACAGGGATGGGTTGAGGGCTGAGGCAAGGGTCAGACCACATTTGGAGCATTGTGTGCAGTTTTGGGCCCCATATCTGAGTAAGGATGTGTTGGCATTGGAGAGGGTCCTGAGGAGGTTCACGAGAATTATCCCAGGAATAGTGGGTTAACATAACCTGTACCCGCTGGAGTTTAGAAGGATGAGGGGGAATCTCATTGAAAATTATCGAATATTGAAAGTGTAGGGGTTTTGCGTTTCCCTTTACTCCACAAAAGGATTCCCCTAGGTTCTAGACCTCGGAATTATGGTGGGATATGATACAAAGGTTGAATTGACCAGAGTGTGCTGATGAGAGAAAACAGAAACCAAGATGGACTCAAAGCAAGTCTAAAATTTACAGGCTTTATTAAACAATGAGAAATCGAATCTCACCAACACTACACAATGCGTGGCTAAACTTATGCTTTAAACTAAGACTATGAACGGAAAACTATCGGGCACGTCGTGAAACTTACTTTAACACAAGTTACTCCCCCTCGACCTCTATCCTATTTCGGGAATTTTCACCAGGTCACCAGGATACTCACAGCTAATTCGATGCAGGCCCACGAGCTGTCCAGCAGAGCAGGAAGAGAGAGAGAGTTCTGGCTTGACTTCGACTTTTATACCTGAGCTTCCTTTGAAACCCCCAGGTGGTCCTCTGGATAAAAGGGGTTCTTTTGATGTTTCCCAGTTTCGATCTGGCATGAACAATAGGCTTCCGATGATAAGGGGTTTGCTGATGTCATGATCCCTCAGCCTGATCGTTATCATCCCCGATGGTGATTGTGCTTGTGCTGGCCTGTTTACCACCGTCTGCTGAGGCTTGGTTCCTTCCTTTGTGTATCCAAGAGAATCTCGTTATCTCCGTCTCAGCCTTTCCTGTTCACACCGTTGTGTGATGTCCAAGTCCACAGGCCAGACGGGTTTGATTCTTTCTGTGGATTGGGGGGGGGTTTTCCGTTGCAGCCAGCAAATTTGTCTTTTAAAATATCCATGTCCTTGTCCAAGTCCGGATTGGCCCCAATAACTTACATGCCCCTACGATACGTCCAGGCTTGCACGGACCGTGTCGATTGACAAAGTTAGTGGGCAATCCTCCAGCCTCAAGTGCTGTAAACACTCCTGGTGAGGAGGTGAAATTATGTACCCCGAAAGCCCCCTTAATCGCTAAACTAGGCCCTCGAAGCACATTAACTTACACTATACACCTTTTACTTTACATCAATCCCACAAACCATACAGTACCCTCACGACCATTCCCTGAAAATGCAGGGATTACAATTTATGTACAAAAACTATTGCACTAGAGTACAGACATTTTTACAGTGATGGGGTGTCGTTACGGTGACGTCGGGCGGCTCGATTTACCAGCCGTTTTAATTTGGCCATCCTCCTCCGCCTTTTAAATTTGCAATTAATGCATAGCAAATACACCACAATTATCATCTGGCAGATGATCAGAACATGGGACACGATGCAGACCCATGCTGGAACTATGATCCAGGACTCCAGGTCCCACCAACTTGGAGACTTGATCTCTTCGATCTCCCTGGCGATATCCAGTGTCTTTTGTTCCAGGGAGAAGAAGTGTTTGTGCGACAACTCGACCGCCACCAGCAACTCTTTTAATTTTTCATTCACTGGGGGAATATCATACCCAAAATGTGCAACATAGTTAAATAAGTCAGTTACATTTTCTCGTACCGAGAGGTGAACCGAAGAAGGTTCCGGGATGGGTAATATTCGCTGCTGTGCCACATGGACTTCTGCCCTGGGTTTAAAGCAGAAGCTGCTGTGCGGTATCGGGCACCACAGCTGTGATCCGTGCTGATACCGCTGGGCACTTGTGGTGACACAGTACGTCCCACTGCCTATATACGCCACCTGTGGAGGGACATGGTCTGCCGCCATCGCCTCCATGGTGCAGTTTATAGGCTGTGCCCCAACAGTCCTGAACCCACACTGAGGCCTAGCCTCAGCGCCCATGTGTTGGGGACACAGGATTACCTGTGCTCCCCGGCTCCGACAACCCAAAAGGTCAATGCCTGTCACAGCTTGCTCCCTCACTATGACATAGGGTGGGACCTTCCCGTAGCGAATATGCACCCCCCCACGAACAACTCCCACGTTCTCCACTCGGTACAGAGGAGCTGGTCGTGCCGAGGTTCCCATCACCGGGATTCTTACGACCACTCCCATTATGGTGTGATTGGATTTTCCGCAATCCACCAGTACCGGGTAGGCCTCGGAGGCCACACGAAGCTGACAAGGACTCAAAGTGCTGTTATAAGGGTGTAGCGCTGCTAGGTGCTGGTTGCTTATCCAGGAGGGGACCCGACCTTGCCTCATGTCTTCCAGGTTGCTCCTCCCCTCCCCCAACAACCACGCACCATACAGCCCACACACCTCATTCTGTGCAGCCTGATCGGACGCATTCCGGTCCTCTTTAATCAAAGCGTTTATCGTTTTTGCATGTGTCTCCAATTGTGCTATGATTTCTTTTAGATGTAGAGTCATTGCCACCTCTTCGTGTAGTCCCGATCCTACCACCGCATTTTCCTCCCCCAGAACCTTTCTTAACTGGCCCTTCAACTGATTGATCTGCAAGGCCAGTTCTACGTTGTCCATGCTATTAATAATAGACGTCCCCGTGTTAAATGCTGTAAACCCGTCATTAACCACCCCTCGTCTTTGCCTACCGGACCCCAAAGTGAAATCCCCTCCCCCGCGGTACATCTCTTCTATGTCTATGTCCCCAAAATCCAGGTTGTGGAATTTCTGGAACATGTCTTTTAATTCCGTCTCGCGGGGGCACCATGCGGGTAACCGCACTTCAGTTAAATACGATGGACTCCTCCGTGTCCCCGCGACGCGCCACGCACATCCGGAGGCACATCATTGCCATCATTCATACGGCAGGGCTACTTATCTGGAAAACAAAGCAAAACACCTCCTTGCCTCCACAGAGCTATCTGCCTAATAATGGCATTTGGGGTTTTGTTTTGTCTGTTGTGGTCTACTTTTCCACAGCACATCCCTTTGATCCCGTACTGTCTGTCCCTGTACTCCCCTGTAGCTATACAAAACCTTATATCTAATTACGCTAACTACATCTACTTACACACAAACCAATGCTATATACAACGCCACCCGTCTCCGGGTGGCCAACTCATAACTGGTCCCCGTCATGCTGGGGCCACCCCTCTGGTGGGCCCACCTGTGCAGGCCAGAACTCCTGTCGAGGGGCCTGACTGCCCCTCACCTCCCTTTGCACTACGGGGTTTTGAGTTACCCCTACGTTCCCTGTGGAGACTGGGCTCCCTCCAGCCGCACTCCGTAGTGCCCTGTTTCGGCCACTCTCCTTCCCGGCCCTCCTGTGGCCGGCCCTAGCCCTAGGTTTAATTAGGGATGGGGACCACCTTACTGGGGGTTTAGGGACCCTGTCACTCCTACGTCTGACCGGGGGTTCCCACACCAGAGGTGATACCTCCATCTCCTCTGCTTCTGCTAGTTCTGCCTCTCTTAGGCAGTCTACGGTACCTGCCTGCGGAGGGCTGGAGTCAGCCTCCTTCTCCGCTGCTTCCAGTCCTCGCCCTGGAACACAGCCGGCTACTTCAGACTGACTACCTGTGGACTCGCCTGGCTCCCCTACGGTTTCTACATCAACCCGGGTCTGTTCTTAATCCTGTTCTCTGACATGTACCCCTTTCTTACTTTTCCCTGCCCTTGTGGGGTCAAACAATTTACACTGGTTGATGTGGAACCATTTGACTCTACGGGGAAGCTGAATGGCATACACCATGGGACTGGCTTTGTCCACTATGTTGTATGGGCCCGCATACAAGGGTTCAAACACCCCTACCCTAGCATATCTCCTGACCATTACCTGGTCTCCCACTGCCCACTCGCAATGCCTGCGAGGCTCCAGCAGTAGCTTGTTTCTTTGGTGCTGGGCCCCCATGTTTCTGGCTGCCTGCCAGTGAACCTGTCTAAGTTGTTCAAATAGCCTCTTGGCAAACTTGTCCCGGTTCACTTCCCTGAGCTGTCCCTCTGTTAGGGCTGGGACCATAATGTGCATTGGCGTTCTCATGACCCGACCCGTCATAAGCTCATGGGGAGAGTACCCCGTACTCCTGGACTGGCTGGCCCGAATCCCCATAAGGACCAGGGGTAAAACCTCCACCCACCGGTTGGGTGAGTCCCCTGTTTCCTTCCTTATCCTTTCCTTTATTGTCCGGTTCAACCGCTCTACCGGACCTGAGGACTGGGGGTGGTAGGCCACATGCCACTTGGCCTTGATGCCCAGTATTCTAAGGGTGGACTGCATGACCTGTCCCGTGAAATGGCTCCCCTGATCTGACTCCACGAACTGTGGGAGTCCCCACCTGGTGAACACCTCCCTAACCAGGATTTTTGCCGTACCCATAGCGGTGGCTGCTCTGCAAGGGAAGGCCTCTACCCATTTTGAGAACACATCCACAAGGACTAAGCAGTACTTGTAACCCCCTTGAGCGGTTGGAAGGGGTCCGATGTAGTCGATTTGAATCGACTGCCATGGCCCCTCCACCCTCCCGATGTGTCCCATGGAAACCTTCCTTTTCTGGGGGTCTGGGTTGTTTGCTGCGCAAACCAGACAGCTTGCACAAAAGTCGCGAACGTCTTCCCTGAGCCCTGGCCACCATCCTGCCATCTCTACTCGCTGCCATGTGGTCTCTGGCCCAGGGTGACCTGCCCCTGGACCCTCATGAGCTAGTTTTAAAAATTCCCTTCTGTACAGGGAAGGCACTACCCACTTATCTCCCTTGAATAACATGCCTTCCTTCACTGACATGTCTTTACCCCCATACGGTCCCTCTATTTTCTCCTGCATGCAAATGGCTGCTGAGGCAGCCTTTAAAATAGGGTCTTGTGCCTGGACCGTGGTCAGGTCCGGAGCCAAAACCACTCCCGCACTCTCCTTTTCACGAGGCTGCTCCCTGGCTGCAGCTACCTGTCCTTCCTCATAGGGGTCCCATGCTTTCCCACTCCTGGCTCCTTCCCTGGCCAAGCCATCCGCCCTCTGATTTCCCTTTCCCCGTGGCTCCGTTTTGGAATGGGCTTTCACCTTATGGATATATCTATCCCCGCCCTTCCCTACGGCTGCTACAATCCTCTCTAATAGTGGTTTAGTGGTCAGGGGCTTCCCGTCTGATGAGGTGTACCCTCGGCGGGACCAGATGGCCAAATATTCCGTGCAGGAATTGCATGTGAACATGCTGTCTGAACATATGGTGTATGGAGTGGGGAAACGCTCGGGATGGGTCACCACGTACATTACCGCCGCCAGCTCTGCCTGCTGGGCGCTTAACGTATGTGGGAGTTTAAGAGCTAGGGCTATCTCTGCCTCGGGGTCCCAGATCCCACAGCCCGTGAGCCGTATGCCCTCGGACATGAAACTGGACCCGTCCACGTATATTTCCCTACCCGTGGGATGTAACCCTGCTCTAAGCCCAAAGTCCACCTCCCATACCCCTTCCACCGAGCAATGGTGTGGCTCCCCTGGGTACACCAAATTGGCTGCGAGCTTGGGCTCACATAGCCTCTCAACCCGTAAGGCCATTTGGGAAAGGAGAAGGGTCCAGCGAGTGATCCTCGCACTGCTAACGGTCCCATCCTTAATCCGACCGTCCAGCAGCATCTGGGTTGGGGTATGGTGGGTCAGGAGGGTTATGGGGGACATTCTTATGAAGACCTGTACCTTCTTCACTGCCCAGTATGTGGCTAGCAGGTGCCGCTCACAGTTTGAATAGGACCTTTCTACCTCTGTGAGGACTCTGGAGGAATACACCACTGGCCTTAACTTGCCGTGCCGTTCCTGGAGGAGCACTGCGCTCAGGCCATCGCTGCTTGCGGCTACCTCCAGGAAAAATTCCTCCCTGTAGTCAATGGCTCCCAGAGCTGGGGCCTTTTGCAGGTCCCGCTTCAAATGGACGAATGCCGACTCGCACTGCTCATCCCACTCCCACTCTACCCCTTTGCGTAGCAGCCGGTGCAGAGGTGTTGCGGTCGCGGCATAGTCCTCTGTAAAGTCTCGGCAGTAGCCCGTGACTCCCAGAAATGATCTTACCCCCCCCCACGTCCATTGGGACTGGGAGTTCCTGCACTGCCTGCCTTCTTGCTGTATCGATACCCCTTTCTCCGGCCCTAAGGGTCAGTCCCAAGAACTTTACCTCTTGTAACCCTATCTGTGCCTTCTTGGGATTTATTTTTAAACCGCTCTTACAGAGCAGCTTCAGCAGTTCATTTACTAGGGGCCCATGTTCCTCATTGGTGTCTGTGAATAGCAAAATATCGTCCATATACTGGACGATCTTGTGGGGCTCACTAAATTCCTTTAAACATTCCGCCATACATTGGTGGAAAATGCTGGGGCTATTGTGGAACCCTTGGGGAAGACAGTTCCACGTGTACTGCTGCCCCTTGAATGTGAAAGCAAATTTGTACTGGTCTTCCTTCCTGACTGGGATAGACCAGAAACCGTTCGAGATGTCTAGCACCGTAAATACAGATGCAGACGCTGGAATTTCTGCTAATAGGTCTGCTACAGCTGCCACAGTTGGTGCGCAAGCCGGAATATTCTTATTCAGGACCCTATAATCTACCGTGGCCCTCCAGGAATTGTCTGGCTTCCGTACAGGCCAGAGCGGTGAGTTCACGTGGGTGGCTATGGGCCTCAAAACGCTTTGCTTAACCAGTGAACTCAAGGCGACTTCTAAGTCAGCCTCCGCTTCTCGGGGAAAACTATACTGTTTCTGTGGTCGGGACATGGGATCCCCGTCTATCCTGACCTCTGTTCCTGTGACCCTTCCACAGTCGTGCTTGTGAGTAGCGAATGCGGCCAAATTTCGCTTAACATGGCCTCGATACTCTGTCGGGGTCTGCCTCACTAGGACCTCTAGATCGTACCCCTCTCTGGGCTTCACGACACACAGAGCCCCTCTCTCTGATGCCCTCTCGATGACCATTAACTCCTTCTCTCTCTCAGCCCCTTCTCCTGCTATGCCCCACAAACAGTGGTTCCTCAGGTCCACCAGGACCTGGTGGGCCACTATAAAGTCGGCGCCTAGTATCCCCTTTCCCTCCTGCTCCCAACTCATCAGGACGCATTTCCACTGCGCCTGGAGTGCTCCTAATTGAATGGACAAGGGAACAGAGAAAAACTCCGTCTTCTCATTTCCCGTAAAACCGACAAGACTATAGGGTACCCCACTAGATAGAGGGGATGTACGGGGATTGTCCATGTGGACAATAGTACTGGAAGCACCTGTGTCCAGCAGGTAACTCCCGACCACATCCTGGACCTCCATCTTGACCCAGGGTCTCCCACATGGGCCATACTCTAATGGGCATAGGAATGTGGGCTGTTTCGCTGGCAGTCATAAAGGAGCCGGGGGTGCGGATATGGGCGTGCCCTGGCCTGTTGCCATGGCTACCTGTCCGGATCCTCCCGCCTTTGACTGCAAATAGGTAATTAGATCTCTTACATCTATTGTTACCTCCGGGGCTGGGTCGGCCGTTACCGGGGTCCTATCCCCCACTGCTCTACTTGGGTTTCTGCACTCCCTCTTGTAATGCCCGGGCTTCCCACACCCATAGCACACCAGCCTCATCTCGGAAGAGGTCTGGCTGCCTTCCTGTTTCCACTGCCTCCTTTTGGGGGGTGCCGGTACTATTTCGTGCACCTTGCCCTTAAAGGGCTTCTCCTCACTTCTCTCTCCATTGCGGTATGCAAGGGTGAGCTTCCTGATCACCTCCGCCTCGTTAAGGTTTGGGTCAGCTGGGTCGAACCAGTGCTCGGCCCTTGCCCTAACTCGCGGGAGGCAATTTGCCACCAGAGTCTTCAGCCAGTGAGCTGTTCTCCCATCTAAATTCTGCCTATCTAAAGGCATCCCACACGCTCCCTCATATACTGCCCACAGCCTGTCTGCGAACATGTCCGGGGACTCAGCTACCTGCTGCTCCGTCTCCCCCACCCTGGTGAAAGGACTACCCTGATTCAACCCCATGGCCTCCAGAACCGCTGTCTGTGCCGCTACCCATGTTTCAGGTCTTCCCCCTTCCCTGGAGGTCACCACCTTGCATAGGTATGAATCTAGGGTCATCAGTAGCAGCTTTACCCGTTCTACCTCATCGCAATCGTTTATGTCGGCCGCCTGCTGCACCTCCATAAAATGCAATGACGGGTCTCCTGCCCTGGTTAACTTGGGAACCTGAGCCACCATCCCCCTCAGCACATGTGCCCCATGGGGAATGATGATATCACTCTCTATGGGCCCCCTATCTGCCTGCCCTACCGGGGGACCATATTTCCTTTGCTGTGCCGGGCACATCTGCCCTACTCTGGGCTGTTGCCCCTTTACCCCCAGCTCTCCCACCATGATCGGTAACCCCACCACCTCGTGGTGTGCTACACATGGCGCGGAAGCCGCTAACTGAGGGTGCTCTCCCGCCCCTCCTTGGGCCTGTCCCTCCCCGGAAAACCCGAACCCCACCTGCCGACCCGGACCTATCCCCGGCGCCTCAGGAGGCGGTCTATTCCCCTTTGCCCCTGGGGAATCATCTGCTGAGGGAAGCCCTCTGCCCCCGGGGGACCCCCCTGGTCCTACCAGGTGAACCCGTCCCCTAGTCTTGGACAGAGTCTCCTCCAGCTGCGCTATCCTTGCCTGGCAAGGCCCGTGATCACTATTGCCTAGCTCGCTACGGGCCACCCTGTATGCTGCTTGTATATCCTGGAACTTTCCCTCCAGCTCCCTGCACTTCTGTGCACTCTGAGCCAGGAGTTCCTGGGCGTTCCTTTCCCTCTCCTTTGCCTCTACCACCTGGCATTGGAGGAATTCCTGGGCATTTCTGTGGGACTCCCTCGCCTGCAAGATACACTGCCTGGCTTTACTGCATTCCTCAGATAGCCCTTCCCCTTCTCTAGCGCTTTCTTCAGCGCTGGCCCTAGCTTCTCTCAGTTGCTCTTCCAGTCTATCTACCTGTCTCTGCATATTTGCTACCTGCTGTGATAGGCACGCTAGCCAAACTGCCTTTTCCTGCCCTTTATTATACAGTTTGCTTTCCGTCCATTGAGCTGCAGCTACTGCTGGCTGCTCTGCTCTCAACAGTGCTATCACCCATTGTTTGGTGAGATTGATCTTTTTAAACAGATAAGAGGAGATTCTCTCCTCCATCTTGCTACGTTCTCTCACCCCCTCTGACAAATCACATATCCCAAACCACCGAGGTCCTGCCATGGTCGCCATTCTGTAGGGGTTTTGCGTTTCCCTTTACTCCACAAAAGGATTCCCCTAGGTTCTAGACCTCGGAATTATGGTGGGATATGATACAAAGGTTGAATTGACCAGAGTGTGCTGATGAGAGAAAACAGAAACCAAGATGGACTCAAAGCAAGTCTAAAATTTACAGGCTTTATTAAACAATGAGAAATCGAATCTCACCAACACTACACAATGCGTGGCTAAACTTATGCTTTAAACTAAGACTATGAACGGAAAACTATCGGGCACGTCGTGAAACTTACTTTAACACAAGTTACTCCCCCTCGACCTCTATCCTATTTCGGGAATTTTCACCAGGTCACCAGGATACTCACAGCTAAGTCGATGCAGGCCCACGAGCTGTCCAGCAGAGCAGGAAGAGCAGGAAGAGAGAGAGAGTTCTGGCTTGACTTCGACTTTTATACCTGAGCTTCCTTTGAAACCCCCAGGTGGTCCTCTGGATAAAAGGGGTTCTTTTGATGTTTCCCAGTTTCGATCTGGCATGAACAATAGGCTTCCGATGATAAGGGGTTTGCTGATGTCATGATCCCTCAGCCTGATCGTTATCATCCCCGATGGTGATTGTGCTTGTGCTGGCCTGTTTACCACCGTCTGCTGAGGCTTGGTTCCTTCCTTTGTGTTTCCAAGAGAATCTCGTTATCTCCGTCTCAGCCTTTCCTGTTCACACCGTTGTGTGATGTCCAAGTCCACAGGCCAGACGGGTTTGATTCTTTCTGTGGATTGGGGGGGGGGGTTTCTGTTGCAGCCAGCAAATTTGTCTTTTAAAATATCCATGTCCTTGTCCAAGTCCGGATTGGCCCCAATAACTTACAAAAGGCCTGGACAGAGTGGATGTGGAGAGGATGTTTCCACTTGTGGGAGAGTATAGGACCAGACGTACCTTTATGAAGGAGATGTGGAGAAATTTCTTTCAGAGGGTGGTGAATCTGTGGAACTAATTGCCACAGAAGGTTGTGGAAGTCGTCAATAGATATTTTAAGACAGAGATAGATAGATTCTTGATTAGCATGGGTGTCAAGGGTTATGGGGAGAAGGGAGGAGAATGGGGTTAGGAGAGAGAGATAGATCAGCCATGATTGAATGGCGGAGTTGACCTGATGGGCCGAATTCTGCTCCCACAATTTCTGAACTTATGGTTATCACTTGTACAGATGTACAGTTGTACAGTGAAATGTCTTTTTTAAGCATACAGTTCAGTAAGGTATTGAAGGTAGACACAAAATGCTGGAGTAACTCAGGGACAGCCAGCATCTCTGGAGAGAAGGAATGGGAGACGTTTCGGGTCGAGACCCTTCTTCAGATTGATGTCAGGGGAGGAGGCGGGACAGAGATGGAATGTAGTCGGAGACAGTAAGACTGGTGGGAGAACTGGGAAGGGGGAGGGGATAGAGAGAGAAGGAAAGCAAGGGCTATTGAAGTTAGAGAAGTCAATCTTCATACCGCTGGGGTGTAAGCTACCCAAGTAAAATATGAGGTGCTGTTCCTCCAATTTGCTCTGGGCCTCACTCTGACAATGGAGGAGGCCCAGGACAGAAAAGTCAGATTGGGAATGGGAGGGGGAGTTAAAGTGCTGGGTAACTGGGAGATCAGGTAGGTTAAGATGGACTGAGCGGAGGTGTTCAACGATCGCCGAGCTTGCACTTGGTCTCACCGAGGTTGATACCTGGAACAGCGGATACAGCAGATGAGGTTGGAGGAGGTGCAAGTGAACCTGTGCCTCACCTGGAAAGACTGTCGGGATCCATGGATGGAGTCGAGGGGGGAGGTAAAGGGACAGGTGTTGCATCTCCTGCAGTTGCAGGGGAAAGTGCCTGGGAAGGGGGTGGTTTGTGTGGGAAGGGATAGGTTGACCAGGGAGTTGCGGAGGGAACGGTCCCAGCAGAAAGGGGTGGAGCTGGGAAGATGTGGCCAATAGTGGGATCCCGTTGGAGGTGGCGTAAGTGTTGGAGGATTATATGCTGTATGCGACGGCTGATGGGGTGGAAGGTGAGTACAAGGGGGACAACAAGGACAGAGTCCTTGTCCTCGCCTTCCACCCCATTCTGGTCCGCGCGCTCGGTCTCCTGGAGAGGCGCCCGATCCAAGCAAGGCCCAGGTTGCTGCAGGGCCTCCAGCCATTGCCTACATCCGGTTCGTCTAGTGGACCATCATCTCTCTCCGCGCCCAGCCACCTTCAGTCCCCAGGGGCACCTCCTGCAGCCGACCCTAAAGGTGTGGAAGGTAAGATCCCGGTTCAATCCCTTACTGGCCCTTGCTCCAGCTCACTCTATCCTCTCTGGTTTTCTGGTCCTCGGGGGATGAACCTGGCTCGGCGGCTCCCTCTACTGGAGCCCATCAGAACAGTCAAAATTCATCTTGTCGTGACTTTATGATTAATTGATTCATGGTTCATATTGATTGAAATAATTGATGTTAATGAATCCAGGTAGCCAACCGAGGAATTATTCATTTTAAATGTTTAAAAAATAAACCAACTTTCAAAATTCTATTTTTTAAAGAAGGGTTTCGGCCCGAAATGTTGCCTATTTCCTTCGCTCCATAGATGCTGCTGCACCCGCTGAATTTCTCCAGCATTTTTGTGTACCTTCGATTTTCCAGCATCTGCAGTTCCTTCTTAAACACTTCAAAATATCTCTGTTTGAACATCCTAATTAAAACAATCTTCTGTGCATCTTCAGCCATATGTTTGTGGGTCTCAACTCATTTGCAAAGAGTTCTCTTTATCTTGAAGATGATCCACTGTAAATAGGTAAATTTTAAGTCTTTGATTGTGAAAAATGAAGGCATAGGTTAATTATTATCTGGCGCAGTGGCACAGCTCGTAGAGCTGACATCGGGCGCTGTCTGTGTGGAGTTTGCACATTCTCTCTGTTCTTCTATTGACTCAATTTATACCTCACGCTGCCTCGGCAGGGCCAGGAGCATAATCAAGGACCAATCGCACCCTCGCCTCTCCCTCTGATCCCCTTTCCCATCAGGCAAAAGGTACAGAAGTGTGAAAACGCACACCACTGGATTCAGGGACAATTTCATCCCAGCTGTTATTAGGCAACTGAATCATCCTATCACAACCAGAGAGCAGTGCTGAACTACTATCTACCTCATTGGTGGCCCTCGGACTATCTTTGATCAGATGTTGCTGGCTTTGCCTTGCACTAAAAGTCATTCCCTTATCATGTATCCGTACATTGTGAATGGCTCGATTGTAATCATGTATTGTCTTTCCGCTGACTGACAATAATTGATCGTGTGGGTTTTTCCGGATGCTCCGGTTTCCTCCCACATTCCAAAGAAGTGCAGGTTTGCAGATAATTGGCCCTCTGTAAATTGCCCCAGGTCTGTAGGGAGCAGCTGAGAAAGTGGGAACTACTGTGAACAGATGATCGATGGTGTGCGTGTACTCGGTGGGCTGAAGGGTCTGTTTCAGTGCTGCATCTTGAAACTAAACGTGTGGCTTTGAAGGTTAATTGGCCCTCTGTAAAATTGCCCCAAGTGTGCAGGGAATGGAGGCAAACAGGATAGCATAGAACTAGTGCGAATGGCTAATTAACGGTCTGTGTGGACTTGGTGGTCCAGAAGGCATGTTTCCATACATAGTTTTAGTTTAGTTTAGAGATACAGCATGGAAACAAGCCCTCCGGCCACTAGTTCTATTCTACACTGGTGCTGTACATCTAAACTGAACTAAACTAAACACATGTACCGAGGGTATAGTGAGAAGCTTTGTCTTGGGTGCTTTCGAATCAGGTCAGATAACACTATATAAATGCAATCAAGTCAAACTGAACCAGACTAATATGCCAATGGGGACAATTCACCAACAGTGCAGGAGGATGTGCTTGTTGTTGAAATAGCTCAGATGAGTGAACTGTGAACTGTGTACACAGGAAAAGATTTCAAAGGTGCAATGTAGTTTATTTTGTCTTCTGCATTTAGAGGATACTTATTCAATATCATGATTGTTTTTGCGTGTTATTGAAAGCTAACTTGAGGGAGTTTGGTGATTTCTTTGGGTGAGGGTGCACGGGGCAGCACAGAGGTGCAGCGGTAGAGTTGCTGCCTCACGGCGCCAGAAACCCAGGTTTGATCCTGACTCCGGATGCTGTCAGTACGGAGTATGTACGTTCTCCCTGTGACCCACGTGGGTTTTCTCTGGGTGCTCCGGGAGTTTTCCTCCCACACTCCAAGGACGTGCAGGATGGAGGTTAATTGGCTTCTGTATATTGTAAATAGTCCCCAGTGTGTAGGATAGTGCTGGTGTAAGGGGTGATCGCTGGTTGGCGCAGACTCGGTGGGCCGAAGGTCCTGTTTCCGCGCTGTATCTCTAAAGCCTAAAGTAAAAGTAAAATTAACTTTGTCTTCTGCATTCAGGGGATGCTTTACCAATATTGTGCTTGTTTTCCCTTAATCGTGGGTGTTATTGAAGCCTAAAGGGCCTGTCCCATTATACGAGTTTACCCAAGAGCTCTCCCGAGTTTAAAAAAAAGAATCAAGCTCGTGGTAAGTACGTAGAATGTAAGTAGTAGGTACGTCGGAGCTCGGGACGTCTCTTAGCGGCTAACGGCAGGCACTCAGGAAATGCGGTCAGCTCGTGAAATTTTTTCAACATGTTGAAGAATGTCTACGAGAGCCCCTAGTACCTACGAGCGGCTATAATAATAATAATAATAATAATAATAAATACTTTATTGATCCCCTCAGGGAAATTCAAATGTCCAGTTACCGTATATTACCGTAATTCTCCGAGTTCGAATCAGGGGAAACTCGGGAGAACTCTTGAATTACCTCGTACAGTGGGACAGGCCCTTAAATTGAGGGAGTTAGGTGGTTTGTGTAGCAAGGATCTGCAGATGTTGGTTTACACCGAAGATAGACATAAAATGCCAGAGTAACTCAACGGGACAGGCAGCATCTCTGGATAGAAGGAATGGGTAAAGTTTCGGGATCAAGACTGAGAAGGGCCTGGTCCCGAAACGTCATCCATTCCTTCTCTCCAGAGATGCTGCCTGTCCTGCTGAGATTGGTGGTTTCTTGGGGTGAGATGGCGTACTGAACCCACAGCTGAGGTGCTGGACAGGTGCAGCAAAGGGTTGGGTCCCGTCACAGGTCCGAGTGCCTGGAAGCCATCTGCTTTAGGGGCGGTAACACGTTGATGAGGGCAGGGGCCAGGCGGGACACCAACAGCGGTACCACTGGAAGCTGCAGGGACAGAGGAGAAGAACAGCTCCTGTATCGTATAGTACTGCCAGGTACAATAGGCTGAATGACTATCAAGCAAAGCCCCTTTCATGCACTGGAAGGCATGGACTACGAGGATGTTGAGAGGACTAGAGGGTCTGAGCTATAGGGAGAGGTTGAGTGGGCTGGGTCTCTATTATTTGGAGTGCAGGAGGATGAGGAGTGATCTTATAGAGGTGTATAAAATCATGAGAGGAATAGATCGGTAGATGCACACTCTTCCCCAGAGTAGGTGAATCTAGGATCAGAGGACATTGGTTTACGGTGAAGGGGAAAGGATTTAATAGGAATCTAAAGGGTATCTTTTCACACAAAGGGTGGTGGGTGTCAGAGGAGGTAGTTGAGGCTGGGACTAGCCCAACTTTTAAGAAACATTTAGGCAGCTACATGGATAGGACAGGTTTGGAGGGATATGGACCAAACACAGACAGGTCGGACCTGTGTAGCTGGGACATTGGCTGGCATGGGCAAGTTGGGCTGAAGGGCCTGTTTCCATGCTGTATCATTCACTGTATCTGTGACTCGATGACTGCAGCAGAACTGAGAGAAGCCAGGGCTGTAGTTATCTCACTGGGCAGCTGTGCCATTGCGCTGCCCTAAGAGATGATGTCTAAGTTCAATGGAGCTGTAATTAGCCCTGACCCATAACCCATTTTTAAGACCACCTCACTGAGGTCTCCAAGGACTACACATGACTGGTGGGTGCAAGTATTCATTCTGTTGTAACTACAATTGTTCCCATATCTGTACCACATGTTTTATAGCGTGATGGCGCAGTGGGTAGAGCCGTTGACTCACAGATCCAATGACCCGGGTTCAATCCCAACCTCAGTTGTTGTCTGTGGGGAGTTTGCATATTCTCCCTGTGACTGCTCCAGGTCTCTATTTTTCTCCCACATCCAAAAGACCTGCGGGTTGATAGATTAACAGGACAATGACATTTACGGTAATTCCTCGTAACAACGGTCAAGGGGGGGTGGGGGGGAAGCTGTCCATAACTGCGAATTATTCGCTATAACCTTCATTCCTGGGCATTCGAGTTGCCGATCCAGACTGCCATGCAACCAGTAGGTATCCACTCTACTATGCACCTGCAGAAGTTCAGCAAATGTATTGGGACCTCTGTACAACTTACGGAGAATCCAGAACATGCATAGGTATTTCCAAGAGCTTACACAACCATTTCTGTAGCTTTCCATTACATGCAAGTGGATTTAAAATTGCCTATGGCCCACTACCATAAAAGTTTACTTTTACAGTGCCCGTGTGACCTACTCCTGTCTGGCTTAAAGGACACTAACCCAAACAGATCTGAGGCCTGCGCCAGGAATATTAAGATCCTTTTAAGGTAGGTACTTACTTGGCTCTCTTTTAGCTTCCACGTCTTTCGCTGTCTAAAAGTGATAGCACCTCTAACCTCAGTTCATGATCCTCACCCAATCTACCTTGCACCCCCAATCACCCTGCTTGCCCACAACTCTTCTGAATCCACAAACCTAGCAACCTTCCCAGTCTATCCCGTTGACCACAGACCCATCTTTCACCACAATCACCAAATCATTACCCTAAATCAACTGTACATTTATAAGCCTGTCAACCATCCTCCAACCACCTACCCTCTGCTAACCATCTTCTCAGCTCTGCGGTTTTGTTTACTTTCCTCACTTCACTGAACCTTGCCAGCTGGTCCTTGTGCCACAGAAGGCTCTGGAGGCCAAGTCAATGGATATTTTTAAGGCAGAGATAGATACGTACGGGTGTCAGGGGTTATGGGGAGAAAGCAGAAGAATGGAGTCGAGGAGGAAAGATAGATCAGACATGATTGAATGGCGGAGTAAATTTGATGGGCCAAATGGCCTAATTCTGCTCCTATCACTTATGAATTTCTGAAATATTCCTATCCCTCTGGGTCTTTCTGAACTATTCCTATCCCTCTGAACTCTCACCTCCACATTTCCTAGTCTCAAACCTCTTCATCCTGCAGTCAGCTTCCACTTGCCCAAATTCCTTTGTGTGCTCTGGATTTGTGTAGAGGGTTAGAAAATGATTTCAGCGCACAGGGGCTTTGCAACAAAGTGCAATAATTTTCATTGCCTGGTCCTTCAATAAAATTTCCGGACTATCACAAATAAACACGAGAAACACAAAACAATTCTGGGCAGTGATATTTGTGAATTATCTTGTTTTTGTAGAGTTTATTTTAAGAGTCAAGAGTGTTTTATTGTCATATGTCCCGAAACGGAACAATGAAATTCTTACTTGCATCATCACAACAGATAGATGGGATGCTAGCAGAAGCCTCCACGTGGCGCATCCCGGGCAATGCTGACGACAGAAACTGTACCACAGTGATTGACTGAAGTAGCCAATTCTGCAACCGTCACTGACCGACCGGAAAGACATGATATAGAAGATGGCCGGACACGAGGAAGAAGAGGAACAGATAGGTAAATATAGTACATTGTAAACACCATGATAAATAACAAAAAATAAATCCAGTATGTAGTTCAGAGCATAGTTGGAGGTTGTAGTGTTTAAAAGCCTGATTATTGTAACTAAGTAAGTAAGTTTATTGGTCAAGCATTCATATACAAGGAATTTGCCTTGGTGCTCTGCCCACAAGTAACAAGATGACATACAGTGACAGTTACGAATGACTCAGAAAACACTAAACATTAATAACAATAAAGCATTAATGATAAAACACCATTGATCAAGCATGTGAACCAACAAAATACCAGATCAAAGGGAGGCGACAGATTTTTGGCTGTTGAGTAGAGCAACTACTCGTGGATAAAAACTGTTTTTATGTCTGGCTGTGGCAGCTTTGACAGTCCAGAGTCGCCTTCCAGAGGGAAGTGATTCAAAGAGTTTGTGGCCAAGGTGGGAGGGATCAGAGATGATCTTGCCTGCTCACTTCCTTGTTCAATAGAAGCTTCTCCTGAACCTGGAAATTACAGTTTGTAGGCTCCTCTATCTTCTTCCTGATGGCAGGAATGATATGATGAGAGCGTGACCAGGGTGGTGTGGGTTTCCAAAGATGTTGGCTGCCTTCTTGAGGCAGCAACGTCTGTAGATCCCTTCGATAGTGGGGAGGTCAGTACCTGTAATGGTAATGGTATGAAAAATAAAAGGGATTAGGTTTAAAGTAAGTGAATGGAACTTTAGAGAGGAAAGTTTGATACAGAGAGTGGTTGATATCTAAAATATGCTGCAGGAGGAGGTGGTGCAATCAGATAAATTACTACAACACTCAAATAGGTTAGACATAGAAGGATAAGGAGTTATTGCAGACAAATGGGATCTGTGTAATAGATTGGCATGAACATGATGGGCTGACAGGTTTGTTTCTGTGCTGAACTAGTCTATGGCTCTATGAGATTGGAGTCCACATAGTTGTCATCATAGAGATGTACAGTATTGAAACAGGCTCTTCAGCCAATTGAATCAGCACCAACCAACAAGCATCCATTAACAAACACAAATCCTACATGAATCCCTCTTCTATTCTTCCCCTTTCTCAAAATAACCCCCGCTACCACCACCCCTGCAGATTCTATCACTCAGTTGCATACTGGCGGCAATATAAATGGGCTAAATATTCCACCGACTCACAAGTCTTTGGGATGTGGGAGGAAATCTCGCAGTTACAGAGAGAACATGCAAACTCCACACAGATGGCACCCGTGGTCAGGATTGAACGCTGTGAGGCAGCAGCTCTATAAATTGTACCACCCTGTCACCCACTTTTGGACAGCACTGCTCCAGGCAAGCTGTTACGAACATAACATCATTTGGAAGAGGATATTGTGCCCATTCTATGCTTAGAAAAGTATGCTTTGAACTGTGTGGACTGGTGAAGAATTTTACTGAAATGCTTGCAGAGATGAGGAATTTATGTGCAGAGACTAGATAAATTGGGATTAAACTAAATCCATGAGTGTTTCTCGGTCAGGTGGATTAATAGAATAAATGGCCAAAAAAACTTAGATGAGGAGATTTTCTTGAATATGCAGTGAGTTATTATAATTTGGTTGTACACCTTGTCAATAAACTTAATAGGTACTTGCAAAAAGGTATAAGTTACATATTGCAAACAGAAACATTTGCAGGACTGTAGAAAATGAATGAGGAAATGAAAACAGTTTTTATTTTCTAAAGAATGAGCGCAGGTTGAAATGGCCTGTGTTGATACAATATGATGCTGTGATTCTATTGCGAATGGTAATTTTCTAATGTTTTTTTTCCACTTATTGAGTCTTGCACTAAATTTAAGCAAAGGCAAATCAAACCCCATGCATCTTTCAGACCTCCCAACATCTTGCCAACAAGCAGTTAACAGTTAGATATTTCTCCCCAATGGGGATACCATGGTGCTACACATTAACAATAGAAGGGAAGATTTGCGGAAGGGATGCTTTGAGAGTGAGACACTCTGGAGAAGGCAATGGTACATTGTCTGCTCACCTGATTCATTGCACTGCATATATTCTTGTTACAAGCCAGCTCTCCTTTCAATAAAAGGAAATTTGGACACACACCTCATAGCACCACCAGTCCATGTTCGATCTGAATTTATTTCATTGGCTGCTCACATCTTGCATGTTCTCCCTGCGACCGCATGCATTTCCTTCAGATGCATCCATTTCCTTCCACATCCCAGAGATGCACTGGTTGGTACGTTGATTGGCCACTGTAAATGTGTCCAAGCAAAGGTGGGTTGAGGATATTGGGCAAGTGAGAGAGAATAGGATGTGCAGAACATGATTTCTATGAGAGTGAAGAGTTAATTCAAGAATGTTTAATTTCTGTATGCACCAGCACAGAGCCATGACATTCTTATTTGCTGCATCTTTGCAGTCTCATTAAATGCAAAGTCTCAACAAAATAATACATTACATTATAATACATTATCAGATATACTAGGTAAACAGACCACAATAGCGTGAGCTAAAGTGCAGGCATAAGTACATAGGTGATAGGATCAGAATTAGGCCATTCGGCCCATCAAGTCTACTCTGCCATTTAATCATAGCTGATCTATCTTTCCCTCCTAACCCCATTCTCTTGCCTTTTCCCCTTAACCCTTGTACCCGTACTAATCAAGAATCTTATCTATTTCTGCCTTAAAAATAACCTTATACAAAGTTCATAGTAATTCTATCCCGAGGTAGTGTTGTGTTTAGGGATGTGCTGGGTGGTTCATGAGCTTGATGGTTGATGGAAAGAAGCTGTTCTTGAGCCGGTAGGTAATGCTTCCTCAGCTTCCCAATGGTAGAAGCGAGAAGAGGGCAAAGCCAGATGCTGTAAGTCTTTGATGATAGCAGCTGCCTTCTCGAGGCAGTGCTTCCTGTAGATCCCCTCAATGGTTGGGAGCTCAGTACCTAAGATGGACCAGGCTATGTCCATTATTTACTGCAGCCTCCTTCATTCTAGGAATTTGAATTACTGCAGCAGGCTATGGTGCAACCAGTCAGTATGCTCTCCATCGTATACCTGTGAAAATTCGACGACATGCCAAATCTCCTCAAACTCCTGAAGCAGTATAGACATTGATGAGGGTACACAAAAATGCTGGAGAAACTCAGCGGGTGCAGCAGCATCTCTGGAGCGAAGGAAATAGGTAACGTTTCGGGCCGAAACCCTTCTTCAGACATTGGTGAGTTTCCTTTGTTATTGCATCAATGTGCATGCCCAGGAAATTAACGCCATTGACTTTCTCCAACGTCAGGTTCATTTACTAACATCAATACTTTATCAGGTTAAAAGATGTCTCTCTGGGCAGCCTGCATCTCTGGGCATCCTGAAGAAGGGTTTTGACCCGAAACGTCGCCTATTCCTTCTCTCCATAGATGCTGCCTCACCCACTGAGTTTCTCCAGCAATTATTGTCTACCTTCTTGTTCTCTGATGCTGTATTTCGCTAATTGGTATTGATTAGCACAATCTAACTGCTTACAAACTGGATATCACAACTCACAAGTAGCTTCTTGTGTTTCTCATTTTTTTTTGCTAGTTACAGTCCTCATTATCTCATACTTATATTTATCCCATACTGCCCCCCAGGGGAACAATCCCATTAGTCTCATTCCTCCTCTCTTTATTTCACTGTACATTTTGCAATTTCACATTGATTCTCATTAACCTACATTAAGGAGAAATTTAGAGTGGCCAATTACTTTAGGAATAAGTAGGGGGTGGGTGGAGGTGCAAGGGGGAGGGGGTTGGTTGAGTGACCAGACCCCCCCCCCCCCCACAGGAAACCCATACAATGCACTTACAGAGAGAACATGCAAACTACTCATAGACAGCACCCAAGGTTAGGAACAAGTCTGAGTCCCTGGAGATGTAAGGCAGCAGTACTAACTGCTATGCAACCATACTTTACATAATAGGAATTAATTCAGTGGCAAATTTAAAAATATTACTTTTCTTTACAGAATACATGAGTGAACAAAAGTAAGCATTTTGATAAAACTGTCTAATAGGATTTCTCATTAGAACAGAAACAGTCCGTGCTAACACATGGAATATATCTTTTTCACTTTACTTGGGCCAGAATCTAACGTGTGACAATGATCAATAATTGTTTTTTTCAGTTTATAAGAACAAGAACAGAAGAACATTAAAATTTGGATAGGCACAGATATTTTTCCCAGGGGAGTCTAAAACTAAATGACACCGATTTCTGATGAGAGGGGAAAGATTTAAAGTGGACTTCAAGGGCAATGTTTTCACACAGTGGGTGGTGAGTAAATGGACTTTGGTGCCAGAGGCAGTTGGAGAGTTGGGTACAATTGCAATGTTTGAAAAACATCTTTGCTTTTTTAATTTTAGTTTAGAGATGAAGCGCGGAAACAGGTCCTTCGGTCCACCGAGTCTACCAGCGATCTCCGCACATTAACACTCTCCTACACACACTAGGGACAATTTACACTTATACCAAGCCAATTAACCTACAACCCTGTAAGTCTTTGGAATGTGGGAGGAAACCAGAAATCTCTGAAGAGCCACGTGGTCACGGGGAGAACGTACAAACTCCGTACAAACAGCATCCGTAGTCAGGATCGAACCCGGTTCCCTGGCGCTGCAAGGCAGCAAATCCACCCATGTGCCACCGTAACTTGGGCAGATACATGGATCAGAGGTGCATGGGCAAAGCTCAGGCAATTGAGACTTGCTTGGATAGGCAGTTGGTTGCTGTGTGAGTATGACTCTTCATCTCAGTCCCTGCTAGCCTTCCCATTATTCCGAGAATGTGATTCCTCGGGTGACTCTGTGACTCTTAAACCAGGGAATTTTGTAAATTTCAGTGAGTTCATTTTTTTCCACTTTGGTGAATGCAGGCTGGTCTATTCAATGGAACACCTGCCATCTCAAGAACCAGTCTGGAAAATTTCCACTACACTCTGAGATAAGTAGAGAGACTTCCTGAAGTAAGGAGACCAAAACAGTATACAATACTCTACATGCACTTTCACTTTACAGCTGTTCAAACTAACCTCTGCACACTGGCTATGTTTCTTCAACTTTGCTGAATATGGGTTATTTTATCTGTTTTTATTAGATCCGATCCCAGTAGGTAGACCCTTAACAGACAATCCTCATTCTGCTAAATTCATCTCATCAGGGTAGTGTGATCAATCATTGACATGCTCAGATTATGGTGTCTGAAGCATGATGATTTTGAAATGTGTCCGAACCTTAATCTACATCATCCAGCCTTTTTGAACTGTGAATCAAATCAGTTGTGATTTAACATATGTTGCATCAAGGGCTGTCTCTGACTGTTTATTTTTTTAAAAGGCAAGCCATTATTACCTTTGAGCAAGTGGATAATGTATTTCTACATTGATCTGTAGTGTTTTTTTGTGTTGCAGTTAACAAATAATACAATATTCCCTTATCATATATCTATACTATGAATGGATTGATTGTAATCATGTATTGTCTTTCTGCTGACTGGTTAGCACGCAACAAAAAGCTTTTCACTGTACCTCGGTACACGTGGCAATAAACTAAACTAAACTAATTAAGCCCCTCCCCTACTATAGATGAGGTTCTCACCAGGGTTTCTTCCATACCCCATAACACTGCTCTCCCTCCCCATCCCCCCACTCGTAACAAGAGCATAGTCCCCCTAGTCCTCACCTTCCACCCCACTAGCCGTCACATACAACAAATAATCCTCCGTCATTTCCGCCACCTTCAACGTGTCCCCACCACTCGCCACATCTTCCCATCTCCCCCCCTGTCTGCTTTCCGCAAAGACCGCTCCCTCCGTAACTCCCTGGTCAATTTGTCCCTTCCCACCCGTACCACCCCCTCCCTGGGCACTTTCCCTTGCAACCGCAAGAAATGCTACACTTGTCGCTTTACCTCCTCCCTTGACTCCATTCAAGGACCCATGCAGTCATTCCAGGTGCGACAGAGGTTCACCTGCACCTCCTCCAACCTCATCTATTGCATCCGCTGCTCTGGATGTCAGCTGATCTACATCGGTGAGACCAAAAGTAGGCTTGGCGATCGCTTCGCCGAACACCTCCGCTCGGTCCGCAATAACCAACCTGATCTCCCGGTGGCTCAGCACTTCAACTCCCCCTCCCATTCCGAATCCGACCTTTCTGTCCTGGGCCTCCTCCATGGCCAGAGTGAACACCACTCTGGAAATTGAAGGAGCAGCACCTCATATTTCGCTTGGGCAGTTTGCACCCCAGTGGCTTGAACATTGACCTCCAATTTCAGGTAGCCCTCACTGTCTCCTCCCCTTCTCAGCCCTCTGGCTCCTCCTCTTCCTTTCTTCTTCCCGCCCCCACCCCCCACCCTACATCAGTCTGAAGAAGGGTTTTAGCCCAAAACGTTGCCTATTTCCTTCGCTCCATAGATGCCGCCGCACCCGCTGAGTTTCTCCAGCACTTTTGTCTAAACCAATCAAGAACAGACTTTAGACTTGTCATGTCTGTAATGGAGCACTCCAAATAGATTCACCATGTTGCATATTCTCTAAAGCTCCAAAATGTTACGATTTGTTGTCTATGTCGAAATGTTTTTAAAAATTGCTTTGGATTTTCTTTTACACATTTCAAATCACAACCAGTTATGTTAAATACAAATGATTATTTCCACCATTTGCCTGCAAATATATTTAACTGCTGATTACTGATTATCTAATATAAATGAGTATAAATATTCCCAGAGGTTGACAAAAATGCTGGAGGAACTCGGCGGGTGAGGCAGCATCTGTGGAGAGAAGGAATAGGCGACGTTTCGGGTCAGGTCTGAAGAAGGGTCTCATAGAAACATAGAAAACAGGTGCAGGAGGAGGCCATTCGGCCCTTCGAGCCAGCACCACCATTCATTGTGATCATGACTGATCGTCCCCTATAAATAACCCGTATCCCTTCTCCCCATCTCCCTTGACTCCACTAGCCCCTAGAGCTCTATCTAACTCTCTCTTAAATCCTCGACCCGAAATGTTGCCTATTCCTTAACTCCATAGATGCTACCTCACCCACTGAGTTCCTCCAGCATTTTTGTCTACCTTCAATTTTTCCAGCAACTGCAGTTCTTTCTTAAAGATAAATGTTTACTTTGCAACCTTCTGGGAATCTACAGGTATTTATATTCTTGTGTCAATATCAGTGAAAGCAGTGTAAATGATACTTGGCTTCAGGAACATTGTGGCATTTCATCACAGCACCTGGACATCTTCAGTGACAGCTCAATGATAGGAGGAATATCAGCAGATGGTAGTTAATAAATCAAAGGTGCAACAGCCAAATGTTGCAGTTAAAAGGGATAAAAAGAAAGGGAATGCCGGGGTTACTAGCCCAATGGTATGGCAAATTGGAGGAACAACCTCATATTTTGCTTGGGCAGCTTACAGCCCAGTGGTATCAATATTGATTTCTCTCACTTCAGGTAGCCCCGGCATTCCATCTCTCTCTATCCCTCCCCCACCCAAGTCACACCAGCTTCTCGTTTTCACCCAACAAACAGCTGACAATGGCCTGTTTCCTTTATCATCGTTACTTTTTTGCTTATCTTTCATTCATTGTTTTTTATCTCTCCACATCACCGTCTATATCTCTCGTTTCCCTTATCCCTAACCAGTCTGAAGAAAGGTCTCGACCCGAAAGGTCACCCATTCCTTTTCTCCAGAGATGCTGCCTGGCCCGCTGAGTTACTCCAGCATTTTGTGTCTATCTCCAATGGATATTTGGCAGCCACAGAGGGATCATTGCACTGTGGCAGTGAACCAATTAAACTGAAAAGGAGTAAATATTAGGTGGTTTATTTATTATTCATAATAATGCAGTAAGTTTCATTTCTACTTATAATATTTGAAATTTGTTCATCAAAAGCCTTTTCAATTGTTCAAATATCAAAATTCCATGGGGAGATGGAAATGGAGAGACCATAAATCCTTATGAGAGATGAAAAAAATATTCTAAAATGCTCTCCCTTATTGGAGCTTTCATCATTCCATTCATTGTTAAATGCACTGAAAAAAACAGCCACCATGGCTAACCAGGAAAACCTAAGGCACCTTCCCATTCTCCTTCATGAAGGTGAGGCGAGTGTTCTAGCATTGTTGGGAGTCACAAGGCAAGAGTGTCCACACTGGCAAGAGTGTCCAGACTGTTCATTGACAGGCACATTGCCTCGCATGGACTTAACCATAAATTCAAGGTACCATTCGTTGGAACCACATGGTGGAATTCCCCCACCCTGTCTCTGATGAATGATTAAATGAATTAATCAAATTAACAAAATCAAAATGAATGCTGATTCTGCAGTTGGCAATCAAACCTGTTATTTGGTGTGTAATCTGTTAAAGCTAATGTGTGGCAGGGGCCTTTCATTGAGAAACTGCTCATCAGGAGATCCGATTCATTGTGTGCAGACATTGAGGTCTACAGCAGCGATGTTAAAAGTCCAATGTGAGATGGTGCAATGAGGTGGGGTTTCTTCCAAGTTCGTTCACTCGCTCTTCAACCCGTTGTTCTGTACTGATGCAGAAAGCATCCAGTTTGTCTGTGATCTGCACTGACATGAGCACCCATAAGGTGCAAGGAGTATTTCCAGACATCTGCCTGATTTCTGAACTACATTTACCTGCTGTTTCAGTTGCTCACTCTCGTTTGGGCTGAGAAGGAACACAAGTGATTTAAATACCACCAAAGATAATCAAAAGGTAGTAATTTCCTCAGTTCCGAGCCCCAACAAAGGATTGTATTAACTGTTGCTTCTCCTGATCTTGTATATGTTTAAGCAGGTGGACAATATGCTAAGAATTTGCACAGAAGATATTGAAAACAGTTCTTGTGAAATATTGTTATTGACATTTGTGTCGATGCAGTGGAAATGGCAGATAATGAAATGCCAAATATTGCCACTGCCTTAATTACACAATCAGTTTTATTCGTCACTTGCACATAAAGTGCAAGTGAAATGAATTTGCCAGCAGCGGTACAATGAAAAAGAATACACAATACACAATAAAAATTTAACACAAACATCCACCACAGCATTCATCACTGTGGTGGAAGGCACAAAATTTGCCCAGTCCTCCTCCATTTCCCCCGTGGACTGGACCTCAACCCTCCGCAGCGGCCGCTGCGAGCATTCAGATGAGTAGACAATGTAAAGTCCAGGTAAGTCCTGAAACGGTGCCTCCCCACCGGAGACCGCGGCTTCCGGTTTGTGTAGGCCGCAGGCCGGTGGTCGAAGATCTAAAGTCCCGCCGCGCTGCAGCCAGAAGCACCGCAGACCGCAACGCCGGCGGTTGGAGCTCCCCTCCAGGGGTCCCCGGCTAGTGTGTTTGATTAAAGTCTGTGCATGTCCTTAATGGGAACAAAATGAAGTCTCTTTGCTGAAGGTTCACCATATCCACCGCCAGATGACATAAAATGTAGCCTTCTGCTCACAGAATATGATGAGCCTCAGAAAATGTTGAAAGATGAAAAAAGTCTCAATGCACATACTGTAAGATGCATAGTTGCACCCAATGGTTTTAGCCTCAAATTCCAGTGGTTTTCCTACCTGTCACCCAGGGACTTCATAATACTGGGGGCCTCAGCAGAAGCACCTCCTCCCTGATCATATCAGTTATCTTGCTTAACCCTTGAAGACAGAAGGCTTTCAGTTGCGTCTGCATCCAAGTCGTGTTTAAGGAAAGAATGGGGTGGGATCCTCTGGGAATAGGTGGACAATTACAAACACATCCAGAGTAGATCTTCTTTCAAAGGGGAGGCACAGTGGCGCAACGATAGAGTTGCTGCCTTACAGTGCCAGAGACCCAGGTTCAATCCTGGCTACAGGGTGCTGTCTGTACAGGTTTGTCCCTGCATGGGTTTTCTCCGAGATCTTGGGTTTCATCCCACACTCCAAAGACGTTTCGGTTTGTGGGTCAATTGGCTTGGTATAAATGTGATATTGTCCCGAGTGTGTGTAGGATAATGTTAGTGTGCGGGGATCGCCGGTTAGTGGGCCGAAGGGCCTGTTTCAGCGCTGTGTCTCTAAACTAAACTAAACAAAGCTGCCCGCCACCTGCTGTACGTAATGCTGCTTTTTCTCCCCCTTTGCCTCCTGCCTCAGAGAAGGGATGAGCTCACTTGTTGGATTAATTGTTCAGGACAGAGTCGAGAGTCAAACCAGTCAGTGTTTTATTGTCAAATGTCCTGAAACTGAACAATGAAATACATGCAGCAGCACAACAGGTATGTAAACATAGTACTCTATAAAACCCATAATACACAACAGTGCAATGGCAAGTGTCAGGTCTTATCTCTGGAGAGGTGTTATACTGGCAACAAATCTGTGCGAGTGGCACTCTAATCTGGAGAAGACCAATTTTCAAATGTGCAGCATTCTATTGTATCACAAATCTCGTACTGCGCTGTGAGAGAGGCCATTAGAATGAGGCCCCACACTAATGGCCCCTTTCTACACAGCTACTTTCAGTTGGAGCTGTGTAGAAAGGAACATCCGAGGACATTGTGGGAAACTCAAGAGGGAATTGCGGGAAATTTACGAGTCGTCCTTAAATACAGGAGAGGTGCTGGAAGACTGGAGAGTGGCAAATGTTGTGCCTCTATTCAAGAAGGGCTGCAGGGAATATGAAAGGCCGGTGAGCTTAACATCTGTAGTTGGAAAGTTACCAGAGAGTGTTCTGAGGGATAGGTTACACAGGCATTTGGATGGGCAAGGGCTGATTAGGGACAGTCAGCATGGTTTTGTACATGGGAAGTTATGTCTCACAAATCTGATTGAGTTTTTGAAGACGTGACCAAAAAGGTGGATGAGGGAAGAGCTGTAGATATTCTATACATGGATTTCAGCAAGGCGTTCACCAAGGTTCCGCATGTTAGGCTGCTCTGAAAGGTTAGATCGCATGGGATCCAAGGGGAGATAGCTGAATGGATAGCAAATTGGCTTCATGGAAGGAAGCAGAGGGTGATGGTGGAAGGTTGCTTCTCGGACTGGGACTAGTGGTGTGCCTCAGGGTTCTGTGTTGGGCCCATTACAGTTTGTCATCTACATCAATGATTTGGATGAGAACATACAGAGCAAGTTTGCTGATAATACAAAAGTGGGATAGTGAAGATGGTTGTGAAAGATTGCAGCAGGATCTGATCGATTGGCCAGGTGGGCTGAAGAATGGTTGATGGAATTTAATACAGAGAAATGTGAGGTGCTGCATTTTTGGACGTCTACGAGCAGGATCTACACAGTGGATGGTAGGCCTCTGGGGAGTGTTGTAGAGCAGAGGGATCTAGGAGTGAAGGTGCATGGTTCCTTGAAGGTCAAATTACAGGTAAATAAGGCGGTCAAAAAGGCTTTTGGCACACTGGCTTTTATCAGTCAGTGAATTAACTATAGAGGTTGGGAGATCATGTTTCAGTTGTATAAGACGATGGGGAGATGGCATTTAGCGTATTGTGTTCAGTTCTGGGCACCATGTTATAGGAAAGATATTGTCAAGCTTGAAAGGGGTCAGAGAAGATTTACGAGGATGTTGCCAGAACTAAAGGGTGTGAGCTATAGGGAGAGGTTGAGTAGGCTGGGTCTCTTTTCCTTGGAGCACAGTAGGATGAGAGGTGATCTTATAGAAGTGTATAAGGTCATGAGAAGAATAAATCGGGTAGATGCACAAAATCTCTTGCCCAGAGTAGAGGAATCGAGGACCAGAGGACATAGGTTCAAAGTGAAGGGGAAAAGATTTAATAGGAATTCTGAGGGGTAACTTTTTCACACAAAGGGTGGTGCGTGTATAGAACAAGCTGCTAGAGGAGGTGGTTGAGGCTGGGACTATCCCAACGTTTAAGAAACAGTTAGACAGGTACATGGATAGGACAGGTTTGGAGGGATATGGACCAAATGCAGGCAGGTGGGACTAGTGTGGCTGGGACGTGTTGGCTGGTGTGGGCATATTGGCTGAAGAGCCTGTTTCCACACTATCACTCTGTGACTCTAACTGCAGATGCTAGTTTGCACCGAAGATAGACACAAAATGCTGGAGTAACTCAGTGGGACAGGCAGCATCTCTGGATGGAAAAAATGGGTGACATTTCGGGTCGAGACCCTTCTTCAGACTGAGCGTCAGGGGAGAGGGAGTTACAGAAATGAGGAAGTGTAAGGGATCAAAAGAGATGAAGATCAATGAAAATGTAGAATAGGTCATTAGCTCTTCAGTGTGCCGCCACAGACAGACAGTGGGGCTTCCTCCCCTCTCACCTGCTGTCGCTTCCAAGGTGAAATATGTCGGCGACTCCAGGGGAAGTGGCGGCAGTGGAAGGAAGGAAGGGAGGGGACAGGGGGATGATTGGGGAAAGCCGGTGACCAGAAGAAAGCTCTGCCGGCAGGGGCGAACAACATCAGCTGCAACATCAGCTGTGTGAACCGGTGAAGAAGGTGCAGACCAGCGGCATAGGCACCAAGTTTCAAAGTGAAACAACACAATGCTGGAGTAACTCAGCCGACTGAATCAGTCTGAGGAAGGGTCCAGATGTCACCTATCCGTGTTCTCCAGAGACCCTGACCCACTGAATTACTCTAGCACTTTCTGTCCTTGTGATGGGTGAAGAAGTGCTTGATGCTGCACTTTGCGAGTCGGATCGGAAGCCCGAGCTCTAAACGGCCGAACCTGGGATGCTTTGGCAGATCATTCCATTCACATTCACATTACATTTTCTATTTATTCTATTCAAGTTTCTGGCACTCCATGGTGCTTTAGAGGCACGAGAGGGGTGTCATTCGTGGGCCTGGGGTGTATTGTCATTTCATTATTACGTGACCTCTGTGGGTTCAGCAAAAGTGATAATACAGAAACCTCTGGAACCGAGGGTGTCGGAAAAATCGATGTCCAACCTGTATTTCAATATGAAGTGAGGTGAGATGATTTGAGGAAAATGAAAACCACAAAACACATTCAAGTCATGTTACAATTCCTTTCAGTCATTCACAATGGAAGAGATTTTAAACCTAGAATCCTACTATTAGGAAATAAAATAAAATCATCACAAACCACAAAGCTTAAGCATAAGATGATTGCTTAGAATACATGTCTGCTCAGGGAATTTGTCTGTCTATAGTCACTCAAACTTTGATAAAGTGTGAATTGAATTGTGCCTTTCCTATTGTGAACAATTATTATCTGGGAACATCAGTTCTGTAACTGCATGATCAGACATGTTAGATCCCCTGAAACTAATGGCCATTTTATTTATTTTCTTGTTAAAGGTGCATGGAGCTGTCATTAGCACATTTATAATATTATAAAATTACTGTAAGGAAAAAAACATTCTTATTGCATAAAAATAGTTTTGCTACTCTGATTATGTCTGACTGACAAAAGACTCGAACAAATTTATTTTTTGTGCGATAAATCCTTTGGATTTCTTATACAAAATATATACGCATTGTGGTAAATAGCACATTAATTAATCTGAATCAAATTGTATCTAACTTTGTGTTTCAATTTAAATAAAACATGTGTTGCAATTTTGACTAATTATTAGCCTAAACTGTGTGATTACTGGCACAAAGGAAATGAAGCACACACTTTATTTTGTGGCATCTTAATTGTGTTGGAACATCCAAGTCTTGATTATGGTTAGGGGGAGAATGGGTTTAGGAGGGAGAAATAGTTCAGCCATGATTGAATGGCGGAGTAGACTTGTAATTCTGCTCTTATCACTAATGATCTTATGATCATAAGGGTCAAGAACTTAAAATTACTGGGCGTGCATATTTCCGAAGATTTTTCCTGGACCCAGCAGACTGACGCAATTATAAAGAAGGCACATCAGCTCCTCTACTTCTTGAGAAGATTACGGAGATTTAGTATGTCAAACATGATTCTCCTGAACTTCTACAGATGCACAGACGAGAGCATGTTGACTGGTTGCATCGTGGCCTGGTTCGGCAACTTGAACGTACAAGAGCGGAAAAGACTGCAAAAAGTTGTGACCACTGCCCAGTCCATCACCGGCTTTAACCTCCCCACCATCGAAGGGATCTATCGAAGTCGCTGCCTCAAAAAGGCAGCCAACATCATCAAAGACCCACACCATCCTGGCCACACACTAATTTCACCATTGCCATCGGGAAGAAGGTACAGGAGCCTAAAAACGGTAACGTCCAGGTTCAGTAACAGCTTCTTCCCTACAGCCATCAGGCTATTAAACACTATATTTGTTTATTTATTGAGTATGTGTGCATGTGTATATACACACACTGAACTTTTTTTTTTCTCTCATTATATACTACGTTTACATATTCTGTTGTGCTGCAGCAAGTAAGAATTTCATTGTCCTATCTGGGACATCTATACTATTACTAAAACTCTCATCTTGATCATTTCCAATTTGCGCAAAACCGGCACCCGCCACTTTACTCATCGTTCTCCTCTCCTCCAGGCACACCAAGTTTTGTTCCGATCGGTGGAAGATTACAAAAGTTATGAAGGTTTAAAAAATCGTGAGATCAGCAGATTGGGCTTCTCGCCTGCCTGTCGCCATGTAGGTAACGCCCCTTCCTGCACCTGCTGGAGAAAAAATCCCAGAGGCGGGGCTGAGTCCACAAGTGCTGATTGAGTCCGCAAGAGTGGAGTTGCTGTGTGGAGTCGGGAAAGTCGCTGTGTGGTGCCGCGGCCGATTGCCATTGAGTGCAGTCCCTCCCCCCCACATACCATGCCACCACCCCACCCACCCCCTCACACTACCCCACCCCCATCCCCCACACCACCCCCCCCTTCCCCACACCACCCCCCTCCCCCACATCACCCCCCTCCCCCACACCACCCTCCACACCTCCCTCCCCCCACACCACCCCCCTCCCCGACAACCCCACACCCACACCACCCCCTCCCCCACACCACCCCTCACCCACACCACACCCACACCATGGTGCAATATTGCTTTGGGGAATGGGTTGTATTGGGGGACCAGGCCTCCCAACGGGTCCCACAAAGTCTAGTCTGACAATAAAACAGAAGAAGAAGATGTGCACCAAATGAATGAAGAAGACATGAGAGGTAACAACGCACTTATTCAAGTGAATGAAGAGGATGTCATAGAACACTTACTCAAAGGGGTGAGCTTTAATAAAATAATTAAATGACATAAGGTCATATGTGATAGGTGCAGAATTAGGCCATTCGGCCAATCAAGTCTATTCCGCCATTCAATCATGGCTACTCTATCTCTTCCTACTAACCCCATTCTCCTGCCTTCTCCCCATAACCCCTGACACCCGTGCTAATCAAGAATCTATCTCTGCCTTAAAAATATCAATTGACAGCCTCCACAACCTTCTGTGGCGAAGAATTCCACAGATTCACCACCGTCTGACTTAAGAAATTCATCCTCATCGCCTTCCTAAATTAATGTCCTTTAATTCTGAAGCTATGACCTCTGGTCCTAGACTCTCCCACTAGTGGAAACATCCTCTCCACATCCAGTCTATCCAAGCCTTTCACTATTCGGTAAGTTTCAATGAGGTATCCCCTCATCCTTCTAAACTCCAGCGAGTACAGGCCCAGTGGCGTCAAACACTCATCATATGTCAACCCACACATTCCTAGGAACAAACTTGTAAACCTCGTCTGGACCCTCTCCAGAACCAGCACATCCTTACTCATATATGGTGCCCAAATGCGACCTGCCAGTACCCTCTAGAGCCTCAGCAGTACATCCCTGTTTTTGTATTCTACCCCTCTTGAAATACATGCTAGCATTGTGTTTGTCTTCCTTACAACCGACTCGACTTGCAAATTAACATTTTGGGAATCCTGCACCATCACTCCCAAGTCCCTTTGCACCTCCGATTTCTGGATTCTCTCCCCATTTAGGAAATAGTCTACACCTTTATTCCCACTACCAAAAGAATGACACTTTGTTCCACTATATTCCATCTGCCACTTCTCTGCTCACTCTCCCAACATGTCCAAGTCCTTCTGCAGAGTCCCTGCTTTCTCTACACTATCTGTGTCTCCACCTATTTTCGTATCATTGGCAAACTTGGCCACAAGTCAATTTGCCGTAGTCTAAAGACCATAAATGTAAGCCTCCAAATAGCAAACTGTGAGATAATAAAGAGCGGTAACATGAGAGAGACTTAGGGTATATTATGATGAATTCCTTTAGTAATAATTCCTGGATTCCTTAAGGCTAGAAACACTCAGAAGGACTGATAGCTTCCACATAAAGTGGAACAGAATCCGAAGCAGCAATGCACTTTTCATCTCTTGTGCCAAACATTAGGAATGAGTGTACTTGTACTTCTCACTTTATTTCCAAAACTTACCAGAACCACTTTTAAGAAGCAAGTGAAATGCCTGGCTCTGCTCTACATACACCTTTAATACAAGAGGCCAAAGCATTTTCCACCCCATCATTTTGAGTCAATTATTTTCCTCAGAATTCTACTTGTTTACTGCTTGACCTGCTAACTGTCTCCAGCATTTTCTGTTCTTATTACAGATTGCATATGATTATGTTCAGATCAATAACGGTCCTTCTAATGTTAGCACCCTGCAGGCCAGCGTCATGTATCATCTGCCATGAAAACTGGTGCAACTGCTCAAGGATGGAATCCAACTGCCCAGTGACCTCACTAGGATATCTCAGGAGACTAAAAACAAGAAACCTTTTGATATACTGAGCTGTAAACAAATATCTGCCTGCCTTGAGGTTATAATATTTCTCTGAATTTCCTGCGGTTTACATACTTAACCACACAAGTGTGAGAATAGTAGATTACACTGAGGCAGTTCATAAGAGTTGTCACATTTCCTTTTTGTATCCTTTAAGTTTCAAAGTCCTTACAAATTGAGTCGGGCTACCGATTAATTGCGAGGGCTTCAACATGCCATTGTGGACCATGGGGAATTTTCTCATGGTGATTGCAGTGTCTCCTAGAAAAGCGGTCAACCCCTTCAATCGAAGAAAATCCAACACGCGCGCACACACGCTTGAAAGGATATAGGGATTGTCCCATTCACATGGGGATGGAAGTAAAAATGCATGATGTTGTGAAAGGCCCAGGGAATGATGATTGGTCACTAAGTCACTAAATGGCTGCCTGCAATATCTCAATTATTCCCTCAGCTAACTTATGCCAACAAAGCCATCTCAAGCATTCTCCCTGGATAGGCACAGCTCACATGATGGGCGATGAGGAGCAGCACTGGTCAAATGACTTAGCTGAGTGGATTATATAACAAGAGCCATAGGAGGCAGACGATAGTCAAATTACAGCAGTTATGATTAATGGACACTTGTATCTACAAGGCTTTTTAAACTCAATGGGATACAGTGTTGCTATCAAAGGGTCCTCTACACATTCAAAGCAGCTGCTGTTCAATCACCAAAATAATTGTCCACTCGGGATCTCCATAAAAAATAATTGTTTTGTTGATGGCAGCTGACTTCATAATGTGTTCCAATTGAACAAGCTCAAAGTTCATGCTCACCATTTTTCTCATGAACTGAATGGATATCAACACAGTTGAGAGTGTTTAAATGTCATATGTACTAGGACTGGAATTATGAAATTTTTACTTGCTTCAGCTTTACGGACACATTCTTCTTCTTCTGTCGTATGTCTTTTAGACCTGCAGCTCCGTTGAGGCGAGCCAGGCCAACGTGTCATCGTCCAGGTCAATCAGACCTCGTTCACCATTCGGTGGCCGGTGTTTGGGGCAACTGGTGACTATAATAATAATAATAATACATTTTATTTATGGGCGCCTTTCAAGAGTCTCAAGGACACCTTACAAAAATTGAGCATGTATAGGAAAAACATGTAAGGGGAATAAAATAAATAGTAGAGACATGACTAGTACACAAAGTAAAGACAGAATTCAATACAAAACACAGCATGAGGCAATTAATGCACAGATGAAAAGGGACGGGGACGTGGGGCTAAGGATAGGCAGAGGTGAAGAGATGGGTCTTGAGGCGGGACTGGAAGATGGGGAGGGACACGGAATTGCGGATCAGTTGGGGGAGGGAGTTCCAGAGCCTGGGAGCTGCCCTGGAGAAGGCTCTGTCCCCAAAACTGCGGAGGTTGGACTTGTGGATGGAGAGGAGACCGGCTGATGTGGATCTGAGGGACCGTGAGGGTTGGTAGGGGGAGAGGAGGTCAATGAGATATGTGGGGGCCAGATGGTGGAGGGTTTTGTAGGTGAGGACCAGGATTTTGTAGGTGATCCGGTGGGAGACGGGAAGCCAGTGAAGTTTTTTGAGGACTGGAGTGATGTGATGCCAGGATTTGGTGTGGGTGATGAGTCGGGCGGCTGCGTTCTGGACCAGTTGGAGTCGGTTGATGTAGGTGGAGCTGATGCCAAGGAGAAGTGAGTTGCAATAGTCCAGTCGGGAGGAGATGAAGGCATGGATGAGTCTTTCAGCAGCAGGCGGTGTGAGAGAGGGTCTGAGTTTGGCGATGTTGCGGAGATGAAAGAAGGAGGTTTTAATGACATGGCGGATGTGAGGCTCAAGGGAGAGGGTGGAATCAAAGATCACGCCAAGGTTGCGGGCCTGGGGAGATGGGGAGACAGTGGTGCCGTCGATGGTGAGAGTGGGGTTATTGATTTTGCTAAGTGTGGCTTTGGAGCCTATGAGGAGAAATTCTGTCTTATCGCTGTTGAGTTTGAGGAAATTATGTTGCATCCAGGTTTTTATTGCTGACAAACAGGAGTTGATATGGGAGAGGGGGGGGTTGTGGGGGGATTTGGTGCCAAGGTAAATCTGGGTGTCATCAGCGTAACAGTGGAAGTCCAGATTGAAGTGGCGGAGTATCTGACCAAGGGGGAGGATGTAGATGATGAAGAGGAGGGGGCCGAGTACGGAGCCTTGGGGAACGCCTTGAGTGACTGCGGCTGTAGCAGAGGTGTGGTTGTGGAGAGAGATGAAGTGGGATCTGTTGGAAAGGTAGGAACGGAGCCAGCTGAGTGCAGAGCCTTCAATGCCGAGGTCCTTGAGTCTGGTGAGCAGGATGTTATGGTTCACTGTATCGAAGGCTGCGCTCAGGTCGAGGAGGATGAGGATGTTGAGGGAACCAGTGTCAGCAGAGGTGAGGAGGTCGTTGAGGACTTTGAGGAGAGCAGTTTCTGTGCTATGGAGGGGGCGAAAGCCAGATTGGAGGGGTTCAAGTAGGTTATACGCAAGGCGGTGGGAATGAAGTTGCGACGCAACGATACGCTCCAGGGTTTTTGAAAGGAAGGGGAGGTTTGAGATTGGGCGGTAGTTAATGAGAGAGGAGGGATCAAGACCAGGTTTCTTTAAGATTGGTGTAACGGCAGCAGTTTTGAAAGCGGAGGGGACAATTCCTTGGGACAATGAGGAGTTGAAGAGATTAGTGAGGTAGGGGCAGAGTACGGGGAGGCAGGACTTCAACAGGGGAGTGGGGAGAGGGTCGAGGGAGCAGGTGGTGGGTTTGGAAGAGCTGATGAGTTTGGAGATTTCAATAGGGGTGACCAGGTCAAACTGGGAGAGGAAGCAGTGTGGAGGAGGGGTAAGGAGGTCAGTGGAGATGTTGAAAGGAGGGGCCGTGGTAGGTGGTGGAGTAGATGCTGAGGAGTCGGGTACAGGGGATAAAGATTGATAGATGGTGCTGATTTTATCAGCGAAAAAGTGGAGGAATGAGTTGCAGAGATCCGGAGTAGAGGTAGGGAGAGTGTTGGCTCGAGGCTTGAGGAGGTTGCCCACTGTGGAGAAGAGGGTTCTGTGGTTTAGGCAGGGATCGGTGAATATGGAGGAGAGGTAGGCAGATTTTGCAGCAATGAGGGCATCTTTGTAGTCAGTGAGGTGGAGTTTGTAAGCTTCAAGGTGGACTGTGAGAGATGATTTTTTTATTAGTCGTTCGAGTTGGCGACCAGTCTGTTTCAGTTTACGAAGTGCAGGTGTGTACCAGGGTGAGGATGTGTTGAAAGTTACGGTTCTTGTTTTGAGGGGGGCCAGAGTGTTGAGGGAGGTAGACAAGGTGGAGTTGAGATGGTTTGTGAGATCATCAGGTGAGATGGGGGTTGAGTCCAGTGGGAGAGTGGTGGAGAGCAGGTCAGAGAGATGGAGGGGATCAATGGATTTTAGATTCCGGAAGGTGATTTCTCGGAGGAAGCGGGGGCGAGGTGTCGGAGAAGGGATGGTGAACCGTATAAGCTTATGATCAGAGAGGGGGAAGAGGCAAGGATGGAGGTCGAGTACCGGTTGATTTATGGAGCAGACCAGATCAAGGATGTGACCTTTGTCATGGGTGGGAAAGGTGACGTGCTGAGAGATAGAGAAGTTGTCCAGTAAAAAGGTGAATTCAGATGCGAGCTTGCAGGTGGGGGAGTCCATGTGAATATTTAAGTCACCAAGTAGCAGCAGACGTGAGGAGAGGGATGAGGCAAGTGTGAGGAGTTCAGTGAAGTCAGATAGGAAGGAGGGGTTTGGTTTAGGTGGCCGGTAAATGAGGATGACTGTCATGGAGGAAAGGGCTTTGAAGGCGAGGAATTCAAATGATGCTACTGGGGGGAAGGTGAGTTCAGTGATACGAAAATTCTGGTTAAAAATAACAGCGAGGCCACCTCCATGGCGGGAGGGGCGGGGTTTGGAAATGTAATTAAATCCAGGTGGGGATGTTTGATTGAGGGAGAAGAAGACATTGGGTTGTTGCCAGGTCTCAGTGAGCAGAAGGAAATCCAGAGTGTTGTCAATGATTAGTTCATGGAGGGCAAGGGCTTTGTTGTTGAGCGACCTGATGTTGAGGAGGGCAAAGTTGGCATTGTGAGAGGGTGGAGGGATGGGGGCAGGCTGGAAAAATCTGAGGTTGTCCCGGTTAACAGTGCGTGCGGTCAGCTGGGGTGGGGGGTGACGCGGTTGAGGGGGGGCAGAGCGTGGTAATGAGCAGAGGGATGGAATGGAACGTCCGTGGTTGAAGCAAACACGCCTGCGCCGAGAGCCTCTGTGGATGTAACGGGGTCGACGCAGAAATCCAAGCTGTTTAACGACCTGGATGCAGGATGGGATGTGGTTGTTGCAGAAACCAGCCATCTGCAGAGTCGAGTATTTGAGCATGATGGTGAGGGTGCAGAGAGGTGTCCAGCGGTGCAGGTGCAGGTGGAGAGAGTATCCAGCGGTGAGGGAGCGGAGAGGTTGTCCAGCAGAGCGGGTGCAGCGAGGTGTCGAGCAGTGAGGGAGCAAAGAGGTTGACCAGCAGTGCAGATGCAGCGAGGTGTCCAGCAATTGAGGGAGCAAATAGGTTGTCCAGCAGAGCAGGTGTAGAGGTAGTCCAGTGATGAGGGTGCAGAGGTTGTCCAGCAGTGCAGGTGAAGAGAGTATCCAGCAGTGCAGGTGCAGAGAGGTTGTCCAGCAGTGCGGGTGTAGAGATGATCCAGCTGGTGCAGGGAGGTGTCCAGCGTCCAGCGTCGATGGTGCACAGGCACAGGAGGTGCCCAGCATCCAGCGTCCAGCATCGATGGAGAACAGGCACAGGAGGTGTCCAGCGTCGATGGTGCACAGGCACAGGTACAGGCAGGTAGGTAGGTAACAGTTAACAGGTAGGTAACAGACGTCGGGGTGGGGGACAGCGGGCGGAGAAGCGGCGCTGTCCCCCAGCACTATGTGCTCCACTGTCTGTGTTGGGTCCCCACACTCGCAGGAGGCGCTGTCCACGAGGCCCCACCTCTTCATTGCTACTCCATAGCGTCCGATGCCTGTACTCAAGCGGTTGAGGGTTGTCCACTGCTTTCGGGGCAGGTCCTGGCCAGGGACGTCCATGGGGTCATTGATGTACTGGTGTAGCCTAGATGGTTCCGCTGACTTCCACTGGTCTCTCCATCTCGTCTTGACCCAGGCGGCCTTAGAAGCGTCAGCCGGTGTTGTGCAGAGCAGCTCTTGGGCTTGCTTGGCAAAGGGGTGCCGTGACTTGAGGCGCAATCGTCGTGGTGTCTCTGTGACGATCTGATGGAGGAGGTGGGATTCACTGGTCTGTGCCTTTCGAGAGAGGGCCAGCGTGGCTGCTTCTTGTCTGATGTTGGCCGGCGCGATGCCAGCGAGGACGGGCAGTTGGTTTACTGGGGTGGCTCGTAGGCATCGGAGACAGTCCGCAGGGCGCTGTCGAGGGCAGCACCCAGCTTCTTGGCGTGAGGGCTACGGCACCAGTACTCGGCGGCTGAGAACACCAGGGCCACTGTGGACATGCGCAGTGTCTTCGTCGTGGCTCCCCATGTGGTGCCGGCTAGGCGGCGAATCAGTGCGGCACGGGCGCTTGTCTTTGCCTTGGCACCTTCCAGGTGATGTTTGAATTACAACGTTCTGTCGAGCTTCACACCGAGGTACGTGGGGACTGGCTGGGACCGTAACCGGGCGTTATCCACCATGACGTTCATCTCACAGGTCGCTTCCCTGTTGTTGAGGTGGAACATTGAAGATGTTGTCTTACCCATGCTGAGCTTGAGGCGCCAGTTCCTCATGTATGAAGACAGGATGGTCATGTCTTCAGAGAGGCCCTCTTCTGCTGCTTCCCAGGATGGTTTACTGAGTAGGATGGCCAGGTCATCAGCATAGCCATACTTCTTTGACTGGGTTGCAGGCATGGATGTAGATGTTGAACAGCATTGGTGCCAGCACTGAGCCCTGTGGGACGCCGTTCTTTAGTTTCCTCACCCTGCTGCATTGCCCGTTGCTGGTGTGTAGCCTGAAGCTGCGGTTGCTCAGCACCTCCATGATGAAGCTCACCATGTGCTTGTCTGGGATGGTTTCCAGAAGCTTCATGTGTAGTCCACGCAGCCAGACAGTATCATATGCAGCTGTGAGGTCCAAGAAGACAGCGCCAGCCTTCTCCCCTGCCTGGAAGCTGTCCTCTATGTCTTGGCACAGGAGGGTCACCTGGTCCGCCATTGACCTACCGCTTCGAAAGCCAGCCTGTTATTTCGGCAGCTGGGGGTCGATCACTGGATTGAGACGTGTGTGGAGGAGACGTTCCAGGAGCTTGTATGGAACACACAGCAGTGAGGGGTCGGTGTTCCTTGGGGTCATCGCTAGGCTTGCTTGGCTTCGGCAGAGCGATCACCTTGGCACGGCGCCAGATCTTTGGCTGCTTCAGGCAGCGGAAACACGTGGAGAGGAAGGAGCACAGCCAGTCAGTTGCCTTCTTGCCTTGGTGTTTTATGTATTCCGGGTGGATGCTGTCGGTGCCTTTCCGGTTTTCAGCCGTCGGATGGCCTGCTCGATTTCTTGTGTTGTGAAATCATGGGATAGGTTGGATTCGCAGCTCGGGGCCCTGTGTAGCTCGTGGACTCTCGCCGATGTTGTTCTGGTGAAGTCATTGTCTGCGTTGGGGAAGCTGCTGATGGAATTTGCAGTGATGGGACACTGTGCTGGGGTTGTCGACCTGCCCATCAGCTTATTCATGGTCTGCCACGCCTGACGGCTGGAGTGTGTGAAATCAATTGACACATTAATACAACAACACAACAAATAAATATATAATATGCAATTGTGCAATAAATTACCAGTTATGCTAGGTAACCAGACCACAATATTGCAAGTCAAGGTAGTTGCTGAGGTAGGGTTGTGGTTTGGGTTGTGAAAAAACTCTTCTTCAACAAGGAAGTAATTGGGGGCGTGGGTTCAAATCCCACTTATGACACCATGTAATGATTCGACTCGAACACATATTAAGATACAACACATGTTTATTAAATGACTTACAGCATGGATCTACATACGTTACAGCTCCAAGCTGCTACTGCTACTAACCAGCGTAAGCGGGCTCTCGATATTATAAAGCACATACTGGGCGGAGCTACTACTAACAAGCACTATAATTGGCTAGTATGAAATAGCCAATCTACAGTTCTCAGGCTCTTGCTTCTTCTTCCTGCTGGCAGCCGTGGAATGAGAGCATAGCAAGGGTGGTGTGGATTTTTGGCGATATTAGCTGCGTTCTTAAGGCAGCGCTTACTGTAGATCCCTTCGATGGTGGGAAGGTCAAAACCCACGAAAAACGGGTCAAGCTCCACTACTCTCTGGAGTCTCCTTTGTGCTTGAGCATCTGAGTTACTGCAACAGGCCATGATTCAACCAGTGAGAATGGTCTCCTAACCTAACTCCTGCAGTTCCATAGTATATTTGATGAACTACTGAATCTCCTCAAACTTCTGAATAATTAGAGGGCATTGTTGACCTTTCTTTCTGGTTGATTTAATGTGGTGGCCCCAGGACAGATCATAAGAGATTTGCAGGACCTTCAAGCTGTTGACTCTCTGCTCTGCTGTCCAACGGATGAAGACAAGTTCATGTATTCTCTGCTTTCCCTTCCTGAGGTCAACCATCAGCTCCTTAATCTGGCTATTGTCGAGAGCAAAATTGTTGTTCCTGCACTACTTAACCAGATTATAGAAACATAGAGAGGATTAGGAGTAGGCTATTTGACCCTTCGGGCCAGCACCACAATTCAATATGATCATGGTTAATCATCCAAAATCTGTACCCCATTCTGCTTTCTTCCTATATCTCTTGATTCCGTTAGCCATAAGAGCTATATCTAATTCTCTCTTGAAAACATCCAAATAATTGGCCTCCACTGCTTTCTGTGGCAGAGAATTCTGCAGATTCGCAACTCTCTGGGTGAAAGAGATCTCAGTCCTAAATGGCCTACCCCTTATTCTTAAACTGTGACCCCTGGTTCTGGACTCCGCCAACATCAGGAACATTTTTCCTGTATCTAGTCTGTCCAATCCCTTAAGAATTGTATTTGTTTCTATAAGACCCCCTCTCATTCTTCTAAATTCCAGTGAATACAAGCCCAGTCGATCTGCCTCCTGCACTCTGATGTCTGGCTACACAATCATGGCTATCGAGAGAGTGGACAGAGCTCACAGCCTCGAGTAACCCCTGTGCTGATGGTCACTGAGAAGGAACTGTTGTTGCTAATTCGTACTGAATGAGGTCTGCCGATGAGGAAGGTAAAGGAGCCAGTTGCATAGGTACAAGCATGGTCCTCATTCCTTGAGATTGATGCTAAGCTTAGGCGGGTTGATGGTGTGGGTCTTGTGAAGAGTGAAGAGTCAGCAAGATTACATCTACTGTTGCTGTGTGTCTAAATCTTTAGTACGGCAGGAATTGATATGCTCCATTGTTACGGCCGCCAAAATCAAATACCTCAAAGGCCAATAACATAATACAAAACCAGGTTCAAATGGAAAAATTATTTATTTTTCACTAACAAAAAGAACTAAACCTGGATCAAACAAACAAAGAGGGGTCGGATGGGCTAGCAAACAAAAGATAAAGGGTGCTCTGGCCGACCACTGAATGGGCCGTCGGACCAGAGACTCTAAACCTGCCTCAGTGTGAAAATAAACCTGAAACAAAACCACGAAAACAATAATGCCAGTCCCATCCTTCCCAAGCAAAATAAGTTAATACAGAATGAAGAGTTACATAAAGAACACTATGCAATCAAACAAACTAAATCAACACCAGACTGCTGCCACCAGTCTGAGGGGGAAGAGAGAGACAGGGACTGCCAGTGCACATGGTCTTTTTAAGCTGAGGCTCCGTCATCAGGCTCACGTGATGCAGCTTGGGCCAGGAGCCTCCAATCAGGTACAGGAGCAGCCAGGCAGCAGGAGGTACCAATGGAAATCAGAGAAACAGGTTAGTACATAATTAACACCAGCAGAGGGAGCGCATAACAGTCATAACCAACCTCTCGAATCACTTCATCACACAGAATGTGAGTGCCACCGGTCGATAGTCATTGAGGTGTGCCACCCTTCCCTTGGGCATTGTTGATGTCCTTTTGAAGCAGGTAGAGACCTTGGACTGTCGTGTGGAGAAGTTGAAGTTGTGTGCAAAACTGCCGGTTAGTCTGCACAGTTTTTAAGGTCATAACTAATGGTGTGTCTCAGGGTTCAGTTCTGGGCCCATTACTGTTTGTCATCTACATCACTGATTTGGATGAGAATGTACATGGCAAGATTAGTTAAGTTTGCAGATGATACAAAAGTGGGTGGTATCGTAGTGAAGCTGGGTGTCAACAATTGCAGCAGGATCTTGATCGGTTGGCCAGTTGGGCTGAGGAATGGTTGATGGAATTTAATACAGAGAAATGTGAGGTGTTGCATTTTAGAAAGTGTAACATGGGCAGGACCTACACAGTGAATGGTAGGGCTCTGGGGAGTGTTGTAGAGCAGAGAGGTCTAGGAGTGCAGGTACATACTTCTTTGGAGGTGGCATCACAGTTCGATGGAGTGGTCAAAAAGGTTTTTAGCACATTGGCCTTCATCAATCAGTATTGAGTATAGAAGCTGAGAGGTCATTTTGCCATTATATAAGACATTGGTGAGGCCACATTTGTATTAGGAAAGATGTTGTAAAGTTGGTAGGGCTGCAGAGGGTATGCAAGCAAAGGATTTCACTGTGACTTGTCACGTGACAATGCTGCATTCATTCATTCATTCACTCATTCATTCATTCATTCACTCATTCATTCATTCACTCATTCATTCATTCACTCATTCATTCATTCACTCACTCACTCACTCACTCATTCATTCATTCATTCACTCACTCATTCATAATTAGCCTGTAAAAAAATTGGCTCTGATGTGTAGGGAGTGGATGAGAAAGTGGAACAACACCGAACTAGTATGAATGGGTGATCAATGACCAGTGTGAACTCAGTGAACCAAAAAGCCTATTACCATGCTGTATCTCCAAACTAAACTAAGCTCCCCAGTGTCATTTCCAGAAGACAGGATTTCCACCACATTGTGTTTTTCCCTTCTCATGATGATTGTCCTCTTGCCAAGAACAGAGAGTCAAGGGCTACAAGGTCACTGAAAGTGGAGACACAGGTAGACATGAAGGTGAAGAAGGTGTTTGGCACACTTGCTTTCATCATTCAGGGCATAAGTGTTGGGGCGTCATGCAACACCTATGCAAGATGTTGGCATGACATCACTTGGAATATTGTGTGCATTTGTGGTCTTCTAGTTATTGAAAGGATGTTACTAAGGCGGAAAAGGTGCAGGAAGAGTCACAAGAATATTACTGGCACTAGCTGGCTTGGGCTATAAGTAGATGCTGGGTAGGTTGGGACTTTTTGTTTGCCATGTAGGAGGTTGAGTGGTGAAATTATAGAGGTTTTAAAAATCATGAGGGGTGTCGATAGGAAGACTGTGACTCCACAGTCACATCTGTGGAGTCTTATAAGTTCTTGAGAACCATCATCTCCAAGGACCTAAAATGGGGGGCCACCATCGACTCCACAGTCAAAAAGACACAACAGAGGATGTACTTCCTGCGGCAGCTGAGGAAGCACAATCTGCCACATGCAATGATGGTCCAATTCTATACAGCCATTATAGAGTCTGTCCTCACCTTCTCCATCATGGTCTGGTTTGGCTCAACCACCAAGCACGAGATCCGGAGGCTGCAGCAAATCGTCCGATCAGCTGAGAAGGTTATTTGCTGCAACCTTCCCTCCATTGACGAACTGTACACTGCAAAGGCCAGGAAGCGAGCGGGTAAGATCAACTCTGACCCCTTTCACCCTGGCCACAAACTCTTTGAATCACTTCCCTCTGGAAGGCGACTCGGGACTGTCAAAGCCACCACAGCCAGACATAAAAACAGCTTTAATCCACGAGTAGTAGCTCTACTCAATAACCAAAAATCTATATCCTCCTTTTGCTCTGGTATTTTATTTAATTCACATGTTTAATCAATAATGTTTTATTATTAATGTTTAATGTTTTATGTGTCATTCTGAAATGTCACTGTATGTCATGTCACTTGTGGGCGGAGCACCAAGCAAATTCCTTGTGTGTGAATACTTAGCCGATAAATTTATTCATTCATTCATTCATAAGATGGATTGTCTTATCCCAGAGTAGGGGTGTCCGAAATTAAAATACATAGCGGTAAGTTGACAGGTGAAGATTTAAAGAGGACCTAAAGGGCAACTTTTTTACAAAGATGTTGGGTGTAGGGATTGAGTTGCCAGAGGGAGTGGTATAATTTAAACACATTTGGACAGGTATATGCATAGGAAAGGCTTAGAGGGATATTGGCCAAATGCAAAGCAAATGGGATGACTCAAGTAGACACAAAATACTGGAGTAACTCAGCGGGACAAGGCAGCATCTCTGGAGAGAAGGAATGGGTGAGGTTTCAGGTCGAGACCCTTCCCATTTTACTTAGCATGGATGAGTTGAGCCGAAGGGCCAGTTTCCATGCTGTTTATCTCTAAAATAGACACAAAAAGCTGGAGTAACTCAGCGGGACAGGCAGCATCTCTGGAGAGAAGGAATGGGTAACGTTTCGGGCCGAGACCCTTCTTCAGAACTCGATGTAACTCTGTAACTCTATGACTTCCCCAGGTGCACAGGATCTGCTTGTTAATGTTGATTTAAGCAATTAGATTTGTAAAGGTTTGATGCAGCTTCTCATCCTTCTTACTTCAAAACCTCACCCCTGCTCATGGTGCACAACGACTGCCAGCGCCCACGGTGAGTGTGCTTCCTCGGTAGAGTGGAAATCGTCCTGTGATTGCAGTGCACAAAACTGCAAGTGCTTGCTGGAAGTTCAATAAATAGATATTATATGAAATGCTGCTTAAAATACACGATTGTACATTTGCACTATGAACGCTAAAGTATATTGAGTTATTCTTGTTATATCTTGCAGTGTAACATAATTCTATTAGATCAGGAGCATGAAGAAACATTTCTATTTATTTTTATAAATAGTTATTTTTATGAATAGTTAACCACATGTCACAGCTTCCTATGCAAAAGCCACCTTCCCAATCTCAAAGTTACTGTCGGGCGTAATAATTAATACACAGGAGCCAGAAACCACACCATATTACATCTGGCTTGAAAGGAAATGAACACTGTACAAATAGGTGAACATATTTAAATGATGAAATTCTGCACATTAGTAAAATAAAATGTCAGTCAGTCAGTCAGTCAGTATATCAGTTACATTCATAAATCTATGTACATAAAGGACCAGCTATACACGAAATCTAAGCATAGTTCAAGAAGGAACTGCAGATGCTGGAAAATCAAAGGTGGGCAAAAGTGCTGGAGAAACTCAGCGGGTGTGGCAGCATCTATGGAGCGAAGGAAATAGGCAACGTTTTTTGCTGAAACTCTTCTTCAGACTCCTAAGCATCTAAGCATAGAGTTTACCCATGGCAACTTTAATAACACATAACAATGTTATTTCACTTATTCATGAAGAACACTGGTATATCGGAACCAAACACAGTCAGTCAATGAGAAAAAATAGGTACAAATCCAGAATCAACAAATTTACACCCTGGGTAGGAGAAATGTATCCCCTGGCAGTAAATTTACACCAGGTTGGGAACCCTTGATCTTCTTAACAATGTAGACATGTCCAGATCCACTGATAGACAAAAATTCTGGAGAAACTCAGCGGGTGAGGAAGCATCTATGGAGCGAAGGAAAAGGTGACGTTTTGGGTCGAAATCCTTCTTCAGGCTGACATTCAGTCTGAAGAAGGATCTTGACCCGAAATATCACCTATTCCTTCGCTCCATAGATGCTGCCTCACTCGCTGAGTTTCTCCAGCATTTTTGTCTACCTTCGATTTCTCCAGCATCTGCAGTTCTTTCGTAAACAGATCCACTGATATTTCTGTTTTGATGCAGGTGATGATATTGAGACAAAGACTCTCTTTGATTCTGTGTCTCAACTTTACTCATATTCTACAAGGACCATTCCCTCAAGATCCTCCTGCGGCTGCTTTGTCCAATTATCACCATTTTCATGTTCAGACACATTCATTCCATTGATAGACACAAAAAGCTGGAGTAACTCAGCGGGACAGGCAACATCTCTGGAGAGAAGGAATGGGAGAGGTTTCGGGTCGAGACCTTTCTTCAGACTAGTCAGGGAAAAGGGAATCGAGATATAGGTGACGATGTAGAGAGATAAAGAACAATGAATGAAAGATATGCAAAAAAGTTACGACGGTAAAGGAAATTGTTAGCTGTTTGTTGGATAAAAACGAGAAGCTGGTGCGACTTGGGTGGGGGAGGGATGGAGAGAGGGGGAATGCCGGGGTTACTTGAAGTTAGAGAAATCAGTATTCATACCACTGGGCTGTAAACTGTACTTGTGGAACCGTTTTGGAGAAACTGTCCTTTATCTGAATTATTTGCACTCCGATATGTACTCTCGTCAACTGAATCTTTTGTTTCTGTTTTGTTTCTCTTCACTGCTTCTGCTTTGATCCCTTTTCCTGTGGAGAGTGCTGGCCTTATGGAGACCTCAACTAAAGTTTCTATCTTCACCAGACACTTCAATATCGGTTCTGCTATGCTTGTGCAGCTGCATGCTGAGCAGATATCACAACCTCTGTCTCTTTGAACAGCATTCCCCAATTGTTATTTGGTCTCAAAATATGCATAGCCAGGCCTACAATACTTCGTCCTTGGTTGAATGCTGGCAAGTCCCCTGTTCTGGAACAAATGGTTCCAAGTTTGCAGCAACTTATGCTTTGTTCATTGCTCAGACATTAGCACTACTGCCAATACTTCCCTGGCAAACCACATCCTCAATCAGGCTTCCCGTCTCTGAGACTGAAGAAGGGTCCTGAAGTAAAACATCACCTATCCATTCCCTCCACTGCTGCTGCCTGACCAACTAAGTTACTCCAGCACTTTGTATTGTGCTCAAGAATCCAACATCTACAGTTCCTTATGCTTCCATCTCTTACACCATATAGATTTATGATACCAAACCGTGGTATACCCATCTACCACAAATTCAAACGTCCCGCAACCTGATGCCAGCATCATCAGAGACCCACACCACCCTGGCCACACACTCATTTCACCCCTGCCATCAGGAAGAAGGTACAGGAGCCTGAAAACTGTAACGTCCAGATTCAGGAACAGCTTCATGTCCTACAGACATTAGGCTGTTAAACACTACAACCTCAAATAAGCTCTGAACTACATAGACTATCATCGTTATTATTGCACTACTAGTGTTTGTTTTTTATGTGTACGTATGTGTGTGTGTAATGGATATACGCGGCAGCATATGAATTTGTTGAATTTGTGTATGTATATGTGTTCACACACACACACACACACACACACACACACACACACACACACACACACACACACACACACACACACACACACACACACCTGCATATGCATATATACAGGTACAGTATATGCATAGGAAAGGCTTAGAGGGATATTTGCCAAATGCAGGCAAATGGGATCGACTCAAGTCAGCACAAAATGGTGGAGTAACTCAGTGGGACAGGCAGCATCTCTGGAAAGAAGGAATGGGTGACGTTTTGGGAAAATGCGGGCGGGGGTAGAGAGTGAGGGCAGAGAGAGAAGGGGCAGAGACAGAGAGAGAGACAGAGACACAGAGAGAGGGGCAAGAGGGATAGGGGTGTGGAGAGGAGGGTAAGAGGGAGGGTGGGTGAGGGGGGAAAGGTGAGGGAGGAGGGGAGGAGAGAGAGGGTGAGAGTGAGGGGGAGAGAGAGGGGGTGCTGAGAGGGGGGTGAGGGGGAAAGGTGGGGAGCAGGGAGGGGGAGGGAGGGGGGAGGGTGGAGGGAAGAGCGTAGGGGGTGTGGAGGGGAGGGGGTTTAGAGGAGGGAGGAAGGGTGGGGAAGGGGATGAAGGGGAGGAGGGGAGAGAGAGAGGGAGAGCGAGAGGGGGAGAGCGAGAGGGTGTGCTGAGAGGGGGGTGAGATGAGGTGGGGAGCAGGGAGGGGGAGGGAGGGTAGAGGGAAGGGGGTAGGGGTGTGTGGAGGGGAGGGGGGTTTAGGGGAGGGATGGTGGGGGAGGGGATGGATGGGAGGAAAAAGAGGGGAGAGAGAGAGAGGGGGGGAGAGGAGAGGGGGGAGAGGAGAGGTGGGGGGAGAGGAGCAGGGGGGGGAGAGGAGAGGGGGGGAGTGGAGGGAGAGGGGGGAGGAGTGGAGAGGGGGGAGAGGAGAGGGGGGGGAGGGAGAGGGGGAGAGGAGAGGGGGGAGAGGGGAGGGGGGAGAGGAGAGGGGAGAGGGGGAGAGGAGAGGGGGGGAGGAGAGGGGGGGAGAGGAGAGGGGGGAGAGGAGACGGGGGGAGGGGAGGGGGGGAGGGGAGAAGGGGGGAGGGGAGACGGGGAGGAGAGGGGGAGAGGAGAGGGGGGGAGAGAGGGGAGGGGGGGAGAGGAGAGGGGGGGGAGAGAGGGGGGGAGAGAGGGGGGGAGAGGAGAGGAGGGGGAGAGGAGGGGGAGGAGAGAGAGGAAAGGGGGGGGGGGGAGAGAGGAAGGGGGGGAGAGAGGAAGGGGGGGAGAGAGGAAGGGGGGGAGAGAGGAATGGGGGAGAGAGGAGAGGGGGGGGGGGAGAGGGGAGGGGGGGGGGGAGAGAGAAAGAGAGAGGGATAGGGGGAGAGAGAGAGAGTGCCTTTTTAATTCAACCCAAACAACCATTTGCAGGCTGTGCTTTTTTACTTCAAACTAACTATATTTTCATTTTCAAACCAAATTAAGGGTACTCACAGTGCTGTAGATATTTGTTCAGTGTCATTCAGAGCTCAGAGTGACAGAGACTAATTGACAGAGCTCCAGCTTGCAGAGACTAATTGAGGCACACCACTTCCTGGTTTTATAGTCCCTTCCCCTGCCTCCAGCGGGGGCAGCAGAGAGAATGGGGAATTTTGTAAAAACATTAATATCTCTGTCATATTTCATCGACGGGAAAAATCCTCAGCACACATACGGCGGAGGGGGGCTCTGAGCGAGGTGGCCAAAAATGACGGCCGTAGGTGGCGGAGTTCTCTCGGAAATCGCAGCACAGATCGCCAAAACCGGTCAATATATACACACACACACATACACACACACACACACACACACACACACACACACATGCACACACACGAACACACACCACACACACACACACACACACACACACACACACACGCACATGCACACGCACCTGCCAATGCATATACGTTTGCGTTTGTTAATATATAAGTATGCGTTTGTTGCCATTCCACACAATAGGGCCATATACTTTCTTTGGGCAGTTTTGTGCAGTTTGGTTTGAACCTCTCAAGCATCTTCCAGCTTTTTGTCCTCAGCACTTATATTCAGACACATGTTCATCAACACTTCACTTCACTGTGTAAAATCAGCAACAGAGCTTGTGATTCAGGTATATGCAGGTATATGCATAGGAAAGGCTTAGCATATTGGCCACATATACCTGCATATGCATATATATATACAGGTATATGCATAGGAAAGGCTGCATATTGGCCAAATGCAGGCAAATGGGATCGACTCAAGTAGGCACAAAATGCTGGAGTAACTCAGAGGGACAGGCAGCATCTCTGGAAAGAAGGAATGGGTGACGTATCGGGAAAACGAGAAAATTTGAATAAAAGTTTGGTGTGTCCATATATATATACATACCCACATATATACTGTGTATATATTTGGAACGATTCGGAATTAAGAAGTCTGTTTTCTCTTTCTCTTTCTTTCTATCTATCTATGGGGAATGCTCTGGATAACAGTCCAACATATGTGTTATTTGAATCCTAGGTATAATAAGAAATTTAGAATGTTAAGTTACAAGTAGACCAAACGGTTAGGGGATGAAGCCTGGCCAGTAGGGGGAACATGGAATGTAGAGATATTTATATGGGAAAGGAAGGCAGGAAAGAAATGGAAGAAAGGAATTAAAACATGGGAAGCAGAAGCAGTGAAGAAGCATGAGGAGAGTATAGAGTTTGAAGTTGCATGGATACTGCGTGTAAACAAGGGATAGAGTTACGAAAATAAGGATAGCACTAGGAAAGGATGGACATTATTGCAACTAGAATGCCAGTGGGCAGAGGAACAAGAGGAAATAATTAAAAGACAGACAGGAGGTGAGAAACAGGTGATGGTTAGTAAAAAATAAACCCAGTACTGGTAAATCCTCTGGAGGAGACTTCATGTCTGGCACGACGACCCTATTTGGTAATGAAGATGAGGAGTTAGATAATCTTGGGAGATGTCCACCTCCCTATGCCCTACCAGTAGCAATGGCATCTTTACCTGGGACAGTTCCGTCAGTAACATCCCTATACCTTGAAGTTCTGACCTTACAAAGCTCCCCAGGATTGGGAGCACGGGAATGCCTTTCTGTGCGTAATTTGCTTGAGGCATTGATGTTACCAGAACAGCTGGTCATTGTTAAATGTACTGCACACACTGGTGCTGGGGACCCTATAGCAAAGGACAATGAATTTGCTGATAGTGTATCCAAACAATGCAGCCTGTACATCCAAATGCGTAGTGACAGCACGTAAACAGATGCTAGCAAATAGAACGGTCCTGCCAAACATGAAGGAGGTATGTACATTACAGAGGGACGCCTCTCATATATAATAATAACTATGGAAACAAGAGGGCTGTGCCATTGATTCAGCACACCCCGCTTGGACAAGTTGGTGTATTCGATACATTTTTTCTCGTCTTACCCATGTTGGTAAGGAGGGAATGATAGGATAACAAAGGGAATGTGGTGGCAGGCCTCTGAATGTAAAATTTGCCAACAAAGTAATCCAGGCAAATCAATTAAGGTACCCTCAGGGGTGAAGCCAATGCCATCACGATAGTTTGAATGCATACAGATTGATTTTATTGAAATGCCAAGGGCCCAGTGTTATAAATATTGCTTAGTGATTTTAGATTTATTTAGCAAGTGCAGTGAAGCTCTACCAACCACTAATAATACTGCTGAAACTACAGTAACATTGTTGTTAATCCCAGGGTTGGCCTACGTACTGTCATAAGTTCAGACAATGGTCCTCATTTTAACCACTATTAATAAGGAAATATGTGCACATTTTAATATTCGACTGCAATTTCACTGTGTACACCACCCACAGGCATCTGGGATAGTGGAAAGAGTCAATGGGGATTGCAAAACAAAATTACCCCAGAGGTAAATCCTTTTTCTGACAGGCAACTATGTTATAAAAAAATTGGGGATGAAGGGAAATTTGATGGAGAAATGAGGAAAGAGCTAGGGAGACTGAAAAGTCAAGGGGAGTCTGACTAATCATGATCTGGATCAATGTCTAATTAGGTTTAGGTAACCAAGATTTTGGTAAACAGAAGTCTTGTCAGAAAAGGGGAAATTACAAAGAGACGTCTTTGAAGATTAAATTATATACTGCTGGTAAAACGATGTTTTTGTATATGTACTGATTGTAAAGCAATGTTTTTTGTATGTGGAATGTGTGAAATTCAAAGCAATGAGCAAAGTTGTGTGTCACTTTAAGAAGTTTGTCCTTTAAAATGCAAATGGACAGTTTATGGTGTGCTCCGTTAAGAAACAGGCATGAATGGGGGGCGGAGCTATACTCGAATGATAAAATGTGTTGGTTGATTATAAATCTTTTGAACCAAGTTTTTAAAAAAAGACTCATCCCGATTAAAGTGTTAAATGAGATTGGAAATGTCAAAATTACAGAGAAAAAGAAAATGTATTATTGATTACTGATTCTGAGTGAGTTCTTTTGGGAAAGATTGTTTTGATATGATAACAGAGGTTGTCTTTTAAAATGCAAATGAAGCAAGATTACTGTTTTCAAGCAAACAAAAAGATTTTGAAGCATGGGCTGTTTGAGGGAAATTATGGTAGATGAAAAATTGTCATGACTTACAAAAGGGGGTTTGAGGGAACTCACAATGAGGGATGAAAGGTGAGAGAGCCTCTTCGGATATAATCGAATTAAAAAATAAATTCAAAGGGAAGTGTTAGGAAGGATCAAATGCTGGAGGATCAAATGTAGACAAAAGTGCTGGAGAAACTCAGCTGGGAACAAGATTCACAACTTTTTATTGATACAGGAAAAGCTGCTGTGTCCACCCCCTGGAGAGTGGGGGGAAGCCACCGACAGGCCCTGGGCAATTAACTAATTATGTATGGTCGGCAATTAACCCATGTCTTGCCAGATCTACATTCCCAGGTTGGAGGAGTTTTTGCTGGAAACCAGTGACCAAGGCCATAAAAGCTATACGATGATGGTGCTGGGACAAGAAGAAATTGAGACTGTATTGAAAAGAACAACCAAGTGTTGCCAACAACATGAACTGCTGTAAAGATTGAAGATCATCGTCGCTGGATACATTTGATTGACTGTGAACAGTTTGTGGAAACAAGGACGATGGGCTATTGATACTCCCTTTATTCTGGGGTGGCCCAGCCCACATGGACTGAACTTTCTTCAGACTGGCAAGCTTGCGGACTAACCCACATTTAAAGGATGGTACACACCTCCTTTTAAACAAGATTGAAGTCAAACATGACAAGCGCAGCAAAGATATCCTGACTACGGACAGTAAGAGGTCTGCAAAGGCCAGTTAAATCTACCTGTTTTTGCCACAACCAAGGCACGGGTGTATTTTTAGGAAACAGTATATTTGTGACAGGCATTGTTATGTTGCAAATGCAGTGCCACACAAGAGAAGCATGAACCAGTTACACCAGCACACGGGGAATTCCAAGCGAAGCCGAATAAAGGCTGAGCAATTTTAATGATCCTTTTCCTGTCCTATGGTAGTATCTTAGTGTCATGTTCGGGGGAGGTTGGTGGCCATTTAAAATGTTTGGAGGGACTTGTGGAACGATTGTCCACTATGAAATGATTGTGTTACTAGTGTACTATTAATTTGTCTGATGAGATGCTTATGGTCTTTCGTATGTACTCAGCAAGGACTGTAGTTGTTATCAAAATTTTGATAAAAGGATGGAATGATGAAGCTGAATTTTAGTTAAAAATATAAGAAAGATATTAAATAGGTTTCTGGGCTAGCTTATAGCTTATATTTAGTGTCAAATTAGGCTTGCCTCAGGTTGCAGTGTGTGGGATAATAAACACCATAGCATTGTCTCCCAAGGGACAAGCAGAGAGAAAGAGCTAGTCACATCTTTGAAGTAAGATGCCATAAACCAAATGGCCAATGTTTATGAGGGACCAAATGACAGCGAGGAAGCAGCGAGAGCTAGGGTGATCTCTGTGAAGATAAAATGTCGTAAACCAAATGGCCAATGTTATCTTGTACTATGTAAACAAAAGGCCTTTGATGTGATGCATTCTGTGGAAACCTTTTCCTGTACCTCTGACCATGACTAATGTCTGTGAAATGTGCTAAGGGGACAAAAAAACCCTATTTAAGGCAATGTAATTCTGTTGTTCAGTGTGGTGGACGGAGGACGGTCAAGTGTCTGTAATGGTCACTTGACTGGAGTTCTCCCTCCCTTCCATCGGCCGATAATAAGTAAAGTTGTGAACTGGTCTACCAAACAGTTTGTGTGGTGTCTGTTTATTAAGAAGCGAACCTGGTTTAGTAGTTAAGTAAGTAGCTTTTTCACACGTACCTGCCAATGCATATACGTTTGCGTTTGTTAATATATAAGTATGCGTTTGTTGCCATTCCACACAATAGGGCCATATCCTTTCATTGGGCAGTTTTGTGCAGTTTGGTTTGAACCTCTCAAGCATCTTCCAGCTTTCTGTCCTCAGCACTTATATTCAGACACATGTTCATCAACACCTCACTTCACTGTGTAAAATCAGCAACAGAGCTTGTGATTCAGGGCGAAAATGGGAGCTGTCTGTTTGTTTCTCATCTTTTCCAACACTGAAACACAATGTGTTGCCTCAAGGGTTCTGATCCAATCTTTGCCAAATGATTTTGGTCCTGAGAGCAGTCTGCCACAATTAGAGTCATAGTGTGGAAACAGGCCCTTCAGCCCAACTTGACCATACCGTCCAACATATCCCTGCTACACTATTCCCACCTGCCTGCGCTTGATCCGTATCCCTCCAAACCTGTCCTATCCATGTATCTGTCTAACTGCTTCTTAAACGTTGGGATAGTTCCTGCCTCAACTACCTCCTCTGGCAGTTTGTTCCATACACCTACCATCTTTTGTGTGAAAAAGTTACTCCTCAGATTCCTATTAAATCTTTTCCCCTTCACCTTAAGCCTATATCCTCCGGTCCTCAATTCACCTATTCTGGGAGACTGTGCATCTACCCGATCCATTCCTCTCATGATTTTATACACCTCCATAAGATTACCCCTCCATCCTCCTGCGCTCCAGGGAATAGAGTCCCAGCCTGCTCAACCTCTCCCTATAGCTCAGACCTTCTAGTCCTGGCAACATCCTCGTAAATCTTCTCTGTACCCTTTCCAGCTTGAAAAGTTTCAGCTGTTTGATTTCCCTGTCATACCGAGTAATCCTACACTTGATCTCTCCTTGTATTTATGGCACATCTCCCGGAGTGAATGCACAGTTAGGAATTGCTCTTAGTCAGTGGGATTCTGTCTAAAGTTGTGCCTGCATGCATTGTGGCTCCATCACAGAATACTCTGCTACAGTATTGATACGCATCACAACTCCCTGATCATTTGTCCTAATGACTGTTCTAAATTCACCGTTGTCTTCTCTGTTAAGGGCCTGTCCCACTGTATGAGGTAATTCAAGAGTTCTCCCGAGTTTCCCCTGATTCGAACTCGGAGAATTACGGTAATAGCCGTTCGTAGGTACTCGGGGCTCTCGTGGACATTTTTCACAGTGCTGAAAAAACTTCACGAGTTACCGCGTTTCCCGAGTACCTGCCGTTAGCATTACAAACCGCTACGAGACATCCACGAGCTCCGACGTAGCCGCTACTTCCATTCTACGTACTTACCATGAGTTTGATTTTTTTTTTTTAACTCGGCTCTTGAATTACCTCGTACAGTGGGACAGGCCCTTTACTATCTGTAAACAACATTTAGCATACATTCTTCATGTCTTGATGTATTTCAGTGGTGTTCCAGGTATTCACCTGGGTATTCTCTGCATATTTGTTTCCCTGCCTGCAAGTGAACAGTAAGTCTTAATATATGTTATGTTCTGTCTAAAACTGAGCAAGATGCCCATTTTATTGTGATTATAGAAATGGACTGACTTGAATGGATGGCAAAGCTCTGTGATTTCCATGGAACTCACAACAGAGTGTCTTTTGCAGCCGAGTGATTCACCTCTTCTTTTGGGTTCATTTTGAAAATTAGGCAAGTGGTTATTTGAGGGAGCACAAAAATGAAGTGTGAATGCGGAAGTCTCTTTTGCAGCCAAGAATACCTGTTTGCGTCTTATTAGTTCATTAGTGGCCTGACATAATTAGGACAGTGATGATAGAAAGAACTTGTCAGGTCCTTGAAAGATAATAGCGAAGGTAGTGGACAAAGAGTAAGCATCAGGCAGCTGACCAAGAGCTCTGTGAGGTGGATCCTTCAATGCTATCCATGATTTAGATTGGCTTACTAACATGATTAGCAAAAGAAAGGAAATCCCCAAAGAAGATCATAGTAGCCTCTGGCCAACTCAGTGAACTCTGATCTTTGGAAGGTGTCGTGGGGTTCACTATTGATGGAATAGGAACTTGGATAGTCTCTCGACCGGAAACGTCAAGGAATGGATGACGTTTCCGGTCGAGAGACTATCCAAGATGCTGCTTGTCCCGCTGAGTTACTCCAGCTTTTTGTATCTATCTTGGATAGTCTTGTTGGTTTACAGAAGTTGACAGACTTTTAGTTCATGAGGACTTTAAGAGCTAGTAAGAGAGGAAATGTAATTTCCAGAAACCACGGAGCAAGTGTAACCAACAAGTCACGTCTGAAAGGATAAGTGTAGTTTTTGGTTTAAAGCTTATGAGAGAAAATATGCTCCTGAGCTTTTTAAGTTGAGTTCCTCATCCTTTATATGGATCAATATCTCGATATGAGAAGAGATTTTTTTTTCTTGATGCTTTAACCATTAATATTTTAGCCGTAGCCTTTGACATGGTTTTTCTTAATGAAGAACTTCTTGACAATTGTTTAAAAAAAGATTTAACAGACAAGATGTAGCTTTGAAACTTAAATTTTAATTTGAATGTGTCTGGTTTCTTAGATACGGTTTAAGCTACAATAAATGAATGATAACAAATCACACCAGTTTTATGCAGTATTCTTTCCAGCCACTTAAAGGATCTGAAGAAAATGATTGGGTATGCTTACAAGCACTTTATGTTCATCCTTCCGTCATTATTTTATATGGTAAAATAAATGAATCTTGGAAGAAAAATGAATTGGCGACCCATTCGCAAATCCAATTAATATTGTGAATTATATGAAAATCGCTAATTCGAGATAGGTCGAGATAGGGAAAGGAGCAGAATTAGGCCATTCGACCCATAAAGTCTACTCCGCCATTCAATCGTAGCTGTTCTATCTCTCCCACCTAGCCCCATTCTCCTGCCTTCTCCCCATAACCACTAAAGGCAGTAATAATCCATTATCCATCTCTGCCTTAGAAATATCCAACCTTTTACAACCTTGTTAGCCCGGAGACTGATCTTGCTTAACTGGAGGCTCATCTGTCCCCCGACACACACCGCTGGATTAAGAAGGTGCTTTACAATTTAAAGCTTGAAAAACTTAGGTTCTCTCTCAAAGGCTCTACCAAGACATTCCTAGATACATGGAACCCTTTCTTGGAACTTGTTAACTCTCTCAACTTGTCCCCGGACTCGGAAGAGGACTGAGTGCTCTCCACCATTGTTCTGCTCTACTGCAGCTGCTCTCCCCTTAACCCCCCCCCCCCTCCCCACACTTATTTATTTAATTACTTACTTATCCACTGTTATTAGTGACCCCCCTTTTTTTTTTCTTTTTTTTTTTTAGTACTTTTTGTTTCGTTTATCTTACCATATTTGTGTGGATGTGTATGTATGTGAGTGTTGTTTGTCCCCGTTTGGTTCCGACCTGATTCGGGTGGGTTGAAGGTGGGTAAGGGTAAGGGCATTGAGGGTCGCTTACATACTGTTGCACAATTATGCCTTGACTGTCACTGTCTGTTATCATTGTATGTATGCAAATTGCTGTGAAATTCAAATAAAAAGATTTAAATCGAGAAATATCCATTAACGGCCACGTCTGTAGCAAAGAATTCCACAGATTCACCACCCCCAGATTAAATAAATTCCTCCTCATCTCCTTCCTAAAGGAATGTCTTTTAATTCTCAGGCTATCACCTCTGGTCCTAGACTCTCCCACTAGTGGAAACATACTCCCCACTGTATTCAAGCATTTCACTATTTGGTACATTTCAATGAGGTTTGCCCCTCATCCTTCTAAACTCCAGCGAGTACAGGCCCAGTGCCGTCAAAAAGATTGATGATTCTCTGATATTAAAAAATAGAAACCGATAAAGAATGTTTCTGTTTTTTTCCACAGATGCTGCCTGATCTGTGTATATTGTATGCCTGAAGCACCTCGCTTGTACTTTCAATTGAATAATTATTCACATCTTGAACTTTTTAACCTATTGCTATCAACCACTGGGGATTATTAGTCATTTTCAGTCATTCTATTTATATTTTTTCTATCTTCTAATAACTGGTTTCAACAATCCAATTAAATGGTTTCAATATTGGTCTCTTTGCCAATAGACTCATTGACATTTGTTAATTTAAACATGCTTCTTTTTCTTGAGTATTTACATCATATCGCAGTAAAGTTGGGAGATTTAGAATTTGTGAGACAAATCTATAGGGTTACAAATTTCACAATTCTATATAGTCACATACAAAAAAAGGAGAAAAAAGTAATGTTAGATATTCACTATAAAAATAATGGCTTCACATGAAAGCACAGAAAATTGTGTATTATGAATCATTATAACGATAACTAATATTCAAGGCACCAGGACAGCACTAGCTATTGATTTTGAAAATGAAAAATAATCTGTTACCAGGAAAACCTCCTGCAGAGTCTAAATGGTTCCACATGATTCCTCTGGTTCTGGGGGGGGGGGGGGGGGGGGCCGGGGAGGGGGGTCCTGTGGCGGTCCCTGATGGTTAGCCTTCAAGAGTTCAGAGTCTTTCCTTTGAACATCACAGATGACACTATCAAGGTGTCCTATTTTAGGCCAACATAACCATTACAATTCGTCAGTATTAGCTACTCGTGGTGCGAACACTCGGCTCTGGGGGTTGGGTCATGTGGCTTGGTTGGCAGGAAGAGCGGGCCACGGGTCTCCCCTGGGGTATATATATATATATATACTGCTGGTAACACCTTTCCCCCTTGTTGTGGTTCTGAGAGCTGTTTTGTGGTACCCTAATAAAGATCACTTGTTTGACAACACGTGTCTCGCTATAAACTGTCCTCCTTTGTACACTTATCTCCTCCTTTGTACACTTATCTCCTCCTTTGTACACTTATCTCCTCCTTTATTCACTTATCTCCTCCTTTGTACACTTATCTCCTCCTTTATTCACTTATCTCCTCCTTTGTACACTCATCTCCCATCCCAAAGGCCATTTTATCCTCTTCTTTCCTATCACTCCTTTCCAAGTTCACCTACATATATCCCTCCCTCTGGCTTTACATTTCACCCCTTCTCTTCTTATATCCTTTTGTCTCCCTTTTATCTCTAACCTTTGTCACTTACTCCATCCATATCCCAATCAACCCAATGTCCCACCCCCCTCCCACCACCTGTAAAAAACCCACAAAGTGCTGGAGTAACTCAACAGGTCAGGCCGCATCTCTGGAGAGTATGGATAGACGAGATGACATCTCAGATCAGGACCCTTCTTCAGACTGATTGTGGAGAGGAGGGGAGGCAAGAAAGTTGGAACAGTGGCAGGAAAAAACAAAGCAGGTAATAGGTGGATACATGTGAGAGGAGTAGTTGATAGGCAGATGGTTGGACATCTAGTAAACCCGTAATGTCACCTCTTCATGTTCTCCAGAGATGCTGCCTGACCCACAAATTTACTCCAGCGCTTTGGGTCTTTTATTTTGTAAATTAGTATCTGCATTCATTGTTTTCCCCATCACCTGTATCCGCCTATCACTTGTGTAGGAAAGAACTGCAGATGCTGCATTTGCTGGAGTAAAATACTGGAGTAACTCAGTGGGACAGGCAGCATCTCTGGAGAGAATGAATGGGTGAAGCTTTGGGCTGCGACCCTTCTTCAGAACTTGGAAAAATGAACGGTAGACTTCACGTCTCCACATAGCACATAGGGAGAATGTAGGAGGGAACTGCAGATATTGGTTTACACTGAAAATAGACACAAAATGCCGGGGTCACTCAGCAGGACAGGCAACATCTCTGGAGAGAAGGAATGGGTGATGTTTCGGGTCGAGAAGGGTCTTGCAGAGTTATTCCAGGATTTTGTGTCTATCTTCACAGTGCATAGGGATACAGGTTGCACCAATGTATTTACTTCTGAGGTAGACGTGTGTTTGTGTGTGTGTGTACGTGTGTGTGGAGAGTGGTGTCTCTGAGTCTCCTCCACGACACATCCATTGATGTAGGTTTGTAGGTTGATCGACCAATGTAAATTTCCCAAAGTGGGTGTGAATGGATGAGAAAGTGGAACAGAGAACTCATGTGAATGGGAGATTGGTGGTCGGCATAGACTCGATGGGCCAAATGGCCTGTTTTCATGTTATATCTTTCAATGATTCAAGAATGCAATGAAACAGTTGCATACAAGGACAGGACTATCTTTTATCGATGTTTCTTTGCTTAATAAAGTTGCTGGGGCCTGGTGCACCACTTAGCTGGCTGGAGACTCAATTGTGTTGAACTCCTTCATCGCTACCTGAATGAAAATACAATTTCCCCAGAGTAAAACATGATAACAATGAACAGAAAATCAGGTGGGCAGGTGAAGGAGCGATTGCAGGGATGGGCTGCCGGAGTTAAAGCCTTGGTGAGTTTTTCTAGAGTGGGTCACTTGTAAATTAGCTAATTAGTTAATTGAACAGCAAATAAAAGAAGGGGTTGCTCTTGGGGGAGTGGCCTGTTGGGGCCTGTTGGGGCGAGGCCTTGGTGAGTAAAGTGTGAGGCTGAGGCAAGGAGGCTACACTTATTCTGTTGTGTGATTAATTTAAATATTTAAGCGTAATGGCTGGGACGTGAATGAGTGTAAGTGTAGTGCGTATGCTGCACGATGTGGGAAGTCAGGGGCACTGCTGTTGTCACTGACCACTACACCTGTGGGAACTGTGTCCAGGTGCAGCTCCTCAAGGGCCGAGTTAGGGAACTGGAGCAGCAGCTGGGTGACCTGGGTGACGACGAAAGCTTCCTGGACAGGACCTCCAGTCAGGTCGTCACTCCTAGAGTGCAGGAGGGACGACTGGTAGAGACGGAAAGAAAGAGGATGGAGCGAGTGCAAGAGACCTCGGTGGAAGTTCCTCTTGCGAACAAGTACACCTCTTCGGAGCTGTTGGGGCAGACGATGCTTCCAGTCCGAGTGGCGGACAGGTCGGTGGCTCCAATCCTATCGATGAGACTCGACTGATGAGGCCGATGTCGGGCCGAGCTGTAGTGGTGGGTGACTCCATTGTCTGAGGTGCAGACAGGAGATTCTGCAGCAGCAAGTGAGACTCTAGGATGGTGTGTTGCCTCCCTTGTGCCAGGGTTCGAGATGTCTCGGACCGACTTCAGAACATCCTCGAGATGGAAGGTGAGCAGCCGGAAGTGGTTGTGCATGTAGGCACAAACGACGTTGGGAAGAAGAGGAAGGAGGATCTACAACGTGAGTTTAGAGAGTTAGGAAGAAGGCTGAAAAGCAGGACTTCTAGGTTGGTTATCCCTGGATTGCTTCCTGTACTTCCTGCTAGTGAGGGTAGGAACAGGGAGATAGCGGATCTGAATGTGTGGCTGAGGGACTAGAGCAGGGAGCAGGGATTTTGATTTATAGACCACTGGGATCTCTTCTGGGGTAGGGGTAACCTGTACAAATGGGACGGGTTACACCTTAACTGGAGGGGGACCAACATTCTGGCAGGGGGGTTTCCTAGTGCTTCACGGGTGGGTTTAAACTAAATAGCGGCGGGGAGGTGTTGACAAGTTGGGAGTATAAAATGAAGTTAAAGGGGAAGAGAGTACAAGAAAAGTTACAAAAGACACCCGAATTAATGGGACGGCAAGTTCAAGAAGGGATAAGAGAGTAAGGTCAGGTGAAAGAGGAACTAGTGTGAGAGGGGAGGTGAATACTGAATTAAAAGTTTTATATATGAATGCACGAAGTATAAGAAATAAAGTGGATGAGCTTGAGGCTCTGTTAGAAATGAGTAAGTACGATGTTGTGGGAATTACAGAGACATGGCTGCAAGAGGGTCAGAGCTGAGAACTGAATATGCAGGGATATACGCCCAATCAAAAAGACAGACAGGTGGGCTGAGGGAGTGGGGTAGCTCTGTTGGTAAGGAATAAAATTCAGTCCCTTGCGGGGGGTGACATAGAATCAGAAGATGTAGAGTCATTGTGAATTGAACAGAGAAATTGTAAGGGTAAAAAGACCCAAATGGGAGTTATCGACAGGCCCCCAAACAGTAGCCTGGAGATAAGGTGCAAGTTGCATTAGGAGTTAAAATTGGCATGTAGTAAAGGTAATGCTGCGGAGATTTCAACATACATGTTGACTGGGAAAATCAGGTTGGTACTGGACCCCAAGAAAGGGAGTTTGTGGAGTGCTTCTGTGATGGATTCTTAGAGCAGCTTGTACTGGAGCCTACCAGGGAGAAGGCAATTCTGGATTTAGTGTTGTGTAATGAATCTGATTTGATAAGGGAGCTCAAGGTAAAGGAACCATAAGAAGGTAGTGACCATAATACGATACGTTTTAATTTGCAATTTGAGAGGGAGAAGGTAAAATCGGAAGTGTTAGTATTGCAGTTGAACAAAGGGGACTATGGAGGCATGAGGGAGGAGCTGGCAAAAGTTGACTGGAAAGGGACCCTAGCAGGGATGATGGTGGAACAGCAATGGCAGGTATTTCTGGGAATAATCCAGAAGATGCAAGATCATGTCATTCCAAAGAGGAAGAAAGATTCTAAGGGGAGTAAGAGGCGACCGTGGCTGACAAGGGAAGTCCAGAACAGTATAAAAATAAAACAGAAGACGATATATAACATAGCAAAGATGAGCAGGAAGCCAGAGGATTGGGCAACTCTTAAAGATCAACAGAAGGTAACTAAACAGGCAATACTGGGAGAAAAGATGAAGTACGAAGGTAAGCTAGCCAAGAATATAAAGGAGGATAGTAAAAGCTTCTTTAGGTATGTGAAGAGGAAAACATGTGTTAAGCCAAATGTGGGTCCCTTGAAGACAAACAGGTGAATTTATTATGGGGACCAAGGAAATGGCAGACGATTTGAACAGGTGCTTTGCTTGTGTCTTCTTTAATGAAGACAGAACCAATCTCCCAGATGTACTAGGGGGCAGAGGATCTAGGGTGATGGAGGAACTGAAGGAAATTTGCATTAGGCAGGAAATGGTGTGGGGTAGACTGATGGTACTGAAGGCTGATAAATCCCCAGGGCCTGGTGTCTGCATCCCAGAGTACTCAAGGAGGTGGTTCTAGAAATCATGGACACATTGGTGATCATTTTCCAATGTTCTATAGATTCAGGATCAGTTCCTGTGGATTGGAGGGTGGCTAATGTTATCCCACTTTTTAAGAAAGTAGGGAGAGAGAAAGCAGAGAATTATAGACCTGTTAGCCTGTCATCGGTGGTGGGGAAGATGCAGGTGTCATTTATTAAAGATTCTAATAGCGGTGTATTTGGATAGCAGTAACAGGATCGGTCCAAGTCAACATGGATTTACAAAGGGGAAATCATGCTTGACTCATCTTTGGGAATTTTTTGAGGATATAACAAGTAAAATGGATAAGAGAGAGCCAGTGAATGTAGTGTACCTGGAATTTCAGAAAGGTAGGGTATTGAGGCTAGGGTATTGGTAGGGTATTGACATGGATAGAAAATTGGTTGGCAGACATGAAACAAAGTGTAGGGATTAACGGTCCCTTTCAGAATGGCAGGCAGTGACTCGTACCGCAAGGCTCGTTGCTGGGACCGCAGCTATTTACAATATACATCAATTATTTAGATGAAGGAATTAAAAGTAACATTAGCAAATGTGCAGATGACACAAAGCTGGGTGGCAGTGTGAACAGTGAGGAGGATGCTATGAGGATGCAGGGCGACTTGGACAGGTTGGGTGAGTGGGCAGATGCATGGCTGATGCAGTTTAATGTGGATAAATTTGAGGTTATCTGCTTTGGTGGCAAGAACAGGAAAACAGATTATTATCTGAATGGTGCCTGGTTTGGAAAAGGGGAAGTACAACGAGACCTGAGTGTCCTTCTACATCAGGCAGTGAAGAAAACTAATGGCATGTTGACCTTCATAACGAGAGGAGTTGAGTATAGGAGAAAAGAGGTTCTTCTGCAGGGCCCTGGTGAGATCACACCTGGAGTATTGTGTGCAGTTTTGGTCTCCTAATTTCAGGAAGGACATTCTTGCTATTGAGGGAGTGCAGCGTAGTTTAATGAGGTTCATACACGGGACCGCTGGGACTGTCATACGATGAAAGAATGGATTTGCATTCACTGGAATTTAGAAGGATGAGAGGATATCTTAGAAACATATAAAATTATTAAAGGATTGGACACGCTAGATGCAGGAAATATGTTCCCGATGTTGGGGGAGTCAAGAACCAGGGGCCATAGTTTAAGAATAAGGGGTGGGCCATTTAGAACTGAGATGAGGAAAAGCTTTTTCACACAGAGTTGTGAATTTGTGGAATTCTCTGCCTCAAAAGGCAGTGGAGGCCGATACACTGGATGCATTCAAAAGAGAGTTAGACAGAACGCTTGGGGCTCGTGGAATCAAGGGATATGGGGAGACGGCAGGAATTGTGGAAAATCAGCCATGATCCCATTGAATGGTGGTGCTGGCTCGAAGGGCCAAATGGCCTCCTCCTGCATCTATTTTCTATGTTTCTATGTTTCCAAGGTGTGGGCACCTTACTGACCAGAACCTGAAATGGGATCCCGACATTTATACTGTGGTTACAAGAGCAGATCGGACACGGGTATCCCGAGGAACGTAATACTTCGGACATCCCAAAGCCGCTTAACCTTCTACAAGGCACAGCTGAGGGTGTAATAGAATGCTCTTCACTTAGTTTAGTTTAGAGACAGCGTTGTCCGCACATTAACACCATCCTACACACACACCAGGGACAATTTTACATTTATACCAAGCCAACTAACCTACAATCCTGTACGTCTTTTTGGAGTGTGTGAGAAAACCGAAGATCTCGGAGAAAACCCACGCAGGTCACTGGGAGAACGTATAAACTCCGTACAGATCGAAACTCGGGTCTCTGCGCTGTAAGCCAGCTGCGATATAAAGGGCCTGTCCCACTTGGCCGTCATTTGCTCGGCATTTACGCAACCTCCAAAAATGTAGTCGTCGAGTTGTGCTGCACGGGTAGTGTGTGGGTAGCGTGGGACGGGCGCATGGAGGAGTGTGGAGTTGCGCGTGGTATCGAGCGGCGCTCCAGGATTTTGTGCTGCACGAAATCTTCACGTGCCACCGGGCATGGCGTATTGCTTGCGCACGCGGACGTACTGCGGTCGCTCGCTGATGTCCTGACCTCGTACGTGTAGTGCGTGGTGACGCATGATTACGTCACCGTGCATAACCATGCGCCGCCGCGCGCCGCCCATACACAATCGGCAACAATGATAAAATAATTACGCCGTAAGCATCAATGCTTTCAGAGTAACACCTTAATAAGTATTTTTGACACATCCTTAGTTAAGGATGTTTCAAATGTTAACATCCAGGTAAGGATTGCAGATTTTATATCCTGAAAGAACACTTGTAACCAAATTTGTTTTTTTTAAATAACCACCAACAATTTTACTAACACCATTTAAAAAATAAAATAAATAAATAATAATAATTTGCAAACTAATTCTTAAGCTGGGTTCAAACCCTCAAACTGCTATAATGGAATACAATTTTGTGTGTGGGAGTATATCAGAAAGTTTAAAAGTAAATGAATTTTTCCAGCAAACAATAATTTTATCAATGCTTCACTTAACAAATGATGTCAATACGCGGACTAATTCTACTTGCAGAGTAGATAAAATATTTGAAGGCGCACGATGACGGGCGCGACCGTCGCGCGTCAGTCACTACCGGCCTGTCGCGTAAATGACGGCCAAGTGGGACTGGCCCTTAAGGCAGCAACTTTACCGCTGCGCCAACGTGCCGGCGCACTTGGGTGCATGTCTACAGAAGAAGTGTAATATCACCCGGCACAAAGATGGACAGGCCAACAGGGAGTTATAAAATCTGCGACCAGGGTCAGCGACGACAGGTGCGCCGGAACCACTGCCAGCAAGTTCGCCTCCAATTCATAAACCATCCTGACTTGGAAATCTATCTTTCATATTGCTGGGCTGAATCATGAAACTCTCCACACAACTCAATTGCCAGAGCATCTTCACCAGGACGACCACGGCAGCTCAGGAACCGGACACGCTTACACCTCCTCGAGGGTTTTTTTTTAAAAGGGGGGGGCATCCCTCATCTAACTTGGTGCAGGATTCGTGAGCAGATTCCCCAGATGGGAACTTCCCGAAAGACAACTTCCTACCGGGTCTAGCAGAGTGGGAAGACAAGAAACTGCAGATGTTGAGTAAAAACAATTGCTAGAGGAACTCACAAAATGTGTAGCAAGGAACTGCAGATGCCGGTTTAAACGGAAGATAGACACACAAAGCTGGAGTAACTCAGCGGGACAGACTGGAGAGAAGGAATAGGTGATGTTTCGGGTCGAGCTCTCCGTTTCTGCAGACTGGAGAAGGGTCTCGTCCAGAAACGTCATCTATTCCTTCTCTCCACAGATGCTGTCTGACCCTCTGAGTTACTCCAGTATTCTGCGTCTATCTGCGGTTCCTTCCTACATACTTTTATCAGGACTTCTTCAGACTGCTGTAGGAACCATCTACAAAGGTTTGTGACTTGTGTATTTGCGCAGAAGTCTTGAAAGTCGCCAGATCTTCCGCTGGGAATTGCAGCGACCTCTGTAAATTTAAGAGTCAAGAGAGGGTCAGGACAGTGTTATGTCCCACATTCTTACTTGCAGCAGCACAACACAATATGTAAATATAGTACACTGTAAACAATATAATAAACGATAAGAATAGTTCAGTGTGTGTATATACACATACCCACATATACGTACACATAAGAAACAAACAAACAATATAGTGCAATTATAACAAAGCGTATTTGGAGGTTGTAGTGTTTAATAGCCTGATGGCTGTAGGGATGAACCTGTTCCTGAACCTGGACGTTACAGTTTTCAGGCTCCTGTGCCTGTCCCGATGGCAGGGGTGAAATGAGTGTGTGGCCAGGGTGGTGTGGGTCTCTGATGATGCTGCCCGCCTTTTTGAGGCAGCGATCCCTACGACGGTTCGGGGAGAGGTCAGGAAAACGTGATTGACTGGACAGTGTTCACAACTTTTTGCAGTCTTCGCTCCTGAGAATTCACATGCGGAGCATGTCAAGGATTGGACATGGTAATTTACATTTCACTCCTGAGAAACAGATCATTGCCACGGTCTATCGATCATGGAATGTATCATTATCATCTGCAATCATTACTATCTATATAATATTCTAACCGCCAGAGGGTGGTGTTAGGCCAATTCTATTTTACTTTTCCGGGAAAATTGTTGAGAACTCAACTGCGGCTGATGCTGTGCCTGATATTTTCTGAAGTTTATAGAATGAACTTCAGTTTATGCTTCGACCCCATGCGCACGCGATAGAAAAATCAACATCACCAACTAATTTTCCGTAGATTTCGTTTTTCAAGACACATGCGAATTCTGGGCATTTCAATAACGGAATGGACCTCAGTCGAACAGTCAGTGTGGAGAAAGACACGAAATGCTGGAGTAACTCAGCGGGACGGGACGGGGCGGGCAGCATCTGTGGAGAGAATGAATGGGTGATGCTCCACGTCGGGCTTTCCGTTTCTGGAGGATTTCAGTGGAAATCGGGGTCACAACCAGCACTGGTTGTGCTGAATCTCTCTCATTGCTTCTGCCAAGGCCTCCTAGCGACAAACATTGCATTCGCAATATTGGCCACCAGATGGAGTCCACTGAGAACTGGTGGACAAGTGTGCAATCCCAAGATGTTTTGGATTTATTTTAAATATTATCAAAAACACTTCTCTTGGCCTTTCACTTCACCTTTCACCTTGACTATTCTCTCCAGCAATCACGCCGGGTATTATTTTGACAAAACACCTCGCTTTTTTTAATTGGCTTTTGCTTCTAAGCACAACCAACTGTTGCACATTATTCCGTCCTGTCCTGTCCTGTCCCGTCCCGTCCCGTCCCGTCCTGTCAAGCATTTTCTACACTGCGAATGTATGTTGTGGGGAGGAGGCGGATTTGCTGTTGCTTTTGCTTTTATCTATGTCTGTTGTGCTCATATTCTCTATTTTAGAGGGATATAAACCAAACGCGGGCAGGTGGGACTAGTAGATGGGGCATTATGGTCGGCATGGACAAGTTGAGTCGAAGGGCCTTTTCCACGCTGTTGAACTCAATGACTATATTTGAAGTATTTTAAAAAAAATGGATTGCTCTCAAGATTAAAGCCAAAATAATTCGAGTCCATGGTGTATGAGCCTGTGAATATATCTCTCTGACTATGTTCATTGTACTGGTACATAGCTGTATTTGACATTCGACAATAAACTCTACTTGACTTGTTGCTTCTAATAATATTTCCCAGTAAAGGATACCCTTGTTACTTTTTTTTAAATTTCCCAGTGTCTGTCGCTGAATGAATAAAAAGGTGCCGCGAACGTGCATATTCATTGTAAGTTGCTTGTGGGAAATGGGAAACAACGGGAGTTATAAGAGCTGGGATCTACTAATCGCTTCGTGCTGTTTGTGTACGGGGCAAGGCGTAACCTGAAATGATCAAGTAAGTGCACCTGTGAGTTGGTGGCAGTACAGTGGACGGCCCACCGGCTATAACCGAGCGCCCGGGACTCGGTCTTGGCATGTGAGACATTTCTCCCGTGCTTTCCCAGATCACAGATACCAGGGTGGAATTTCGTGAAGAGCAAAGGGGGAGGGGAGGGGGGCTTGTTCTTGTCAGCATTTTATTTTTCAGTGCCACTAACCAGCGCTCCATTTTAATTCCACCTCCTTGATAGCAATGTCTACTGCATCAGAATATATATATATTTACAGTGGGCAGTTGAGGGTGTTCTGGGCTCATCTTCATGTAAAGATTAACTTTCGCTGTTTTGTTTTGGGTGCTGCTGCAATAATCGCTTTCTAGCATTTACCAATACCGCTTGCATTGCGCGCTAATTAAAACAAAACACGGCTTGAAATCCCAGCATTATGGCACAGGATTCCCTCGTGTTCCCAGCCTCACAACAAGTGCCTCATTCGAGGAATGTCCAGCCTCAATATAACTCCAACGTCGCGCCGTCCAAACATATCTGAGTAGGTTTTTACAAAAAAAAACAGACCCTACAGCCTAAATGTCTGCGGTTGTTTTGTTTTGTAACGGCGGCGCTGCGATGTTTCATTCTGTGCTCATTTGTAATTGCTTGTCAAAGTGGAAATGAATACAAATGGGCAGAGTGCGGCGGGTGCAGGTTGCGAAGTCCTAGACATACCCGACGTCGGCACCAGAAACGTGCCCGGTCTGGTCTGGCCGGTTCATTGGTAGCATTTTGCAATAGCCACGGGGTTGTGCTGGAAGGAATCACAACTCCCGTGCCGTCTCCTGTTCAGTGCATGCTCCGAATTGATGAAAAGCCGCAGTTTCAGATGTATACTGCAGTAAGGAGACTGCACCGCAGCAGGATTGTGCTCAGCAACGGGCGGCTGTAAAAGGAACTAGTCTGGCACTAAATGCGCACGGCGGCACACGATACAATACTATTACACCTTTCGCCTCTTGTCCCATTGCTTTAGGCAGCGGCCGGGGATACATCTCACGCCAGAATGTGAACTGGACGATCGCCGCGAACACCGAAGACAGGATCCAAAGTGCCACTTTTTGGTGCACGGTTCGAAACTTCGCTCGAGGATTTGTTGTTGTTGTTGTGAAAATAGCGAAGGGCAGCTGATATTTGTGCGTGGCTGTGGCTGTGCCGCCGCAGACACGGCTGGGACGCGCCTGGTGCACAAGTGGATGATGCAGCGCCGGTGTGTGGCAGCGCTGGAGATGTGAGTCTCCCCTTCTCTCCCCTCAGCTCAATGTGCCAGGATGGAGCGATCTCGGTGCTGGGATGACGCAAACCACCGTCCTCAACCGCAACCCTCACCCCCCGCCCAAAAATAATAATAAGAGGTGTTTCTGGGCGAAGATGGCCGCAACTTCCACCCAACATGATGAACGCTGCGTTGCTCCAAACGCCAGGGCCAGCGACGTTTCGTCGGCATCAGGAGAAATAGTTCAACTTTTCTCTGCTTGCATCTGGTGAATTTGTTGGCGCCGATGTTGGCAGGGTCGGATGTGTGAGGCTGGTGTGATGTGAATCTGCAGAGAGTGGGCAGGGGAGAGAGGAGCTCGCTCGCCGTCGCCAGGAGCAGGCTTTCCCCCCGGAGTGCCATGGATAAGTCTGGTGTGACTCTCCTTGCTGCTCCTACGGATTGGATGGCAACAGTTGACCACCCGTACATGCAACCCAAGTGAACGCTCAACAGAATAGCAACGCGGCTGATCTAGCAAGACAAACCCGGTCAATGTATATCGAGGCAAAGGTCCGTTCGCCGCGGAGCCAGCCCGAGCCGCACTTGTCCACAATATGACCAGAGGCGCCTGGATGTGTCGCCGGCAAGACAACGGATTACAAATCTGGTATGTCCCCCGCCAGAACGACAAACCCTGCACGGATTCAGAGCGGGCCCAGAAATGGCGACTGTCTTTAGCATCTCTGTTGTTTTTTACCGTCCTGCTATCTGATTACTTGTGGCTGTGTGCGGATGCGAATCTCACCAGAAGCAGAGACCAGGAGCGGAGCACTTCAGCCGAGCCGACGGGGGGGAACCGCTCACTGTCCCCACTGTTCCTCAGCGCTGATCAGCCTAGGAGCACCGCCAGCAGTGACAAACGTGCTATTTTTCTAGGTAATACCACTAGCAGACCCATCTGCCAACTGGAACCGTGTCGCCCATATTATGTGTGTGAGCAGTGTGTAAGTATTGAAGATGCAGAGACTGTGTGCGGGAGCGCCGGCGAGGATGCGTCCAATGGGTCTCCGCCGCTGTCCTTCAACAATTTCCACCTTTCCTTTTGTGAATCCTACACCCTTTCTGAACTGTTCGCCGGGATGTCGAGACCAGAGGGCTCCAATTGCGATCTGAGCCTTGTGCTGGACGGCGACGCCACCGTCTGCATTCAGTGCGTTGAGATTTATCAACGTTTGGACCAACATGCCCAAGAGAAATACGAGGAGTTCCAGAGCTTGTTTCAGAAGTATTTACAGTGGGGAGATTACTCTGTGAAAAGTTGCATCGATGACTGCAAGGTAAGAGCGTGGAGCTTTTATTCACCGTGTCTGTTGCTTGGCTGCGTTGGAGAGTATGGAGTTGGCCATCTCTCTCTGTCGGCGTGGCCACGATCTTTGGTGGCAGGTGTGTGCCCGGATTCCTCAACTAGGATCTTGTTTGAAGTGTGCGATGTGCGGAAAACTATGTTGCTTTGTGTGATATTAAAGCAAGTGTTGTATCTGAGCGGTTTGAACGGAAGATGGTGCTGGTGATTTTTGCGCAGTTGTGAAATGCGGAGAGCGGCGCAATGTGAAGGCAGCCGGTCCCACAGTACTGGGATCTAACCAGCCGTGTGTTTCCACCGGGATGCTAGCGCGGAGGGTTTCCTGAAGAAAGTGGCACTGCACTTGTGGACTGTTGTGCTGCCCGACCACCTAGTCGGGTCTGAGTGGCTTCTGCTGTTGCGGTTGTATATTTTGTTCCAAGGTTTAATGAGCGTACTCTTGGCCGTTGGCACACACCAGACGCGCCGTGGTTGCGAATCCCACCATGCAGTTACGATGCAACTCTGCACATTCGCAAAGCAGAGCTTTGCATTCCAAAAGGCCACGATAAATCTAATTTATGTATATGCGATAAACCGCCCGATGCTTTCTTTCCCTGCTGCCTATTTATTGAATGTCGACTCTTACTAATATGTTGTACATGTCAATATACACGAGATCGAAAAAAACCCTTCATTTAGTTGATTTTTAATCTTGGTCCTGACTGCTTATATAGTAAATAGGATAAGCATTAGATAAGTTAAAACAATGAATGTGACGTATAACTCCGCGGTTAGTGAAGGAGTCTGGTCAGGCGACGATATCGCCTTTTTGAACTTATTATTATTCGCCTCACAACCTCAAATGCAGCCGGGAGTGAGCACAGGAGGGTCAGTCAGACTATGTTTGCAGTGCTATTAAAACCAGGACAGTCACAAACTTTGTCAGATCATTTGCAAACACTTAGGAAAAGGGGTGCAACAAGAGAATATTTGAAGTGCACAACTCATCATTCTTGTTCAACTACTAGATCAATAAATGCCAATACTCATATTGATTAGAACATCAGCCACCAACAGGGGAAAACGAGGGCTGTGTTGTTTTTTCAAATATTTCCTCGTTGCAGTAATTCAGGCAGGGTGGAGCTCCAAGAAGTCAGGATAATGGGAACACATCTGTTTGGGATGGGTAAGGATGGGAGAGGAGAGATGTGGTGGGGCCTGGTTGAAGTAAGGCTGGAGAAGGAACAAACATTATAAACAAAGAGACCTTTCCATACATTTGTGTAAATAAACTGAACTGACCAATAAGACCTATCTATATACAGGCCATTACATATATAGGTTATCTTTCCAGTCCAATATCAATAATTTAAAACTATCGTACACATTTCAAAAGATAATTGATTTTGCTTCTGTATTCATAAGACTGGGACATTATTTTAAACATTAAGTTAAATGTATTGGTGCTGAAAGGCACTTTTAATTTGCTTGCCAACTGGGGAATCAATTCACTTTCAAAACCAGCTGCATTATATTATGCTTTCTTGATCATGCAAAGTTAAGAAAGCCAACTTTATATATTTTTCTTATTTTTCACACTTCTAATTTCATTTTAGATGTTGTAAATAAATGCTAATGTGATAAATAATGTAAATCAGAATGAGTGATGTAAATAAATGTATGCCTGCGTTTAATGTGGAAAGAGCATTACGCTCATCCACAGTGTTGTGGTACCATTGAATGGTCTGCGAAATATCAACCCGGGACTAGGAATTGCTCATTTATTGTGTTCTATGCAGAGGAATGTAAGATTCAGAATGCATTCTTAACGTCAGTGATGAGTTGGGACATTGCACCATTACCTTTCATTCGTGCACTGCAAAGGTACCGATCAAAAGACACAGTTTGTTAAGAGTTCTTTCTGGATTTTTTAAAATCTGCACAACATTGTGCAAACACGTTGCTTTCCTCGTTGTACTTGCTGTTTATTATGGCTGACAACCACTTTTGTGTTATTGTGATAATACTTAATAATAATGGAAAACATTTGTGGAGGTTCCTATTGCAAGCCTATATACTGATATGGAATAAGCAAGAAGAACAGCATTATTTCTCATAAGTAGCGAGGTATGTATCCATTTTGTGCAGGCGTAGCTTACTTTTTCCTTTTTTGTTTGCTGGCAGTATCAATGAGCAAACATTAATATCAAGACTGATCCTCCGTAGGATTGATATTGCTTACAGAGATCTTTCTAAGCCAAGTTCAAAAAAACAACATCTTCCATCACTGATAAATTGCATTATTGAAATTCGGTAATACTGTACGGAAATGAATGCTTTGACAAGATATAAAGATATAATCAAATAGTTCATGACTTGCACCTGATGTGACATGATTATCAGAAATATTTCACATGAAACGTGTTATTTAGTAAAACAAAGCAAAATACACCTTATAAGGAATATAAGGAATAAAGTGGATGAGCTTGAGGCTCAGTTAGAAACTGGCAAGTATGATGTTGTGGGAATTACTGAGACATGGCTGCAAGAGGGCCAGGGCTGGGAACTGAATATTCAAGGGACTATGGGGCCATGAGGGAGGAGCAGGCCAAAGTTGACTGGAAAGATACACTAGCAGGGATGACAGTGGAACAAAAATGGCAGGTGCTTCTAGGAATAATACAGAAGGTGCAGGATCAGTTCATTCCTAGGAGTAAGAAAGATTCTAAGGGGAGAAAGGAACAACCATGGCTGACAAGGGACGTCAGGGACAGTATAAAAATTAAAGCGAAGAAGTACAACGTAGCAAAGATGAGCGGGAAGCAAGAGGATTGGGTAATGTTTAAAGAACAACTGAGATAACCAAAAAGACAATACGGGGAGAAAAGATGAGGTACGAAGGTAAGCTAGCCAAGAATATAAATCAGGATAGTAAAAGCTTCTTTAGGTATTTGAAGAGGAAAAAATTAGTTAAGACCAAAGTTGGACCCTTGAAGATCGATAAAGGTGAATTTATTATGGGGAACAAGGAAATGGCAGATGAGTTGAACAGGTACTTTGGATCTGTCTTCACGAAGGAGGACACAAACAATCTTCCTGATGTATTAGTGGCCAGAGGATCTGGGGTGACAGAGGAACTGAAGGAAATCCACATTAGGCAGGAAATGGTGTTGGATAGACTGATTGGACTGAAGGCTGAAAAATCCCCAGGGCCTGATGGTCTGCATCCCAGGGCACTTAAGGAAGTGGCTTTAGAAATCGTGGATGCATTGGTGATAATTTTCCAATGTTCTATAGACTCAGGATCAGTTCCTGTGGATTGGAGGGTAGCTAATGTTATCCCACTTTTTAAGAAAGGCGGAGAGAGAAAATGGGGAATTATAGACCAGTTAGCCTGACTTCGGTGCTGGGGAAGATGCTGGAGTCATTTATAAAAGATGAAATAGCAGCACATTTGGATAGCAGTAACAGGTTCGGTCCGAGTCAGCAGGGATTTACGAAGGGGAAATCATGCTTGACTAATCTTCTGGAATTTTTTGAAGCTGTAACTAGGGACATGGACAAGGGAGAGCCAGTGGATGTTGTGTACCTGGACCTTCAGAAAGCATTTGATAAAGTCCCACATAGGAGATTAGTGGGAAAAATTAGGGCACATGGTATTGGGGGTAGAGTGCTGACATGGATAGAGAAGTGGTTGGCAGACAGGAAACAAAGAGTAGGGATGAACGGGTCCCTTTCAGAATGGCAGGCAGTGACTAGTGGGGTACTGCAAGGCCCGGTGCTGGTACAGCAGCTATTTACAATATACATCAATGATTTGGATGAAGGGATTCAAAGTAACATTAGCAAATTTGCAGATGACACAAAGCTGGGTGGCAGTGTGAACTGTGAGGAGGATTCTATGAGAATGCAGGGTGACTTGGACAGGTTGGGGGAGTGGGCAGATGCATGGCAGATCAAGTTTAATGCGGATAAATGTGAGGTTATCCACTTAGGTAGCAAAAACAGGAGGCAGATTACTATCTAAATGGCGTCAAGTTGGGAAAAGGGGAAGTCCAACAGGATCTGGGGCTCCTTGTACATCAGTCTATGAAAGTACACATGCAGGTACAGCAGGCAGTGAAGAAAGCGAATGGCATGTTGGCCTTTATAACAAGAGGAATCGAATATAGGAGCAAAGAGGTCCTTCTGCAGTTGTACAGAGCCCTAGTGAGACCACACCTGGAGTATTGTGTGCAGTTTTGGTCCCCTAATTTGAGGAAGGACATTCTTGCTATTGAGGGAGTGCAGCATAGGTTTACAAGGTTAATTCCCGGGATGGCGGGACTGTCATATGCTGAGAGAATGGAGCAGCTGAGCTTGTACACTCTGGAGTTTAGAAGGATGAGAGGGTATCTCATTGAAACATATAAGATTGTTAAGGGCTTGGACACGCTAGAGGCAGGAAACATATTCCTAATGTCAGGGGAGTCCAGAACCAGGAGCCACAGTTTAAGAATAAGGAGTAAGCCATTTAGAACGGAGGCGTGGAAACACTTTTTCTCACGGAGTCTGTGGAATTATCTGCCTCAGAGGGTGGTGGAGGCAGGTTATCTGGATGCTTTCAAGAGAGAGCTAGATAGGGCTCTTAAAAAATAGCGGAGTCAGGGGATATGGGGAGAAGGCAGGAACGGGGTACTGATTGGGGATGATCAGCCATGATCACATTGAATGGCGGTGCTGGCTCGAAGGGCCAAATGGCCTACTCCTGCACCTATTGTCTATTGTCTATTTCTAATTGGATTGGGTATTGCCTTTTTTCCCCCTAAAGTCAAAATTGCCGACATATTTTAGTGGCTTTCCCAGAGTAGGAAGGCTCCGATTATAAATATAACTTAATTTAAAAAAATCAGAATTAGAATTAACATTTCTACCAGATATTTAAAGCTAAGAAAACAGACCACAAGATGCTTACTGAGATTGTAGAAAATGGGCTTTAATATAGGCTACGATAGAATAATCCCTTTAAATGAATGTTTTACTTATACTTAAGATTTGGGTTTGAACTGATTCCTTCGACATGTCGGTTAGTGGAGTAGTACAAGCCCTCTTTTCAGGGCCTTGACAGCCATGGAGTTAGAATACAGTAAGCAACATTGAGGCAAGGGACAAACATACTCCTCAGTAGTTTTGTCTACTCGTATCTGGTAGCAACTTTATGATTGTTTTACCTGGTCTCCTCTAGGTAGACATACAAAGCTGGAGTAACTTGGCGGGTTGGGCAGCATCTCTGGAGAAAAGGAATAGGTAACTCTTTGTGTCGAGACCCTTCTTCAGACTGAGTTCCAGGCTCGGCTCCTTTAGTATTCTTCATCATCTATTTCACTGTTCAGCTGATCAGACCTGCTCAGTAGGAAACCAAGTATTGTTCTTGTTTTGATAACATGGTTAATTGGATAATTATTGAATATGTACATCAGCTGAGAGATTATGGTTACTTATGTTTGAGGGGGTAATGATCGAAGAACATAATGGGAAATACTTGCATCTCACTTTGTTCTGAATGACTTGGCAGAGTAGATTCGATGGGCCGAATGGCCTATTTCTGTTTCTATCACAGAAACTTATGACCATGCTTCCTCTGTCTGTAGAAAATAATTATTGAACACAAAGTTATTGTTTATAGCGATTCAAAAACAGAATGCAGGAAGACCTTAATGGATCAAGCAGCATCTATGGAGGCAAAAGGTGTAGGTTAATGTTTTGGATTAGCACTGTGCAGAAGGACAGAGAAGGAAATGGTCAGATTGCCAGTGTGTAGCAGGGTGGTGTGGGATGGGGCTGCTAGCTCATAGGCGGAAGCAGATGAGCTGATGGATCTACTTGAGGATAAAGAATGAACTAAGGTAGAATAAAACTGGGTGAATGGGTGACTGCGTGGGATGAGAACACCAGGGGATGTGAGTGACTTGGAAAACTCAATGTTCATACCTTATGGTTGTAAGCTACCCAAGCAGAATATGAGATGTTGTTCCTCCAATTTGAATTAGGCTTGTCCATAGCAGTGAAGAATGCCAAGGACAGACTGGTCAGTGTGGGACTGGGAAGGAGAGTTAAACTGACATGCAACCAGAAGGTGGCCATGATGGGCAGTGCACAAAATGGCCACTGAGTCTCTGATTGTTTCCACCAACGAAGAGGAGACTACATCGCAAGCACCAAATGGAGTAAGCCTGGTTGGAAGAGGTATAAATGAAGCACTGCCTTATCTGGAGTGGCTGTTTAGGTCGTTAGATAGGGACCAGAAAGAAAGCGAAGGAACAGTTGTTAAAATTCCTTGGTTGAATGGGAAAGCATCTCAGATGGTGGGTGGAGAGTGGTAAGTTCATCAGGGAGTCTTGAAGCAAGGGTGACCTATACCTTTTGCCTCCACAGATTCTGCAGAAAAGAGATGGAGAGGGAAAGATCGGGTAATTTTTTTATTTCTTTGTTTGTTGTGGGTATTTGATCTTGATCAATAAAAACGATAAAGTTGCTTTCCGAGTGCATCTTTCATACAATGTGAAACTAGTTATTCCTATGGCTATGTGTTCGATTTCCAACTCCTTATTCAGTTCCAATGCCTTTAATAAAATTTGATTTTGTAATACTGCTGGAGAAGGTGACTAAGCCTAATTTGATATCCATATGCAATTGTTTCCCTGTTTTTTTGGGGGGGTTTTTGCTGGGTAATTTCTGGCTCCACGAGTCTTTGCCTATTCTGAAATATTGCAATATAATTTTGTCTTTAAAATTTTTTTTTGATACCATTGGTTTGCTTATTTTGATTTTTTTTTTAGTTTAAACCTATCTTGCATAGTTAGGAACAGATTAACATTGTTTTATTTACATTCACATCAGATTATTTTGCACCTGAGGATTTTGGTTAAAATAATCTGCCAGTAAAATTGAAACACAGGGCTGGAAATTCTACCGTGACTGACAAGTAGATTTCATATTTGATACTCGTGACAGGTTTATTTGAAATCCTAGCTGTGATGTTTCTATTTCATAACATGATTTAGAAGTTGAAAGGTCAGGTTTAAACATTTAAAGCCTTTTCTTCTGCACATGATGTCTAGTATCATGTCCAGAAGAATGCCTTTTTTTTACGGTTCAATATACACAGACATTTCATCTGATATTTGATTAGTATGGGTATCAGGGGTTCTGGGGAGAAGGCAGGAGAATAGGATTAGGAGAGATAGATCAGTGACATCTAAGGGGAGATCAGTCAGCGTGGAGCAGAGTGTTCAGGATGAGGAGTGGAGATGTGATTTTGTGCACGTGTATCTGAAGGGGAATTGCAGAGGAGATTTGAGGTGGCCAGGCAGAAGACTAGAGAAGTGAGCGGGAGAGATCAGGGCAACTTTGGAATGTCAGACGCAGGGGATGTAAAGGTTGGAACATCACTGAGGACCTGGTAATGAAAGATGGTCTGCAGTTTAATTTTGTGATGAGTAATGGTGCATTTTCTGTGTTAATTGCGGTTTGTATGGCATTACCCACCGGATGGTTACATTGTTGTAAAGCTCCACTAGTAACAGCTTGTGGGACAGCATTTAGCTGTCGAGTCACAGGTGGACTACATGCCTTCTTTGAATTCCATGTTCACCGAGGCAGACACTTTATAGGTCACCCTGTTCGCTAGTCAATGGGGAAACTGATTTCCTGGATGTTTTTTCTCCTCTGCTTTTATCGGAAATGTTAAGCAAAGATATTGACGTAAAAAAAATAATCGGCCATTTCAATGCGGTAAACCAGACAGTCATCACAATAAATAGGGGAGAATAGTAGAAAGGTCACAAAAAAATATGTTGGACAATTTTGATGTTGTATAATTTTTAATGTTTTTTACCAGAGGGGAAAAGTGTTATAAAATGTTTTGGAATAGTCTATTTTTTTAAATGTGTGCCAACAGCATTTAGACTGTGAAATGAATAAGCTTTCCCACAGCCATGCCTCTCACTCACTTTATTTTCTGTGAGATTTTTTTCTAGTGCATAATGTTCCCATTATTTCTGTTACATTTCCCTGAGTGCGTCTCTGACTACCCGACACTATTTTGAAGGGTGGATAGGGAATTTACTTTCATCAATGTATTTGAGATCTGTTTATCTGGGCTCTATGTTCTGCCACTGTAGGGACAGATGGTGCAAGGTGCCAGCAAGTTCACGAATTGCACATATGAATGTGTTTGCAGAAGTTCGGAGACTGCTGACACTTTTAAGGAACGGTAGAATTTACCAGCCAAGTAAAGGCTCTAACACTGGCAGTTTACACTACTCAGGAGTTGATGATCACAACCCGCTCTCCCACTGAGGTGTGTTGAGGTATCTGTTAAATATAGGAAGCAAGTACTGTATAACACATCAGACACTTACAGATTACTTTATAATGTGAACTTCATGTTCTCTTCAAACATGTGCAGGATGCCTCATTCGGTGCAACATTTATAGTTTGCTCTCTGAAGCCAGAGAGCAAAAAGCAACAATGATTTTGTTCCAGCATTTGGAAGTGAATTTGACAAAATCTTTGGATGTTTTCATCTGGCTCCAATTACCTGAACACGTTGGAATTTGTTGTAGAAGGTTATGATAATCATCGGGAAATGTCTGACATCCATATTAAAATCATCTTTATCTGGACAATATGAGAGTAATATGCAATTGGAAATTATGAAATGTTCCAAATAGCTACTGACCTTTAATAATAATAATAATAATGAGATTTTCCAATGAATATTAGGTCAATCACCCTTGAATTTAACCCCATACATCGCACATGTGAAATACAGCAGATTTTTGAAGATGTCACTAGAAGGGTTGATGGCGGCAGTTTTCAACATTGTATACATGGGTTTCAGCAAAGCATTTGATAAGTTACCGCGGGGTAGGGTGCTCGGGAAGGCTGTGAACTATAAATGTTGTACTGAATGAGGCATGGGATCCAAAGAAAACGTGCCAACTGGATGGGAAGCAGAATTATGGTGAAAGGTTGTCTTTCGGGCTGGAGGCCTGTGACTCGTGACTAGTGGTGTGCCTCAGGGTTCGGTGTTGGGCCCATTGCTGTTTGTGATCTATATCAATGATTCTGATGGGAACATATAAGGCATGGATTTGCAGATGACACTAAAGTGGGTGGTATTTTAGAGAACAAAGATGATTGCCAAGGACCTTGATCAGTTATGCAGGTGGGCTGATGCACATTTGCTGGAGTTGAATAGAGATAAGTGCAAGGTTTTGCATTTTGGGAAGTCTAACTAGTGAAGGACCTACACCGTGAATGGCTTGGCTCTGAGGAGTGGTGTAGAGCAGAGGGATCTAGGAGTGCAGATGCATGGTTCCTTGAAAGTGGTTTCATGGGTAGATAGGGTGGTCAAGAAGGCTATTGGCAGAAAAGAGGGTTCGACCCCTGAGGAGGAGTCTTGACTCAAACCATCACATATTCTTTTTCTCCAGAGATACTGCCTGACCCGCTGAGTCACTCCAGCATTTTTTGTCTATTTACGTCACATTGGCCTTCATCAGTCAGAATATTCAGCATAGATGTTGGGAGGTTGTGTTACAGTTGTACAAGACATTGGTGTGGTGTCATTTATGTTATTGTGTTCAGTTTTGGTTACCTTTTTGTAGGAAACGTGTTGTTAAGCTGGAAAGGATGCAGAGAAGATTTACAAGGATGTTGCCAGGACTCTGAACATACTAGGAACTTATTCCTTGAAACACAGGAGGATGAGGGGTGATCTTATGGAGATGTATAAGATCATGAGTGGAATAGATAGGGTAAATGCAGAGAGTGTTTTACCCAGAGTAGGGCAATCAAGAACCAGAGGATATAGATTTAAGGCAAGGGGGGGCGGGGGGAATTATTTAATGGGAACCTGAGGGGCAACATTTTTACACAAAGGGTGGTAAGTATGTGGAACGAGCTGTCAGAGGAGGTTGTTGAGGTTGGTACTATCACAACATTTAAAATTAATTTAAACAGGCACATGGATAGGATCGCTTTAGAAGGATACTAGACCAAGTGCAGACCCGTTGGGTCTGCTCCCCCAACTCAGCCGTTCCCTACCCGTAGCCCCCACGGGAGACGTGGTCCTCCAACTCAAGCGGCTCAGGAATCATTAGTGCGGCTGTTTTTAAATGGCGTCTTTGAGGCGAGATGCGGGAGCCAGCAGCCGTTATGGCCGCTGGCCAGCAGGAGGCGGCAAAATGAATGAGTGTGGGGGGGGGGGGGGGGGGGGGGAGTGGGGTGGTGGGGGGGAGGGGAAGAAGGATTTTATTAAAAATGTGTACATAAACACGACAAAATTTAATGAGGAGTCGATACTTGGAATGAAAAGTGAAATCTGTACCGAAAGGGAAAAAAAGTCGGCGTTTCTGGGTCTGAGGTTGGGGTAGCAACGAATCAAAGGCTGGCAGCCATAAGTCAGAAACACACACAGCCAGCCAGACAGCAGCCACACAGTTTTAATATTATATAGATAGATAGATAGATAGATAGATAGATGGGGCCAAATTCAGGCAGGTGGGACTGGTGTAGATGGAGCATGTTGGTTGGCGTGGGCAAGTTGGGCTGAAGGCCCTGTTTCCACACTGTATGACTCTATGATCAAACTAATACTGCAGCTTCAGACAGGGGACATTGGCATCCTTTAGGTCTGAAGAAAGACTGCAACCCAAGACATCACCTATCCATGTTCTCCAAGGTTGCTGCTTGACCCGCTGAGTTAATACAACGGGTCAAGCAGCAACCTGATGCCTTCCTGACTCAATATTGATTTCATAAATCAGTCTGGACATTGAAACTGAGCTATATCTAAAATGGAGATCAGAGAATGAAGGGAAAGTAAAAATGGGATTACACTAAAATGAGATGATAGTCAGCAAGGGTAGAACAGGGCTCGAAATTAGCGTTTGCCCGGGTGCCCGGGCAACATAAAGTTAAAAAAGTTAAGCGAGAGCCCTGTTGAAGGACTTATTTCCCTGTACCATCTCTCCATGACTCCAAACAACCTGCTGGGCAAGTCGATTTGTAAGCAATGGGTAGCTAGGATGGCTTGGCCTTATTTCAATTTAAATTGATAGCTCTGTCTCTAAGTCTCTCGGTTCAAATCTGTTTCCAACATTTGAAAGCTGAATCAGTTGATGTTATAGTGCAGAATCAGGATGTGCTGTATAGTCCAAATAAAACAATATCGCAAAAAACACTTTCCGATGTAAAATATCCCTCGGAAAAGATAGTCCCATTTAAATTTTATTTATCAATTACAACTGTAAAAAACAAATGATCAGGTCATTATGTCATTGCTCTTTCTTTATGGGGCCTTGTTATCAATTCTCTACCCAACATGATAGCACCAGATATTCTTCAGAATGCCTCATTGGCATAATATCGTTTGGGGGTTTGTGAAGGATTTACAATGATCAATAGCTACCTTTGTGTGTCAGAAGACGTGCTGCATTAATGCAGTGTTTGTGGTGTTGGCACAAGCTGTGGGTGAATCAAGGCATTTTCTGTGACATATTGTAACACTTGGTCTTGCATTAAGCAAAGCAAAAAAAACCAACATTTTGAGGTAAGTGTTTAAGTTTATACAATCTGTGGTTGAGTTTTCTCGGTGGCAAATCACCAATGAACTATCATGAAATGGAATCTCTGAGGTTAAATATGGATATAATAATTGGTATGAAACAGTTTAAGAAGTGAATTATGGATGCATCCAATTAAAATAATTAGTAACTGAAGGGATCGAAATTCTACTCCAGCAACTTTTAAGCAGTTGATAATTTGAGAATATTCTCAGAGATTAAATCTAATTAAAAAGTGGCATTAGTCTTGGCAGATAATTATTGTTGAGGATGAAACCCTTGTGTTCTTTGCACCAGAAGCAGGTATGATAGTAAAGGTTTGCTCTCTTAAAATTCACTGGAGAAATTAATTGTGGTTCTCGCTATTGTGTTGAGAAGATACAAAGCATTCTATGGATTTAAATTGTATTATTGTATTTTTGATTTTGCCACGATAAATTACCAGGGTGATAAAACGAAGTTGGCAGATTTACCATCCTATTATTTCTGCTATTGCCCACAGATATTTTTAAAGATGCCTATGGCAGAGTTACTGAAGTGTTGGTCCGTGGTCTGTTTTGATATGTTAATTGGCGCCCCATGGTGTGCTTTAAGCTAGAATCAGGTCAGAGATACAACCGATCCTCTGGCTGTTTTATTGGGACCTGTGGATGCGGGATTGCATGATCAGGACCCAACGGCCAACTAGTGTCTGCTGATGGTATTTCGCTACATCCACAGCAGCATTAGGTTCTGACACGATACGATATGATAGAAATTTATTTATCCCAGGAGGGAAATTGATCTGCCAACAGTCATAAAACACAAAATACATGAAACATGAAATTAAAGTGACGAGTGGAAAGGATTGGGGATGTGCAAAGAATGGGGAGGGGAGTCGGTCCACCCCACGACAGAAGGGGGAGGAGTTGTACAGTTTGATAGCCACAGGGAAGAAGGATCTCCTGTGGCGTTCTGTACTGCATCTTTGTGGAACCAGTCAGTTGCTGAAGGTACTCCTCAGGTTGACCGGTGTGTCATGGAGGGGGTGAGCTGTATTGTTCAAGATGTTCCACAGTTTGAGGAGCATCCTCCCCTCCAAGACCACCTCCCATAAATCCACCTCCGCCCCCAGGACGGAGCCAGCCTTCTTGATGAGCTTGTTGATCCTGTTGGAGTCCGCGGCCTTCACCCTGCTGCCCCAGCATATGGCAGCGCAGTAGATGGCACTGGCCACCATCGAACGGTAGAACATCTGCAGCATCTTACTGCAGACATTGAAGGAGCGGAGATTTCTCAAAAAAGTACAGCCGGCTCTGTCCCTACTTGTACAGGGCCTCAGCGTTGCTGGCTGGACCAGTCCAGTTTACTGTCCAGATGCACTCCGAGGTATTTGTACTTGTTTGTATTGGGAAGGGTGTTCATTTTATTCAAGTGTGCTTTGGGGTAGGTACCCCAAAATAGTCTGACGCCTTTACTTAGTCAATGTGATCATCTTGCTAGCTAATCAAAATAACAATTAGATAGCTATGCATAAATTTAGGGAACAATAGTCACCAAGACTGTTTTGTTTTCACTCTGGTTTATACTAATGAGTGAACAAAAGCAGTAAGTTCATCAAAAGCATCAGATGATATCCTAACGTGACAGTACGACTGGGAACAATAATGAAATCTAATAAGTAATTGAGTACAATCATCATCTGAAAAACATTGTGAACTAATGTGCTGTACAAGTTTGATATCTATCCTGACGGATCATTGATTTGGACCAGCATCTATATTTTCACTAGGCAAAATGGCAATGATGCGTTATTAGTAGAGCCAGGATTTTGCCATAAATGCCATGTGCCTTTTCATGCCTTTTTAAGAAAGGACTGCAGATGCTGGAAAAATCGAAGGTAGACAAAAAATGCTGTAGAAACTCAGCGGGTGAGGCAGCATCTATGGAGGGAAGGAATAGGCGAAGTTTCAGGTCGAGACCCTTCTTCAGACTGATGGGGGGTGGGAAAAAGAAAGGAAGAGGCGGAGACAGTAGGAGAGCTGGGGAGGGAGAAGACAAGGGCTATCTAAAATTAGAGAAGTCAGCTACCCAAGCAAAATACCCACGCTTGTCTCCTCACTTCATTTACTGCTGGCTCCAGTTGCAAATCTGAGTTATCGAGTGATCTGTGCAAGGCATTCATTGATGCTGGAATTCCACTGTGGAAATTGGAAAACAAATCCCTCAGAGGTTTTTTTTTAGAGAAATACACAGAGGAACACATACCAAGTGAGTCATCATTACGGAAACATAATGTTGACAGCACCTTCAACATTGTTGTGCAGAAAATTAGAGATGAAGTTGCATGCAACAAAATATGGATCTCAAAAACTTCATCTACTCTACCTTTTTCATCAACCTTATGTGTTAACTGATTAAAAATGTCACTTGGGTAAGTTAATCAGAATTTGCCTTTATCCGATCACTGGCAAATTTTTAAACTCAAATTTCAAGTTCCTATTGAATTTGCGATTATTATTTCTTGATGTTTGTCTGTACCTTGTGGTTAGGATTTGGAAGGCAGTAGTAGGTGTGAAAGTGAAGTCAGGTTCAATGATAGCATTCACAATGGAACTGGATAATATTTGAAAGGAAAGACTTTGCAGAGTTTGGAGGAGTGCTGAAGAACTGAGATGACTTGCATTGCGATTATATGGAGGCAGCACAGATAACGAGCAGAATGGCTGTGATTTCCACATTCTCAACAAATGAGGTTATACTGCCAAGCATGTCCTGAAGCCCTTTTTTGAATGAGGGTGTTATGTCTATCATTTACGCTATCTCTTCATTCTCCAGTTCAATCCAATACAATAACTCTGAACATTTTATTATTTTTTTCTACTTGTCTCCGTGCTATCTTTTTTCTCAACCATACTCCTGAACCTGCTCCTATGATGTTGGTCCTTGTCCTATTAAGGTGAAACCTCGCATGTCCTCCTGCATTAGAACTGATCACGTTTCCCCTGGAGCTGTCCCCACTGTACCATGAGCTAACCACAATCACACTCGCAATAATACTTATTAGCCAAGTATGTTCTGCAACATATGAGGAATTTAATTTGCCAAGTCAGTCATACAAATAAAAAGCAACAGAACACACAAAACCCATTTTGACATAAACATCCATCATCGTGACTCCTCCACATTCCTCACGGTGATGGAAGGTGAAAAAAGTTCAATCTCTTCTCTTAACTCTCCCGCGGTCGGGGGCCTCGAGCCCTTTGTTGACGGGATGATCTTGACTCCCGTAGCCGGTGGCGGGCCCTCTGCGTCGAAGCGATCTGCTTCTGCATCGGAGGCATGTCAGCTCTCCCGCTCTGGACGATCGAACCTCTCGTCGGGGCTGATCGAACCTTCCGCGACGTTGGAGCTCCCGACATCCACGGCCTCTCCCGAGACTGCGAGCTCCACAATGTAAAGTCCACAAGCCGCAGTTGGAGCGATCCCAGGCAAGGGATCGACTCCGATGTAAGTCCACTCCTCATGGTGGGGCCCAAGGTCGGTCCGAGGAGGCCTCCAGCTCCATCGATGGTAGGCCGCAGAGCGACCAGAGAATGCGATCCAAAAATTAATCGCATCTCCGGCAAGGTAAGAAACTGGAAAACATGTTTCCACCAACCCCCACCCCCTCTCCCACATAAAACAAAACGGAGAACACTTACATGAACTTTTAACACACACTAAAAATAAAAAGAAAAGACAAAAAAACAAACTGTTGGCGGGGCTGACAATCATGTGGTGCCCTGGTGCATGACTGGATTATCTCAGTGTTATTGGTTTTAATGTACAGTCATAGCATTACAGAGTTGTACACCACAGAAACAGATCCTTTAGTCCAACTCGTCTATGCTGACCAAGTTGCCTCAATGAGCTACTTCCATTTTCCAAACTTTTTCTATCCATGCTTAAGTGTCTTTTAAATCACTTCCACTTCCTTGGGCAACTCATTCCATACATTTTTTTATCCAGCATGAAAATGCAATTACTACTTATCTATTTCGCCAGTTTACCTATATTCTCTTATAGTCGATTATTGCTTTCTCTGCAGTTCATTATACCCCACAGTTTCTGTTAACTGTGAATTTGAATATTGTGCCCTCTACATCCAAGGCCAAATCATTAACAATGTATCAAGGATCAAGAAGAAAGGTAGTGGTCCTTTTGGTAACTGCGCTGATCTCAACTGTACAGTCTGATAAACAACCTTTCCCTATGGCTCTCTATTTGTCATTTATCTGTTCATGGTGCCACTGTTCCTTTTATTGTATGGACTTTAATCTTAATGACAAGTTTGTATTTGGCATTTTATCACATGCCTTTTCGAAGTTCATATATACTAATCAACTACATCTCCCTCATTGACCCCCTCTGCCACATTAGCTTCAAGCATTAACAAGTTAGTTAGACATGATTTGTGTATAACAAGTTCATGCCGGTACTGATAATTCCCTGTGTGTCCATGCAATTGCTGATGCTGGCCTTGGTTATTGTTTCCAAATCATTTGCTTGTGTTGAAGTTAGACTGACTAGCCTATTTTTCGGAGATTTTCCCTGTATCCCTTTTAAGCAAAAGTATTGAAAATTTGCAACACTACATTCCTCAGACCTCATTCTGCAGATTTTTAAAAGTTCCTCATTTGTAGAAGTCTAGAAATTCCTGGCTAGGACTATGCAATTCCCTCGCTTTCATTCCTTTGCAAACCATAATTCATCTCTTTTGACCAACATCTTCTCTTTATCATTTTTTTAGCTCATCCAAATTCTCAACTGCGTGTTCCTTTGCTGAGATTCTAAAGGGCCTGTCCCACTTTCACGACCTAATTCATGACCTTTTTTACTCGTGGTCATTTTTCATTAGGCTAGAAAAACGCCGCGACCTACCTGATGTCACGAGTACCTATGACTAGCATCACAACCTACCTACGACCTCGTGACGGCCTTGCTGCGAGTATGAGTCAAGGACAAACTCGGCAGAGGTCGTGAATTAGGTCGTGAAAGTGGGACAGGCCCTTAACAGTTTCTTCAACCAATGGGGAATGCTGAGATTTAAGCCTCTGTCCCACTTTCCCGAGTTACTCACAAATTCTCCTGAGTTTTCCCCTTGATTCAAACTCGGAGAATTACGGTAATAGCCAGTCGTAGGTACTCGGGCTATATTTTTTACTCGTGGACATTTTTCAACATGCTGAAAAAATGTCCCGACTTACCTGATGCTCTGAGTACCTACGGCTGGCATTACGAGCCGCTACGAATTATCTAGGGACTCATACGGCCTCCTACGGACTCGCTACTGACTCCTACGGACTCGCTACGGACATTCTCCGAGTTTGGGGAAAACTTGGGAGAATTTGTGAGTAACTCGGGGAAAGTGGGACAGGGGCTTTAAATTCACATCATTTGACGGTAATGATCAGACAAGCTTTCATTGTTCATTTCGACTTTCGGATGAATGAAAGCAGTTCAAATTATGAAATGCATAGACAGTGTATGTGGTCAGAACCTTTTCCCCAGGGTGGAAATGTCAAATAACAGAGGATATACATTTAAGATGAGAGGGACAAAGTGTATAGGAGATGTATAGCACAAGTTTATGTACACAGAGTGGCGGGTGCCAGGGATGATGGTGGAGGCAGATACGATAGTGACATTTAAAAGTCTTTCTATAAGCACATGGATATGGCCCCGACCACGGGGGAACAATGGAGGAGGACTGACTGTACTTTGTGCCTTCTACCGCAGTGAAGAATGCTGCGGTGGATGTTTGTGTTAAATTTGTATTGTGTGTTCTTTTTATTGTACAGCTGCTGGCAAATTCATTTCACTGCACTTTATTGTGTATGTGATGAATAAATCTGATTGATTAATTGATATGGAGGGATATGGATCACATGCAGGGAGGGGAGGTTAGTTTCTTAGTATCATGTTTGACACGGACACAATGGGCTGAAACACCAGTTCCTGTGCTGTTCCATGTTCTATTTTATGTTAATGCAGTGCCATAACAGAGCACTTGTTGTGGGATGGATTTAATGGTAAATGGCATATTTATAGAGTGTGCAAGGCATGATCTGCTAATCATGAATAATGTGTGCACGCTGTCTGCACCATCTGCAATGTTGGTGCACATAAATGTTAGGGATAGTGAAGTTGCGGTTACATCAGTGAAGGCCGTCAGCATTTAATTTGAGGGAGAAGACGACAGATGATCAGATTATCAGAAACGTTCCTGCCGATGGAACCTGTTACATCAAGCGGAAAAAACCCCTGCATTCTTCTGAGCCTTGCTGATCAGCTGGATCCATCGGAGGTAATGCTGCTTAGGCCAGTGGGAGGTAAATGAGCCTGGGTAGTTTCTACACAGCAGGGTGGGCAGAGCAAAGCCTTTTAGTTGAAGGAAATTTCTGCTCAGCCAGCTATGGATTTTGGAAGTCTGAAAGTTCTGAGATATTGGAGGTATTGAGTGTTATTGGTGAGGTAGAGCTGATTTTTTTTGTTAGTACATGAGAGCGGACAAATACTATGTCGGCATCAGCTGCACATTATTGGTTTCCTCATAAATATCAGATAGCAAGGTCAACGAACGAAGGTTATAAAATGGAGTAGATTATAAGAAACACCTTAAAGGATGATTTAGGAAGAAAATAACAAAGCTTGAGTCTTAGCCAACAACCAGCGGGGAAATGGGAATTACAAATTACTGACATTAGTCAATAGGAAAATGACTAATTACAAATGTGATAAAAAATACCAGAATTTGAGTTGTCCCACACATCCAGGTCCAGCTACTTTTCTGCAGCCACCATGTTCTTGAATTGACCTGAACAACCTTAATCCTACCTCAGCAATGGAACATTACAGAACACCTCCCGCACTTCTAAGAACTGGTTTTCCAATTGTGTTTTCCACTAACGTCTTGCTTTTGCAGTCATTTTCCTTTTCATTGTCTTGTATAACTTATTTTTCTGTGCTTACTGAGTCTATGTTGCTGTGACACTAGAGGAAGCAAGATTTCATTGCACCTTTGCCTCGATGTGCTTGTAGATATGACAATAAACTCAACTTGAACTGACTTGAAGCTGTGGAGGGATTAGCAAGCAAGGATAAGAATTTTAAAGATAATATTTTGATTGAACAGAACAGCAGACAAGGTCACCAACACCAGAAACATTGGGCGATAGGGACTTGTGATCAGGACACGTGTGGTAGCATTCAAGAAGACTTCAAATGTATTCATCAATGGATAGAACGAGGCCATCCATTGAGGTAGTGAGGTAATGGCAAATGAACTGATGCAAGAGTGGAGCTCAGAGCTGAAAATATTTGATCTTCAAGATGGTTGAATATTTTGCTCAAAGATAGACATAAAATGCTGGAGTAATTCAGCGGGACAGGCAGCATCTCTGGAGAGAAGGAATGGCTGACGTTTTGAGTTGAGAAAAGTCTTGACTTGAAACCCTCCAGTTACTCCAGCATTTCAAGATTCCAGAGAGTTTATTGTCATGTGTCCCAGATAGGACAATTAAATTCTTGCTTTGCTTCAGCACAACAGAATATTGTAGGCATAAATAAATACAGAACAGATCAGTGTGTCCATATACCATTGAATATATATATATATATATATATATATATATATATAAATAAGCAGATAAAGTGCAATAGGCTATTACATTTCAGATTTTTGTTTGAGTCGAGTTTAATAGTCTGATGGTTGTGGGGAAGTAGCTGTTCCTGAACCTGGATATTGCAGATTTCAGGCTCCTGTACCTTCTACCTGAAGGTACATTTTGTGTCTATCTTTAATTTAAACCAGCATTTGCAGTTCTTTCCAACACAATCTGTAGCTCAAACAGGCAGCACAGTCAAATATGACAGAGCTTGCAATAGCTTGACTTATTCTCATATTGAAGTAAATAAACATGCCAACTGTACATAAGATAGACACAAAGTGCTGGGGCAACTCAGCATCTCTGGAGCAAAGGAATGGGTGACATTTTGGATTGAGACCTTTCTTAAGATGCCAACCATACTTAATGTTTCTCCCTTGTCTTTGCATTTTAACATGCATGACCTCCCACTGAAAAAAATCACAACCAGATCTGATTACTCTCAGTATTCCTCCTGTATATCCTCCTTAATCATCAAACTCACTTAATATTGAAGCTGTGAGCTTTCCCATGGTTAATCATTGTAGATCTTCCTGTTGATCTCTGACGTTGGTACCTTACCATTTCCAAGAGTGAATCACCAGACCTACTGAGAATATTTCACTCGAACAATGCCACTTAGTTAGTGACCCTACCTACCATCGAGTCTACTGCCATTTAATCATGACTGATCTCTGCCATTTTCTTGCCTTCTCCCCATAACCCTTGACATACGTTCTAATCAAGAATTTGTATATCTCCGCCTTAAGAATATCCACTGACTTGGCCTCTACACCCCTCTGTGGCAATAAGTTCCGCAGATTAACTACCCTCTGACTAAAGAAGTTGCTCCTCACCTACTTTCTAAAAGAGCGCCCTTTAATTCTGGAGTAGGAAGAAGTACAAATAGAAAGTGCTTCAAACTTTATTAATTCTGTTACTTTGAATGTGTCTTGATTTAATTGAATTTGGAAAGATTAAAATAAATGTCCTTGAGTGTTTCTAAATGTTAGTGACATTCATAGACACCCAGTCTCCAATAGCTTTGACAGCTGAGGAGCCTGTGGCTAGCCCTCACTGGCTCTTGAAGTATCTCCTGGGGCTTGGTCTGCTACTATTGGGAAATCCCCACTCTCTGCTGGATCTTGCCAATCAGCTATAAATTGTTTTCCTTGTTGAAGCAATGCCAAGGGACTGCAGCGGTAAGAGTGGGCTTTGCAGACAGATGATGAATAAGGATGAACAGCTTGCGGCTCAGAAGAGAATCCACAACACATGCTTCAGGCTTGTCAGTTTCTAGTTGAAGGGAATCAATTTTAGATCCTGGAGAAGAAGTTTTGAAATTTTAAAGAGGGTTGGGGATTGAGAATGTACTGGTGAGGCAGTGATAAGGTTCACTTCTCTAGACACATTTCAACAGCACCGGTCATTGTCTGAATACACAGCAACCTGAGGCAAGCCCGGGCTTCTCTCTCTCTCTTATCAATCCACTGGAAAAGGCCTGCTTGAGACAAAATATAAGCTACAACCTAGTCCAGTATTCCACTATATATCTTTTATATATTTAAAAGCATTTAACCTTTTCATTCCCTCCTTTTTATCATTTTGATGATAACAATTACAGTCCTCGCTGAGTACATAAGAAAGGCCATAAGCATCGCAACAGACAAATTAAGAGTACAATTAGTAACACAATCAATCCATAGTGGACAATAATTCCCCAAGTCCTTCCAAACATATTAAATGGCCACGAACCTCCCCCTGAGCTATAATCATAGAATTCAGCTCCTACCTTCTTTATTTTAGCCACTTCCATTGTGATATGGGCGGCCAATGCGGTAATGTTGGAGGAAGCATCAGGAATAAAAGTACAACATTCCCGGCTGATTATGGCGCATGTCCTTTACTGCTAGGATAAAATCTAGGGCCATTCTGTTCTGTAACACTACAGTTCTCATAGCTACCATCTCTGCTGTTACCCCTTCTATCTCCTCCTGAGTTGCACTCAAGGAGGCGGCAGTGACATTAGCAAGCGTCTCCATAGCGGAGGCCATTTTAATGGAGTTCCCGATCATAAAGAATTGCTCAGCGTTCATTAGGCTTCGCTTGGAAATCCCCGTGTGCTGGTGCAACTGGTTCATGCTTCTCATGTGTGGGACCACATAGGCAACTTAACACCACCCTGTCCAGTGATGGGGTCCTTTTAGTCGTTCCCAAGTTGCCCCGTCTGCCGGCGGCATTCCTGGTAACCATGGGTAGCCCCAGGATCCACATACAAAATATGTGCCATTAACCGGTCGGGGTGGGCCGGCAATGGTGGCTGACTGGGTTGCCACACACGTACTGTTTCCGAAAAATACACCAGTGCCTTGGTTGTGGCAAAAACAGGTAGTATTAACTGGGGGTACACAAAATTGCTGGGGGAACTCAGCGGGTGCAGCAGCATCTATGGAGCGAAGGAAATAGGCGACGTTTCGGGCCGAAACCCTTCTTCAGACTGCTATTAACTGGCCTGTCTGGATCTCTTACTATCTGCAGTCGGGGTATATCTGCTGCACTTGTCATGTTTAATTTCCAATCTTGTTTAAAGGGAGCGGTGTACCATCCTTTAAATATGGGTTAGTCCTCAAGTTTGCCATTCTGAAGGCACCCATTAGTTGCTGCCATTGCGAAAACAGTTCCTCCTCCATCATTATATGGGATGTGCGTACACACCCAGCATACACTTATATTATCACGAAGGGCAAATTCAAAAACTCATAGAAACAAATTATTTTCCCAAGTCCAGTCCATCTGGGCCAACCCCAAAATAAAAGGGGGGTCAATAGCCCCATTGCCCTTTCTTGGTTCTCCAAACTGTTTACAGTCAATCAGATGTATCCAACAGGGGGGATCTTCTATCTTCACGGCGGTTGCTGTTGGTAGCACTTGGTATAGTTCCTTTCAACACAGTCTCAATTTCTTCCAGTCCCAGTACCTTATCAGTATGTAGTCTGACAGTATAGATTTGTCCCCGTGTTCAACTGGTAGTGGCCTCTGTGCCTCTTGTACCTGGGAATGCAGACCTGGCAAGGCATAGGTTAAATGCTGTGCATACATAATTAGTTCATCGCTGAGGCCCCGTAGGTGTAACATCCACACTCTAGTCGCGCCCCAGGGGGTACGTAGCCTGGGGTCACCCTCATTTCAAGGACAGCAGTAAATGCAGCCGAATAGATGGCTTAATCCTGGTGCCCAAAAACTACACAAGCTACTTGTGCTACACGTTGGAAGATAGAGGAGAACATAAAAAACTATGATTTAGAAAGATTGTTCCTAGTTCCTTTAATCAGCACTAAATAATTTTATACATTCCAGGATAATCTCAGAATAGTGAATGCTTTTGGCAAGTGAGAACAGTGTCTGGTTGTGCTTCATCTGGCCCAGCCAGATTTGGCTTTGAATGAGTGTCTAACACACCCTTTCAAGTCTGTTTTCACAAGTTCACAAGTTATAGGAGTAAAATTAAGCCATTCGGCCCATCGAATCTACTCCACCATTCAATCATGGCTGATCTCTGCCATTTTCCTGCCTTCTCCCCATAACCCTTGACACCTGTTCTAATCAAGAATTTGTCTATTTCCACCTTAAAAATATCCACTGACTTGGCCTCTACAGCCCTCTGTGGCAATGAGTTCCACAGATTAACTACCCTCTGACTAAAGAGGTTCCTTCTCACCTACTTTCTAAAAGACCGCCCTTTAATTCTGAGGCTATGACCTCTGGCCCTGGACTCTCCCACCAGTGGAAATATCCTTTCCACATCCACTCTATCTATGCCTTTCATTATTCTGTAAGTTTCAATGAGGTCCCCCCTCAACATTCTAAACTCCAGTGAGTGGAGGTCCAGTGCTGTCAAACGCTCATCATATGCTAACCCACTCATTCCTGGAATCATTCTTGTAAACGTCCTCTGGACCCTCTCCAGAGCCAGCTCATCCTTCCTCAGATATGGGACCCAAATTTGCTTACAGTACTCCAAATGCGGCCTGATGCGGCTGTATGGAGCATCAGCATTTTTGATGCTCCATACAGCATCTCTGTTTTTGAATTCCAGTCCTCTTGATAGAAATGCTAGCATTGAATTTGCCGCCTTTACTACCGATTCGTCCTGGGACATAAATAATAAGCATTGTTATCGGGGTGGTTGTCAGGTTGAGAGAGAGAGTGGTTGGTTCAATCGTGGATAGAAATCTCAACTTGGATAGACGGGTGTATAACTACAGAAATGTAATGGCCACAGAGGGGCAAAGGCTAGATAATTGAGGCTTTGAAAATGGAGATACAAATGCATTGGAGAAAGTTATTTTTTTTCTCAAGAGAGTGCACCAAAAACAAAAGATTTTGAAGGAATATTTTAAGTGATAAAAGTCATCAGATTTGACCCTACCTGCAATTGAAACAATGGGGATAAGAAGACAAACAAGGGAGAGATGGCAAATGAAGGTTGGGAGGTTTATAGGAAGGAAAGGACTTGGGGAAGGATGTGAGGATAATGAACTTAAGAGATCAAAATGCATTTGGAGAATGAGGTCACTTGGATGAGGGTGGTTGAGAAATATTAACAGAGTGATCGTGAGAGTTATTTTATGGTATCCAGGCTGGTAGCTGAGTTGAGGAACTTAAATGATAAGGAGAATGAGTGGAGATTGAAAAGCTGAAGTAGTTCTAGGTTTCTTAAGGGCCTGTCCCACTTACGTGTCCTTGGCACGCAAATTACGCGACCTCGTGGTCGCGTTGAGCCGCGATGGTCCCGCGAAGCTCGGGCGCGATTACATGCTTACGCACAGCCGTCTGGAGCGCGTGACATCATTTGAAGATGGACACAAAGCTGGAGTAACTCAGCGGGGCCAGCAGCATCTCTGGAGAGAAGCAATGGGTGACGTTTCATGTCGAGACTCATCTTCAGTCTGAAAAGAAGGGTCTTGACACGAAGCGTCATCCATTCCTTCTCTCCAGAGATGCTGCCGGTCCCGCTGAGTTACTCATGCATTTTGAGTCTATCTTCAATTTTCTTGGCCCCGCTCTGGGAGTAGAAGTGGGGGCGGATCCGGACCGCAATGGCCGTGAGCCCCAGGCCGAGCTCGACGATTGTTTGCCTACTTCTGTGGCTGTTGAAGGTGAGACGTTCCGTCGCGCCAGGGTCTTGGGCCTGTCCCACTTTGGCCATCAGTTCCGCGACAGGCCGTTGGCGCGCAAAGATTTTGTTCACTACAAAAATCTGGGATCCCCGCGCGATGTCGCGCACAACTACATACCCCTCCGTGCTTCTAAGTGAGACCGGCCCTGCGCGGCCATACGATACCCGTGTGCCTCAACGAGACCACGAGGTCACGTAATTTGCGTGCCAAGGACACGTAAGTGGGACAGGCCCTTTAGATGCAGGACTGGAGACTGGAGAGGATTTCCTTTTCTTCTCCTCAGGATAGAAAGTCATAAGGTCATAATGTCATAAGTGATAGGAGCAGAATTAGGCCATTCAGCCCATCAAGTCTACTCTGCCATTTAATCATGGCTCATCTATCTCTCCCTCTTAACCCTACCTTCTCCCCATAACCCCTGACACCTGTACTAATCAAGAATCTATCTATCTCATTCTCATTGATAAATTGGTCACTCTCAGCCTCCCCACTCTCACATGTGCCTGGATAAAAGATTTCCTCACCAACCGGCCCCAGACTGTGAGACTCGGCCCCCACCTCTCCTCCACTCGCAGGTTGAGTATCGGCTCCCCACAGGGCTGTGTGCTAAGCCCCCTCCTATACTGTCTCTACACCTACGACTGTAGTCCGGCCCACAACAACAACCGCATCGTCAAATTTGCTGACGACACTACTATAGTCGGACTTATTTCAAAGGGAGACGAGGCAGCCTACAGAGAGGAAGTCCTGAAGTTGACAACCTGGTGCTCAGAAAACAATCTGGCTCTGAACACCAGGAAAACAAAAGAGCTCATTGTCGACTTCTGGAGGCACAGCACCGACTTAGTCCCCCTACATATCAACGGCGAGTGTGTGGAGAGGGTCAACACCTTCCGGTTTCTCTGCGTCCTTATCTCTGCTGACATCTCCTGGACAGACAACACGACAGCGGTCATCAAGAAGGCTCAGCAGCGGCTGCACTTCCTGAGGGTTCTCAGGAAGCACAACCTGGACTCTAACCTGCTGCTGACCTTCTACCGCTCGTCCATCGAGAGCCTGCTGACATACTGCATTACAGCATGGTACGGCAGCTGCACCATGGCAGACAGGGAGAGGCTTCAGAGGGTAACTAGGACAGCACAGAAGATCATTGGTTGCCCTCTCCCCTCCCTGATGGATATTTATACATCCCGTTGCCTTAGCAGGGCAAAGAATATCATCAAGGACAGCTCCCATCCTGCATTTGGACTGTTCGACCTGCTGCCCTCTGGAAGGCGCTATAGATGCATCAAAACTAGGACAAATAGACTCAGGAACAGTTGTTTTCCGAAAGTCATAACTACTCTTAACTCACACATGCACTAACTTCACGGCCCAACACCCGGACTTCCATCTACTCCATCCACGTACTGAAATTTGGAACTGTAATATGTATTGTAATTGTAATTTTAAATATTTTTAAAATAATTTTTAATATTTTAATATAACTTTAAAAATCTGCCTAAGAATACTACCTATTCATCCTTCACCATTTTGCCTTTATAGATATGTATATAGCGCCGCAGAATTGTGCACCTATCTCCCCCCCCCCCTGTTTTGTTTTCTGTTTCTTGTTTTTTGTACTAAATTATATGTATGCACTGAGTACGAGATGCTTTTAATCTCATTATACATGTATAGTGACAATAAATGGCATATCTATATCTATCTATCTATATATGCCCATTGACTTGGCCTCCACAGCCTTGTGTGGCAAAGAATCCCTCTCCACATCCACTCTATCCAAGCCTTTCACTTTCCCATGTTTCAATGATGACCCCCTCATCCTTCTAAACTCCAGCGAGTACAGGCCCAGTGCCGACAAACGCACATCATATGTTAACCCAGTCATTCCTGGGATCGTTCTTGTAAACCTTCTCTGGACCCTCCAGATGACCTGAGGTCATCCAGTCTAATGAGGAGAAGGGTTGGCAAGTAATGATAAGTGAATGTCAGAAACATCCCTTCCCCTTTTATTGATTCAAGCTTCCACTGCATTGAGTGATTAGGCAGAACGTTAACTACGTTCTATTCAGCACAGCACTTTTCAAATATACTTTAACCTATGTTTGTACACTCGGCTTCCGACGGGTTTCACAAACCCATTTTGCATCAAAATAAATCTCTGAAATGCCATGCAGACACAAACACATTTTTCTTACAGTGGCGCTGACAGTCTGCTACCTCTATTGATCCATGTACTTGCATACTTCTTATCTCAATGGAAATCAGTGCTGGCAGTGATGGGAAGAGTTGTGGTAGGGGTCATCGTTTTTGGTGGCATCAAGGATTTATTTTTGTTTAATTCTACTCAAATGTTCACCTCATGTGTCTGTTCTTTGAAATGCAGAATAACTCTTGCCTCGTTCTCCACACCCGGTGTGTCTGTAACCAGCAGAGGAGGATGTTGTGAACATCTTTGCATCATTACTTCATCTATTTTTCACAGCGACCTCCTCCAAGATTGACACTAATTATGAACTAAGGTCACCTGCAGGAAGCCTGCATGAGTAAAAAAAAAACTGCAGATGCTGGGAAAACCTGCAGGCCACATTGTTGGGAAGAGAAGCAAAGTTAACATTGCAGGTTTAGTTTTTAGTTCAGTTAGAGCGTGGAAACAGGCCCTTTGGCCAACCGAGTCCATGCCAACCAATTAACCTACAAACCAGGCACATGCCGTCAGGGTAGCACAAGGTAGACACTGACTAAAATAATAAAATTATAATTATTAAATATAAATAGTAAAGGCATGGGAGAATAATGCCTACATAAGGGATCGATCTCTTAGGTAGGCATAATTCTCCGTGCCTTTCATCTGCAGTACATGTAACACGCGATGGTCTGTGCAGCCGTTGACGCTGCTTCAAGATGTCAATTTCCAGGGTACTGAAGGCAGCTGAAATTCTGCCTTTGCAGTACTGCCCATGCGCAGTGCAAGTTTCTTGGCGGGTTTTTCAAACATAGAAACATAGAAACATAGAAATTAGGTGCAGGAGTAGGCCATTCGGCCCTTCGAGCCTGCACTGCCATTCAATATGATCATGGCTGATCATCCAACTCAGTATCCCGTACCTGCCTTCTCTCCATACCCTCTGATCCCCTTAGCCACAAGGGCCACCATGAATTGCCATTGTCTTAGGAGTATCTTACGAAACAAAGAGAGAAGAATGGAGTTTGTGTACAAATGATGTGGTAAGTAAATTTCTTGGTGCTATATGTTTTTAAATACCGTATTTCCCGGCAATGAAGACGCCATTTTTTACCCAAAAAAGATGGCACAAAAATTTACATGTGTCTTGGAAGCCGAAGTTGGAAGGTTGTTAACCAAGAAAGATAGACTTGGCTATCCCTCAAGTACAGCAACGTCAAAGACGATGTTGTTGCACTGAGGGAAAGCCAAGTCTATCCCTCATTGCTGGCAGCTGATGGGAAGCGGCTGTAAAAGGACAGCGCCGCTGAGGAGGGGCGCCTTTCACAGCGTGTGAGGAGTCTGGTCCGGGGTAAAGTTGTGGGGAGGGCAGGAGCGTTGAGAAGAAGGGGGTCGGGGATCATGCCAGCAAATCACTTGCCGCGACGCTCCGGGGGGAGAAGTAGCTTGGGTTGCTGCGAGCGGCCACCACCTCAGCTCCTTCTGCCGGCCCCCGCTCACCTCTGGCAGTGCTCTCCATCTGAAAACCTCTCTCCTGCTGCTCGCCGGCCACACTAATGTCAGCCGCTTCCCGCAAATCCTTAAATTCCGACAGCGCGATCAAGGGACCAATTGAGGTTACTTGGCTGTCGGAATTTAAGGATTTGCGGGAAGCGGCTGACAAGAGCGAAGTCGGCGAGTGGCAGGTGAGAGGTGTTCAGACGGAGAGCACTGCCAGAGGTGAGCAGGCCGGCAGAAGGCGCTGAGGTGGTGTCCAGTTCTGCTGTCCGGTCCTGAGGCCGCTCGCAGCCACCCGAGCTGCTTCCTTCCCTGGCCACAATGCGGTGGCTCCGCACCCGGAGCACCGCGGCAGGGGTGAGTGAATGAGTTACTGGCATCATCTCCGACCTCCTCCTTCTCAATGCTCCTGCCCTCCCCGCAACTTTACCCCTGGCCAGACTCCCCACACCCTGTGAAAGGAACTCTCCCCCCAATTGGCCCCTTGAACAAGTATTGTCATTCAATAAGATCACAACTGATTCAATTTGTCCCGGTGTGCTCCCGTTTTTCCCACCATCTCTCCACCTGCTGTCACCCTCCACCCCCCACCCATTCAGTAATTCAGAATGAAGGAGATTTGGAAGCCTGGGGCAAATTGCTTTCTTTATTTTTATTTTTTTGAGCGTGAGAAATTCAATGTCCCACCAGCCTTCTTTCAAAATTTAGCAACTCAAAATGGGGGTGCGTTTTCATTGCTGGGAAATACGGTACTTTATTAAGAGATTAGGCATTTTGAAGACTGTATAAAAGTCGACTGACAGCTTACGGAGAGAACAATCTGCGCCTGCGCGGTTTAAGATTTTAAAAAAGCCGACTGCCAGCCTACCCTGAGTAATCACGGCACGTGCCTGCTACAAACCTGTACGTCTTTGGCGTGTGGGAGGAAACCGAAGATCTCGGGGGAAAAACCCACGCAGGTCACGGGGAGAATGTACAAGCTCGGTACAGACAGCATCCATAGTCGGGATTGGACCCGGGTCTCTGGTGCTGCAAGCGCTGTAAGGCAGCAACTCTACCGCTGTGCCACCGTAGCCCCTTTCTCAGAACTGGGAAGGAAAGAAAGGCAGTTTGTTGAGTTGCAGGGAGGGTGGGGAAGCAGTGATGTCTCGGAGTGGGGTGATCGTGTAGATTAAGCTCTGCACAAAGTTTCTGGTCAGTGAGTGAATGGGAGTCAATCCAGAGTGAGAACATGGATAAAATAACCTAGACAAAAGAAGGTAAGAGTTGTGAAATGCAGAGCAGGAAGATGTGACCTGTGAGTTTGGCTGGATAGCTCCTTCTTTCCCCACGGAAATAAAGGAAAAAAAGGAGTAAAATAGGGGAGAGCTCAACCAATATCACAGATGAATAACTTAGACAGAGAAATCACATTCTCTGATGTTGTAGAATTCAATATTTAAATATTGCAGATATTCCAAGTCGTGCCATGATGAAAGCGTTTCACAGTACCTTGGTGCACGGGACAATAAATGAAACTGAACTGAACGGATAAAGAGTCTGTGGCATTAAAGTTGTGTGTGAGCTGGTTATCTTGACAGGAGTGTTCAACTATTCATGCCCTGGGAAGCAACAGTTTACATAGTCCAACAAAACCACCCAGATAAAACTAATGCAGTGTGTACATTGGATGTCATTAGAATCAATAAAATGCCTTTTAAATCCTGTGCAGGTTCAGCAACCTGCAGAGTGTCACTTCCTTCTTCTCCCTCGTTTCTCCTGGCATTGGTATCCCAGTAGTTCCCTGAGATAGCCCTACCAGACTACACACTTCTATACACACAATGTTCCCTAAGACAAGTCATACAAAGACTACAGTCATACAAGCTGTACAGTCATACAGTCTAAACACTCTTAATTCTCCTTCCCATTCCCACACAGACCTTTCTGTCCTAGGTATCCTCCATTGTCAGAATGAGGCTAAATGCAAATTGGAGGAACAGCATCTCATATTTCGCGTGGGCAGCTTTACAAGCCCAGTGGTAAGAGTTTTGATTTCTCTAACTTCAGGCATTCTCTCTCTATCCTTCCTCCACCCAAGTCGCGCTAGCTTCTCGTTTTCACCCTACAAACAGCTAACAATGTTTCCTTTATCATCTTACGGTCACAGTGGCGCAGCGGTAGAGTTGCTGCCTTACAGCAAAATGCAGCGCCAGAGACCCGGGTTCGATCCTGACTACGGGTGCTGTCTGTATGGAGTTTGTACGTTCTCCCCGTGACCTGCGTGGGTTTTCTCCGAGATCTTTGGTTTCCTCCCACACTCCAAAGACGTACAGGTTTGTAGGTTAATTGGCTTGTTTAATTGGTTTGATAAAAATGTTAAATTGTCCAAGTTGGCGATATGCAGAGTACTGCCCTGCCGACTACAACATTCAGAAGGTTCAGAAGGTACTTTCTTGCATATCTGTCATTCATTGTTTTTTATCTCTCTACATCATTGTCTATATCTCTCTCTCGTTTCCCTTATCCCTAACCAACCTGGAGTAGGATCTCGATCCAAAACGTCACCCATTCCTTCTCTTCAGAGATAATGCCTGACCCGCTGAGTTACTCCAGTTTTGGATTAGCAACAAGGAGAGGAATCATAAGCATGTTACCGGAACTAAGAATTGTTGGATTAGCAAGAGCAGTAATCGTTGGAGCAGCACTAGGAACAGGAACTGTTTGACCAGCAGCAGCAGCAGTAACGGGACAATATGAACTGCACGGCAGGAACAAGAACTAGATCAGCTTTGTGTCTATCTTCAGTCATACAGTCATACAAGCTGTACAGCCCCTCAGTCATGGAATGTTCCCCTGAGATAGCCCTACCAGACCACACACTTCCATTCACACAATTTCTGAGCCAACAGTAAGATTAAAGCAAAAACAGCCAAACATCTTCCATCAAAGAGAAAATGAAATTTGATGACCGGTATATATTTTTTAGTTTAGAGATACAGTGTGGAACCAGACACTTCGGCCCACCTAGTCTGCGCCGACCAATGAGCTCCTGCACACTAGTTCTATCCGACACACTAGGGACAATTTACAGAAGCCAGTTAACCTATAAATCGGCACGTTTTTGGAATGTGGGAGGAAACCGGAGCACCCGGAAAAATAACCATGCGGTCACTGGGGGAACATACAAACCCTGTACAGGCAGCACCCGTAGTCGGGATCGAACTTGGGTCTCTGGAGCTGTGAGTAGGCAACTCTACCGCTGTGTCATTGTGTTGCCCATAGGTGCAACAGAGCCAAGATGAAATGGAGGTAAAACAGGAACAATAGCCTGTAGTAGTTAAATGATAATTGACCTGTAAATACTGCTTAATATCTATAAATTAATTACTTTTGACAAGTGGATCTTCCTGCAGGTTAGCATCCTGTTACACTTGGTAAGGTCAGTGTGTGGCTTCTGATGAGCTAGACCAGCGAGTGTATCCTGCAGCTGCAGATTACCCTCATTCAAACAGATTTCTCACTATAAATGATATCAGTGTGACATCACCCTGAATGCAACCTCGTCTTCCAGAACATTGTCTGTCATTTTGGACCATCCATGAATGAAAGCATTTGAAAAATATGTGTCACACAGCCCAATTTCTAATTATTGAAAAACATTGCTGAGCTCCTAGAGATGGTTAATATTAAATCCAGTTTCAGTGTGGTATCCTCTCAAGAAAGGTCTCAACCTGAAACGCCATAGATTCCTTCTCTCCAGAGATCCTGCCTGTCCCGCTGAGTTACTCCAGCATTTTCTGTCTATTTTTACTGCTTACATAGTTCGGTAAAAAGAATGAAATTATTTTTAATGTTGTTTTGATTTTGGGACATGTACTGACAGTGAAATAAATGGGTTTTTTTTTAACAGAACTTTCTTCAAAAACTTTGCTCTTTAAATATTAGTATATAGCTGTTTGTAAAAACCTTTTGTAAATTTGACACATATTTGCTGAAATCCTGCTGAATTAGCCTTAAAATGAAATCAGTTTAATCATGAGGAGATCTAAGATATGTTAATATGAAAAAAGATCATTTTGTTTTCTTGGTTTCTTATTTTCAGAATATTATTCAGAACCTATCCTCAGGTGAATATTAGTAGTCACTGGGTTAGGTAGCTTTTCAATGTGGGGTTAGGTAGATTTTAATAAAAATGCTTCTCCAGGGTCAATGGTGAGGAAAAGAGGCGAGGAATTGGGCAACTATTTTGCTAGTGTTTCTAGCTCTCCCTGAAGGAAACAAAGATTAGCATTGTATCCTGCGTATACAAGTTTGTAATGGCATTAATAATCAGATATTCATGGACTGGTTTCAACTGTCCGAAGCTTTTGCTGGGTCTCCCATATAGGGTACCCAGTATTGCATTTTATTATGTTATTCCTTTTACCCTTCCAAAAACCAGAGAGAGTAAAGAGAAACCTTGCCTCATGCATAGATCTATACATGAAATTTACCAACACATAATCCCTGTCTGGCCACTTGTCAACTGGGACGCTATGAATGCAAAATTAAAAGTTATCCATCCAGTCAGAGATTGACAAAACTTGCTCTACCTGCTATTAAGATGTACTTTGTAGCATAATTGGGTGATAAATAGGAAGACATGGGTTGAAGATATCTCCAAACAATTCTATATGTGATGCTTTGGAGCTTTAGTTATCACCATCAGGAACTAAAGGTAGTGTCTGAAGAAGGGTCTCGACCTGAAATGTCACCCATTCCTTCTTTCCAGAGATGCTGCCTGTCCCGCTGAGTTACTCCAACTTTTTGTGTCTATAAAAGGTAGTGATATTGTTCCCAAACATTACATGAAACCAGTTACCTGAAGCTGTGAGGCCTCAATGAATATGTGAACTCTGCATCTAGACTTCACTATTTCTGGCCCATACAGTTAAGGGCCTGTCCCACTGTACGAGGTAATTCAAGAGTTCTCCCGACTTCTCCCTGATTCGAGCTCGTGTAATGTACGTAGCGGGTACGTAGCGCCTCGAACGAGTAAAAAGTAACAACTTTTTTCATCACGAGTATTTTTTTTTTACAGTGTTAAAAAAATGTCACGAGTTTACCGGATTTCCCGAGTACCTACCGTTACTCGTACGAGCCGCTACGTGACATCCACTAGCTCCTACGTACCCGCTATGGACATTACACGAGCTTGAATCAGGGGAGAACTTGGGACAACTCTTGAATTACCTCGTACAGTGGGACAGGCCCTTTAGTGGTGTTTAAAAGGAGGTTGGAACTTAGATTATGAATTATGCTTCATACTTTTTAATTAAGAAAGTAGCTTGACTTTTTATTGCTATGTTTATTTCTAGTGATACATCATTACAATATGGTTGCATCCCATTCCTTAATTAAAATGATGAAAAGCATAATTATACCATTCCAAGGACCAACAAATTGCGATAATTACATTTTGAAGCTGAAGTTCTTAATTAAACTGACAGATAACAGTTTGAATGAAAACATTTGTTCCACTATCTGCTGATGATCCCTGGAAGAAACGTCAATCATTTGAATTACAGACCAGTTTCAACTAAAGTAACTCCAGCCTCTGCTCATGCATTTTGATAAAGATGACATACGAATTATAATAACCTGTCTGCATTTGTTTGTTTTTAATAAAGACAGAGACAGGCAGATAATTGTGATTGTCAAATAAACCCCGTAATTATGTATGCAAAACTAAGGATACATTGATTGCAAAATGTTGTGTTGTCATTAAACCATTGTCTTTCCATTACATGGCGTGACAACATAAAACAAGATTCAAATTTACTTTAGTTTAGAGATTCAGTGCGGAAACAGGCCCATCAGCCCACCGAGTCCGCGCCGACCAGCGACCCCCACATAATAACACTACCCTACACACACTAGGGACAATTTACACTTATACCAAGCCAATTAACCTACAAAACTCTACGTCTTTAGATTGTGGGAGGAAACCGAAGATCTCGGAGAAAACCCGCGTACAAACTCCATACGGACAGTACCCGTAGTCGGGATCGAACCTGGGTCTCTGATGCTGAAAGCGCTGTAAGGCAGCAACTCTACTGCTGCGCCACGGTGCTGACTATTAAAAGTTGTATTTAATTGTCATGTAAGCACAACTACTTGCATCAAAAATACAAGCTTCATTAAAAAAAATCCTTTCCTTAAAATAAAAAAATGAAACTACCATTAATTTAACCAATTGAAGTCATTTTACACACAGTCAGGTGAACTTCAAATTGCAGAATGCTGTAAAGAATTATGAGAATATTCAAGCTCCTCTTATGAGAGGTAGATTAATTAGTAATTAACAATGCACTTCATGAAATGAATTATGATTCCAAAACCATTTTCATAGAACTATTTCTTTTTAACAAAATAAGACCAAGAGATTTAATTTGTAGGCATTTGTTATATCACACATATTTTCATAAACACATATATGATATCTGCTGTGTTGGTTATAATTCCACCCAAATAGTAACTTCATCACAATAATAAATTCACCCTATTCAGAATATTAATGGGTGAACTTGAGCGTTGGTTTTCCATGGCAAACAACCTGATTACAGATGTGTTGCCATGTGGGGTAATACTTTGATGGACTGAGAGTGTATGCAAGGATGTACAAACACTTACTTCTTGAAGTTTATGATCCTTTGAAGTATTTGCACACATCCTTTCTAAAGGGCCTGTCCCACCTTCACGACCTAATTCACGACCTCTGCCGAGTTTGCCCTTGACTCATACTTGCAGCATGGTCGTCACGAGGTCATAGGTAGGTCGTAGCAGGCCGTAATACTCGTCGTAGGTACTCGTGGCATCAAGTAGTACGCGGCGTTTTTCAAGCATGATGAAAAATGTCCACGAGTAAAAAAGGTTGTGAATTAGGTTGTGAAAGTGGGACAGGCCCTTTAGTTAATGAGTAACGCAATGATTGGAAGGGTCTCAACCTGAAACATCACCCATTCCTTCTCCCCAGAGATGCTGCCTATACAACTAAGTTAAGGGCATCAAGTAGGTCGCGGTGTTTTTTCTAGCCTGATGAAAAATGTCCATGAATAAAAAAGGTCGTCAATTAGGTCGTGAAAGTGGGACAGGCCCTTAACTCCAGCATTTTGTGTCTATCGTCAGTGTATAACCAGCGTCTGCAGTTCCTTCCTATACAAAGCAATGATTCAATGATTCAATGGTACCTTATTGTCACATGGACCTGGGTACAGTGAAATTTATTTTTGCATGTAATTCTGTAAATATTTTACTATGCATAAGTCCAATCATACTCAAGTGCATGAGTGTAAGAATAATAGATTACACTGAGGTGTTAAGGTTCATTTTCTTAAAACAGACAACTTACAATAAGTTGGGTAAAACCAATACAGGCTTTAATGATCATTTAGCTAGAGAGTGCTAGGAGATACAAAGTCAAGCATATAGCAGATGCTTAACTCCTCCCAGGCCATCACTCTAAAGAATGAAGACATACAGCATCGTTTTATACTGTTTTGGAAACATAGTCACATGTTCATACAGAATGGCAGCAATGACATCTAACATATCAATCACAGCTCTACCCATTCAAAACATGCTTGTCACTAATACAATATAATCATGCTATGGTTATATCGATCCTAGTTTAGTTACGAAACCCCAAATAACAGGAAGTTAGTCAAAGGTCTATCATCTGCAGTACCTTCTTAAACAATGTAAGGATCCTTATCAGTTGCCCACAGAAGTTTCTGCTAGTCGAGGATACAGAATTCTCAGGAAGTTCCCAAGCTCCCAAGGTTTATGTTTACAGAAGCAAGCCAGAACCTTCTCACCATTGTCAATATCTTTTGCTTGGGCACAACAGGAAGCAACTTGGATGCAGTTTGAATGTTGGCCTCCAATT